>NW_028318725.1:961373-1281831 GCF_062004578.1 Staurois parvus
GCAGAACTGCCTATCTGACATTAGCCTGAGAACTCCAGATTTGCAGGCATGTTCCAGACCACTGGTTCTGAAAGCCATATTGAAGCCGTATGTTCAATATGAAGGCAAGGCAGCTAGCAATTTTCTTAGATAACATCAAGGGAATATAACCTGCATACATCTCTCATTACACATTACTGTAAATGAGCCCTCATTCCAATGAGATTTGAAAATGACAGTCACATGTGTAAAGTAAAGATCCTTATCCTTGTGTGTAATCTTTGAAAACTAAGTCGAATGTGTAAATAGGGTGAACTGATATGACTTATGATGGGGAAAAAAATGACAGTTGGACAATAATTATACAGGAAAAGGACAGGCATATACCAGCTGTTTATAGTGGTAAGTGTGGCCTCACACATATTACAGAGTGCTTATAGTAGGGTAAGCGTTGTCATTCAGATATAAAACTTTAGGCTCACATTGCTACCCGAACATGCCAGTTCTGTACCATTCACCAAGCAACCAAAGACTTTGTAATACAAGGACCTACTTAACCATTTCCATACCGGACACCGGTAAATTAACAAAAAAAGATCGAAAATGTTTTAAAAAAACACGTTTGTCTTTGTTTCTGTTATAAAAGTTTACAAATAAATAATTGTTCTTCATAAATTTAGGCCGAGATGTATTCTGCTACATGTCTTTGGTGAAAATAACCCAAATTAGGATGTATTTTTTAGTTTGTAGGAAAGTTATAGAGTTCACAAACTATGTTATAGATCTGAAAATTGATCAATCCTGAAGTACTGACAACCAATCTAATTTCTTGAGGTCCAAGAATGTCAGAACAGTACAGATATCCCCCAAATGACCCCTTTTTGCAAAGTAGACAGTCTGACGTATTTCATAAGAGGCTTGGCGAGTTTTTTGAAGTTGTATTTTTATTTTTACATACTGTCACCTGTGCAGTACAGCGTCATCATATAACTGGCATGGCGGAGATCATTGACACTGACTGGTGACAATATGAAAAACAAAAAAAATTTAAAATTTTTTTTATTATTTTTTATTATTTTTAATTTTTTTTTCCATTTTCTTTCTTTTTTTAAGATTTTTTTTCATATTTCACTTGACCAAAGTAGTACAATGTTACCATAGTAACATTGTACTACTTTGGGGAAGTGATCAGTTTTTTTTTTTTTACACAATTTGCTTATAGCAAAGAATTACTTTGCTATAAGCAAGCATTTACCTGAATGACATCGATTCATTCAGGGCTTTTTTTTTTTGCTTAGCTGTGATTTGGCCACAGCTAATCACATGACACAGCTGGGCTGTGATTGGCCCAGCTTGTGCATGTGATCGCTGCGACCATTCACAGCTAGGCACACTAGTATACAATGGATGGCATGAATGAAGCCATCCATTGTATACAACTGTCATGTGACCTGCTGTAATTGGTCACAGCAGGTCACATGGTACCGGCAACGGGGCCGGTACTCAGATCTGTCATCGGCCGTGTCCGAGGTACGCGGCCGGTGAGAGATCGCGCCGATGTGCGGCTCTGCAGGCACGCAAACTGTGCATGCCCGGGAGGACGCCATATGGCGTCCACCCAAAACGCTGAAGGATTTTGCCAGCTGCCAAACAGCCACTGGCCAGGCAACTAATAGTTAAAGAGGAGCTCCAGCCCTCCCCCCCAGTAATAAAAAAAATAAATAAAGTCAGCAGCTACAAATACTGTAGCTACTGACTTTTACTATAAGGATTCTTACCTGTCCAGGGATCCAGCAATGTCCTCACCTGATCCAATTCTTCAATCGGCTCTGGGTGCATGCGCCGGCACTTTTCAGTAAGGGAAACGGGCTGTTTCCTACTGCGCATGCACGAGCAGTGCAGCACTTTTTGAATGGTCCCACAGTCTTCTGGGACCTGTGATGTGTCCCAGAAGGTTGCAGGGGGAAGGAAGAGGGGCCAAACGCAGTGGCGTCCCAAGGCGGGTGCGGTCCGCACCGGGTGACACCAACAGCACGGGGTGACACCGGACCCGCACCACAAAAAGGTAAGTTGTAAAGCGAGCTGACGATCCCCGCAGGATGGATCCGATCCATCCTGCAGGGATCGTCGGCTTTCTTTACAAGTTACCTTTTCTTGGAGCGGGTCCAGTGTCACCCCGCATAGATCCTGCGATGGAGTCCGATCCATTATGCTCAATCCGAAGGTCCGATCTATTCTGCGGGTATCGTTGGAGGGGGTGTCACCAAGTGTTACCGCACCGGGTGACACCAACCCTAGGGACACCTCTGGCCAAACGTCACCGTGGCAATCTTCCCCCCCAAATGTGGCAGTGGAGGAGGGAGGATGCAAACAAGTGGAACTTCCCCTTTTGGGTGAAGCTCTGCTGTATCCAATCTAACAGATCTAAAGGAGATTGTACAACCAGATTGCAATTTGTATGGTGAGCTTAGCATACAAGATGAGAAATTCAGATGAAAAATACTGCTTTTGAAGCGATCATTCGATAATCTGATCGTTAGTACGCAGCCTTCAAGAGCCGATCACGACATGCAAAATTATTGAAAGGGAAAAGCACAAAACTTTTTCGTATACGATATCAAAAGGAATGATTTACATTATTCATCTAAAAAGTGATCAAGACTGTGCATGCATGGAAAGGAAAGAATACATTACAGCACAATACATTACATCACATCCAAAGTTGTATTCTGTCGTACAAGACTTTTCATAACTTTAGTAACCTCTTCATTTTCGATATGAGACTAGCATTTGTTTGATATTCTCATATGTACGAGGTGGTAGGCAAAAGTAAATAATTTTTTTCTTATTATAAATTTTATTGATCATTTTCAGTTGGTAAAAGCCATGTACCAATCCATGAGTTACATAGTTGTTGAATAAAGACACCAGCCCATATAGTTCAACCTGTGTTTGTGTCACTACCATTTCCCTGTATATTGCATTCACTAAAATGTTTTTGAAAATATCAACACTCCTCATTGACACCACCAACAGTGAAGGAGAGTTCCACATCCTTACCACTCTAACAGTAAAAAACCCTTTAGGCAGTTTAGAAATACTCTTCTTCTCATCCAGCTTCATTCAGTGACCATACTGTATGTCTTCTTAAAATGTTATTAAACCCAGGACCCTGCATTCACTATATCTGGTCTCCCATAGTACACAGAACATGGAAATGCAATTATTTTAGTAAATACAAACTGCTAAATACCTTTTCTCATCAGCAGTTAGAGCAGTCCTGTGACTTCTATCAGTGTCTGGCTGAGCACTGGTTAGAGCTTGGAGGAGCAATTTTCATTCTCCTCTCACTGTCCTATGAGGCTGCAAAACCCCTGACCCTCTGTCTGGACAGTGCTGATTGGCCCTGTGCTGATCACATGCACTCTCCCAAAGCAAAAAAAACACTCTAGCAATACACACCAAATTGAGCATGTGCAGATTTACTTCAAGGGCTCTGTACTATCAGCAGATGGATTGGGGACAGTAGAAGAAGGGGAGGATCAGAGAAGAAAAGATCAAACAGCCTTTTCACACAATGCAAAGGATTAACCCCTTCGGTTCCCCAGTGAGTATAACAAGTATGCTTTACTGCATATACAGACTGATTTTACTGCTGTGAGTTTAGTAATGCTTTAATGGCTGGTTCATACCATAGAAACGCAGTCCAGATGCGTTCTGGGTGCGTTTCCGCATGTGTGTTTTGGACACATTTTTGATGCGTTTCGGTGCATTTTTAATGCCTTCCGCTTCTTTTTTTCTCCAATTTAAATAGGGACACGTGCATTCCACTGCATTTTTGGTACATTTCGGTGCATTCCAGTGCATTCCGGTGCATTTTTTATGTGTTTTACCGCATTCCAATACAGTTCTATGCAGGACAAATGCAGCCTGTACTACTTTTTTTTCTGCAGCCAGAACACACTGGAACTGCAAGCACTGATGTGAACTATGACATTGACAACCATATAACCTACTTCCTGTGCATTTTGAATGCAGAAAAAAAGCACACTGAAATGCATGTGTGAACTGGACCTAGTGACCTAAAACTGAATAGTTTTCTCCCTATGCTAGAATCATGATTTAGATACTTGTATATTGTGATAATATCTCCTCTTATGTGTATCTTCTCCAGGAAGAATATGTTTAATGTTTGTGGTTGCTTTTCATTGGGGTTTTTAAGGTAAAATGAAGGCTAAAACCTTTTTTTTGGCTAGAGTAAAGCAGGCTTATAACGCCTGTCAGTTTTTTCTTGCCACCCATGTGCAATAGGAAAGATTTCCCTTCATTTCCTGTCCCACAGTCAAAACAGGAAGTGAGAAGACATCCTCCCAAAGTGAGGAAATCCCTGGTTGTCACCAGGATCACCAGATTTCCCCTTGATTCCTGTACTGGCAATCACCGAAACTTGAGGATTTTCTTTCATTCTTGGTGATAAAAGTAAAAAGGGCAAATAGGCTCAATTTTTCTAATGGGCACAGACAGTGATAAAATAGACCATCAATTTAAATTGGTACAATGATATTCTTCCTTGGAGCTGCAAACAGGGGCCACGATCTCTTATGATCTTTTGGACTCTTGCCTAATTATGACCAAGTTAACCAATTAAGCAAAATAACAGTAAAAGGGTAATGGTGGGCATACACACTTCAATAAACAATTCCTTCTCCAATTAGTCTCTTCCAATAGGAAAAAATCAATCTACGGGTGAAACTCGAAAAATTAGAATATTGTGCAAAAGTTCATTTATTTCAGTAATGCAACTTAAAAGGTGAAACTAATATATGAGATAGACTCATTACATGCAAAGCAAGATAGTTCAAGCCGTGATTTGTCATAATTGTGATGATTATGGCTTACAGCTCATGAAAACCCCAAATCCACAATCTCAGAAAATTTGAATATTGTGAAAAGGTGCAATATTCTAGGCTCAAAGTGTCCCACTCTAATCAGCTAATTAAGCCATAACACCTGCAAAGGGTTCCTGAGCCTTTAAATGGTCTCTCAGTCTGGTTCAGTAGGAATCACAATCATGGGAAAGACTGCTGACCTGACAGTTGAGCAGAAAACCATCATTGACATCCTCCGTAAGGAGGGAAAGCCTCAAAAGGTAATTGCAAAAGAAGTTGGATATTCCCAAAGTGCTGTATCAAAGCACATTAATAGAAAGTTATGTGGAAGGGAAAAGTGTGGAAGAAAAAGGTGCACAAGCAGCAGGGATGACTGCAGCCTGGAGAGGATTGTCAGGAAAAGGCCATTCAAAAGTGTTAGGGACTTTCACAAGGAGTGGACTAAGGCTAGAGTCAGTGCATCAAGAGCCACCCCACACAGACGGATCCTGGACCTGGGCTTCAAATGTTGTATTCCTCTTGTCAAGCCGCTCCTGAACAACAAACAATGCAGAAGCGTCTTACCTGGGCTAAAGAAAAACAGACCTGGTCTGTTGCTCAGTGGTCCAAATTCCTCTTTTCTGATGAGAGCAACTTTTGCATCTCATTTAGAAACCAAGAACCCAGAGTATGGAGGAAGAAAGGAGAGGCACACACTGCAAGATGCTTGAAGTCCAGTGTGAAGTTTCCACAGTCTGTGTTGATTTGGGGAGCCATGTCATCTGCTGGTGTTGGTCCACTGTGCTTCATTAAGTCCAGGGTCAACGCAGCCATCTACCAGGAGATTTTGGAACACTCAATCCACTCATCAGGGTAAAAAGAATAAAAGACTCTGATGGTGTAGTATTTCCAGTATTCAGTGCTTTTAATAAGTAAACTAGCACTTACACTAGGTGGGCACTAGCGTGCTTCCCTCCATGGTAGTCTGATACAACAGGTAACCCCTTGGCTCAGCAAACAGTTCCTCCACTCATGTATGGGTGTACTGCATGAGTGAATCACCGGGTGTACCAAGATGGAGGAAAACCGGTAGTACGTCACCGCTCACCGGAAACTGCTTTCTCACGTATCGACGCGTTGCGTCACTGCACTCGTGACTTCTTCAGGATGAGCACAGCGGAGATCAGGAACCAAGGTGTCCAGTGTGTTTTATCCCTATATGATGCAAGGTGTGGAGGAATTGATCGGACAGCAAATGTGATTAAGATCCCACTAGTGATCTTGAAGGCATGTAGGTCCATTGGGCCGTTGTATTAAGGTGAGGGGGCAATTCAGCCAGAGGAGGAGTGTCACTCACCATCACCAGAGTTTTATAATTTTTGCACTTTGGATGAAGATTTATTGCGGTGCAGGCACCATCACATATTGAGAACTTTGTGCATTTGTATTATATATCTCACACACCATGTTATAGAGTGGGAGTGTGGGGGGCACGGTTATCGCTAGTTTTGCTTGTGTCTGGTCACTTTTTATATTCATTTATTATAGCAATTGTATATTTTGTGTGTAAGCGCTGCACTACCTTTTATATAGTGTATATTTTCTGTTGGGTATCAGACCTAGTGCTGGCAGCTTTTTTCAAGGAATTTGTTTAGATTATTCATTTAAGCGCAGGAGGATTTCATACTCAATTGCAGCATTTTGCTCTGTATACTCATAGATGGACATAGGTTGTTGTATTTTGGATGTACCTAGGGTAGTCTCTGTAAAGTGTCTCCACTGGACAATGGGGTCAATTCACTAAGAGATAAATACTGCATGAATTTTTGAGTTGGCGCCGATGGCATGCAAATATGTGGCCTTCCAGCGGCTGGGCCTAGATGCCGAGAGGTCCCATTTTTGCATACCTTATGAAAACACGTGTTGAGAGAGCGCTCCCGCCACATTTACCAGTCCCTCACGGAAAGGTCCCAATCGCTACTTGCAATCGGGACCTTTACGATTATGTCACCGCTGTGACAGCCAATCGCGGTGGTCACATGACCCTAAACCCCGCCCTTTCTCCCAGCATCACAAACTCCTTAAAGGGCTGGGAGGAGTTAAAATACAGTAGCTAATGTGGTATTTATCTCAAAGGTAGTCAATTCACACAAAAAAATGCATTAAATAATATTTATGTTTTGCGATATTTATCCCAAATTTAGTATTATTTTTTGTGTCATTTTTTGCAATTTTTTTTTTTACATGCTAACTGCACCAGAGAAAGATAGTTTTGTAATTAAATCCACACAGAAATATTACGAAACTATGAAAACATTCTAGTACAGCATTTCTCAACCTTTTTTCGGTCAAGGCACCCTTTAAAATCATAGACAGTCGTGAGGCACCCCCATTCTAAAATGTTAAAAACGATTCTAATAGGTTTATATAATTCAGCAACACCCACACATGTAGGACACACAACATTAGAGGTGATTATTCTTCCAGAGCAAATACACTTCTGCACACTGGTACTGACTAGTATTCCAATGTTTCTCTTCTCCCTGTTTTTCTCCATCATTGAGCTAATGTGACCCCAGCACTGATGGAGAGGGGCAGGGGAGGGTCAAACTAGGATGCTGCGCAGGCAGCTGATATCCTCCTTATCAATTGATGATGTCATTGGTTGTCAGGACGCCGGCGGCTAGAAGGTCGTAATGGTGCACAATGAAAACCTATGGCTTTGTGTAACTAAAAGGCAGGCTTGTTCCACCCCCTGGCTTGTATACAAATTTTGGGCAATTTTTAGATATTTTGCCAAGGCACCCCTGAAGAAACCTCAAGGCACCCTGGTTGAGAAAGGGTACTCTAGTGTGCTTTCATTCACAGAACAATCTCCCTCTGGAAAATGTTACCATTTATTTCCATTCCTGAGCTCAGGGCAGAACATTTCCACACTGATACATTGTATACTTTTACTTTCCTGGCCAGTGCAGAGTTCCCCTCATTGCTATTTTGTACATTGCTAAAATACTACCTACTGGCAGCTGATAAATAACAAATGTGTATGTTCTTTAGTGAATTGAATTTATTTATCTCTTTTTGTGGTATTTACCTCACATTCAATATTTTACTTTCATGAATTGACTTATTATCTCATTCGATATTTCCAAAAAAATTAGTCACGTGACCTTCATATCACATGCAAAACCCCAGTGGCCTCAATTCATTAAGCTGTATTTTTCTTGAAATTTTGCGGTAAAATAGCCCGTAGCGTTTTTCAAAAATGTTTTTGCAATGCACAAAAAAACGCTAATAAAAAAGGCATGCGATATTCCATGGAAATCTACTGTATTTATCTCATGAAACCATGCGGTATTTTATCTCATGTGATATTCAGTGGGATAGATACAGTGGAGAAAGAATAAGAACCCTTGTCAGTTTTTATTGCTAATAAAGAGGTAAAATGGGTTAAGCCATAGAAATATGCCAGCTCACTAAGTCAGTGCGCTCCCTGCAGCAGATGTATTAATACGAGTGATGGGCTTCATGTTCGATTCGGAGGTAAGTTCGACTTGAACATGGGCAGTTCATATGTTCGCTGAACACATGAACAGTAAGGGCGTCCAGTGGGTTGTTCGACCGCTATGCCCCCACAATGCACTGAGCCCTGACAGTGCATTGTGATTGGCAAAAGCAATGCACCTGACCACAGCACCAATCACATGATGACGCCCCCTTGTGATGTCATCACAATATTTAAGAACCTCACAGCTGTCAGACTGCGGGAGTCAGCATCGAGAGCAGAGTGCAGACCCTTTCATGTCTGTCACGTGCTCAGGGTGAAGCTGCTCTCATCTGTGCAGAGCACAGGGTGCCAGTGGCAGACCTGCCAATTCTGGTGTTCAATGGCAAATGCCAATCAAGGTCTATGGTGCCGGGCAGTGAGCACGGGCCCACTAGAGGAAGTCGGGCCCTCAGGCCACCCTCATGAAGTCTGTTTCTGATTGTTTAGTCAGAGACATTCACACCAGTGGCCTGCTGGAGGTCATTTTGTAGGGCTCTGGCAGTGCTCATCCTGTTCCTCCTTGCACAAAGGAACAGATACCGGTCCTGCTGATGGGTTAAGGACCTTCTAAGGCCCTATCCAGCACTCCTAGAGTAACTGCCTGTCTCCTGGAATCTCCTCCATCCTCTCGAGACTGTGCTGGGAGACACAGCAAACCTTCTGGCAATGGCATGTATTGATGTGCTAACCTGGAGGAGTTGGACTGCCTGTGCAACCTCTGTATGGTCTCATGCTACCAGTAGTGACAGTAACCCTAGCCAAATGCAAAACTAGTGAAAAACAGTCAGAAAAGATGAGTAGGAAAAAAAATGTCAGTGGCCTCCACCTGTAAAACCATTCCTGTTTTGGGAGTTGTCTCATTGGTGCCCATCTAGTGCACCTGTTGTTAATTTCATGAACACCAAAGCAGCTGAAACTGATTAACAACCCCCTCTGCTACGTAACTGACCAGATAATTATCCCAGGAGTTTACTTGACTTGATGCTATACTCTGATTAGAAAGTGTTCCTTTATTTTTTTTTTTAAGCATATATGATTCGTGCTTTTTAAATTGAGCCCATTGTTTTTTTTTACTGCTGTGAGTATAACTTAAGGTTCCAAGAGGCTGCTCATACAACCATTTATTTGGTTGGCCATATTATTGAATGTATTAGGACTCTTTCTCACAGGTAATAATGTGTACTATGTGGTATGGCATTGGCTGACAGGTGTTCAGGAAGGCACTACTGCTGCCTCCTGATGCCCGTTTTTTCTTTTTACTTTATTTTAATGACAAATGGCAATTTTACATTATGGGATCGTGCTGAAACTGTGAACCAAGCATTTGGTGCACTGTTGCAGTGAGGCCCTATTGATCTCAATAGGTGAATCTGACAAGCAGTGCGCCTGTCCAACTCTACAGCCCAAGTTAAGCTACGTTCACACCAGTGGTAAATTGTACCAACGTGAATTGAAATCTTCTGATTCGTGCTGTGGCTCTGAGTGGCTAGATGTGGCTGCGGGCCCCATTCACCATGATGATAAGCTTCGGGCAGCCGCAAGTATTTACGGCTATCCGCACAGTCTGTGATTGTCATGAAGCAAATCATTGCAGCTGCAGCATGTGTATAGTTCTGTTAGACTGTAATGTTAAAATTTGGGCGGGTGATCAGGGGGGCATTAAAAGCATGGCTCAGCTGCTTGTTTTTACCACACCCCCATCCCATGTGAAAGACCCCTTAAAGCTAAAGTTTAGCTATTCATTGTGACGGGAGTCACTTTGGGTGCGGGGCCATGGAACCCAGCTCACTTTGGAGATGTGGGGAGACCCCTGTCTCCGCTCCCCATATCCCTTCTATGTGTAAGTCACCCTGTGCCTGTTAGGGGTACAGGGTGATCTGTCCTAGTGTTGTGTGGGGGTTGTTTGGTGTCATGTGGCTGCATCCCATTGTTCTATTGTGTGTCTTGCTTGGGAACAAAATATTATGGGATGTATGTGTTTATGTGTATTAGCTTAGTGGGGGGGGGGGTGTCTCCAGCAGCCCTCCCTCCTGATGGGACTGTCTGCTGGTGTGAAGTTTGAATACCTGTGTGTCTCTTGTTACTAAATGTAGATTGCCCCGCCCTGTGTCATTATGCAGGGAGGGGGGATTGCCCCCCTGAGTGTATATATCTTGTATCTGTGTTCAAATAATGTACTCTACCCAGTGGTGTCCCGAGGTAGGTGAGGGAAGTGCGGCCCGCAGCGTGTGACACCGACCGCACGGGGTGACACTGGACCCACTCCATGAAAAGGTAAGTTGTAAAGAAAGCTGACGATCCCCGCAGGATGGATCTGATCCATCCTGCGGGGATCATCTGCTTTCTTTACAAATGACCTTTTCTTAGAGCAGATCCCATGCCACCCCGTATAGGTTGCATGCCGGTGATCCCCGCATCCTGCAGGGATCATCGGCATGCAACCTATACGGGGTGACACCGGACCCGCTCCAAGAAAAGGTAAGTTGTAAAGAAAGCTGAAGATCCCCGCAGGATAAATCGGATCTGCGGATTGAGCATAATGGATCGGAGTCCGACTCATTATGATCAATCCGCAGATCCGATCCATTCTGCAGGGATCGTCGGAGGGGGTGTCACCAAGTGTTACCGCACCTGGTGACACCAACCCTAGAGACGCTTCTGAGTCTACCTTCTGGATTGGTGTCATCTAGACTTGTATGGTCAGCTGTGGTGTCTTTTGTCGGTGTTCGGACGGGGAAGCGGTAGTCTAACAGAAGTACCCAAACGCAGTCTGGGGTCAGTTCCGTTACATTCATATTTTAGCTTTCCAAGCTTGACCAATAAGTATGCATGTGCCATAGGTGGAGGATCCCACTGGAATCTGGAAATCACTGTGGTAGGCACCATTTACCACCGTGATCTCCACTAGCATCTGGGTCCTGTGCTGAATGGCTGCCCTGCTGCTTATTAAACACAGAAGGTCGCTTTCTCAGCGCCATTCAGAGAACACTTGCCTTTTTCTCAATGAATACAAAGTGTTCTCTGATTAACCGCTTTCCCTACAGGGTGGCAGGGCTGTGCAAAATCATGTATATATATGTGATTTTGAATTTTTGGGTAGGGGGTGCGCACGCGCCACGTGAGCGCCCTATGTACGCCACCATTAGCAGCCACAGCTGCCGATCACTGCGCCCCAGCCGGTGATTCACCGACCCCGCACCCGGCGATTGCCAAGTATCACTGACGGGGGAGAGGTCTGTGTGTAAACAATACAGATCTCTCCCCTGTGAGTTCCTGCACACTGCTTTGTATGGCTCTGCATAGCAGAGTCATACAAAGCAATGTGCTTACACAGTGAAACACACACACAAGACACAGTTAACCCTTTGATCGCCCCAGATGTTAACCTCTTCCTGCCCAGTGTCATTAGTACAGTGTCAGTGCTTTTTATTAGCACTAATTATTAGCACTGATCACTGTATTGGTGTCACTGGGGATGTCAGTGACAGTTAATCAGTTCCTTCCAGAATGCCTGCCACAGTCCAGCTATAAGTCGCTGATCTCTGCCATTACTAGTATAAAAAAAAATTCCAGTATCTATACCGCCATTTGTAGATGCTATAACTTTCACGTTAACCAATTAATTTACACATATTGGGATTTTTTTTTAAGATATGTAGCAGAATACATTTTTGCCTAAATTTATGATGAAATTTGATTTTTAAAATGTTTACTGGATATGTTTTAGAGCAAAAAGTAATAAATATTTTTTTCTTTCAAATATCTGTGTTGGTTTTTTTTATATATATATATATATATATAGAGAGAGAGAGAGCAAAAATTAAAAAACTGCAGGAGGTGATCAAATACCACCAAAAGAAAGTTTTATTTTTGGAAAAATAGGACATACACTTCATTTGACCGCGCAATTGTCAGTTAATGTAACACAACACCGTATCGCAAAAAATGGCCTGGTCAGGAAGGGGGATAAATCCTCTGGAGGGCAAGTGGTTAAATAGTTGTCACAGTAACTGGTGCCCCTTTTGGAGGATTTTGTTTTTTTCTTAAAGTTGTTGGCCTTTTTTTGTTTGTAGCGCAAAAAATAAAAAACGCGGAGGCGATCAAATACCACTGAAAAAGAAAGCTCTGTTTGTGGGGAAAAAAGGACATAAATTTCATTTGGGTGTAGTGTTGCATGACCGCGCAATTCACTGAGAAAATGCAGTGTTCTCTAGGTGGTGCTCATACTGAGCAAGTGAGCTCTTGTGTTCAGTGTGCAGCAAGGCCGCCACTCGGCATGAGACGCAAATGATGACTACTACAGGGATTTCCAGCTTCCTGGGAGATCCCACAGGCACATACATATTTAATTGCCAAAAATTGCCATACATAAAATTCACTGTTAATTTTTTTTTCGTCTGTCTGTCTGACCTTGACCTTTTTGCGCCTAAAAATTGGCAGGAAAGCCCGCTGTCATCAGAAACATTGATGTGCAGCATCTCCTAGGACTTCCATATCTAAAAGGATGCAGGGGATGCTGTGTTTGTAGAACACCGGTATGAATGAGGCGGAGAAGAGGAAGGGCCAACCTGCAAGCCGAGGAGCTCTTTTATTCAATCACTATCAAGCTTTATTGTGAACTGACAAATCTATTTGCCTTCTGCAGATTTTAATTCCCTGGTATGCAGTGTTAGTGGCAGCATTCTGTGTATTCTAGTCTGTCAGTCCTTGCTCTTTAGATGCTGTGGCTGTGATGGGAGATGTACCCTGCTCCAGCATGCTGCTCAGTCTATGCCCTCATTCTATTGTCTGTCCTTCTCCATCCACACACTGCATACAAGCAGCATCTGCTGCCTGATTACAGAGCAATGCTTCAAAACAAGCCGCTTTTATATCAACAATAGCAATTGCACAAATCCTTCATTTAGAATTTGCTTCTAAAACAATCATTGCTTTTCATTTTGTATTACATTGAAGTCTAATGGGCTGCTTATACCTCTATCCTTATTGCTGGAGCTGGTACTATATATCTAGCAGATGTCCAGTATATATATTTAAAAAAAAAAAGCTGTCATAGTAGACATTTTATGGATTATCTCAGGTCAAAACTCCAACCAAAACTTTTTCTTTTTTTTTTGGATAGTATGGGGAAGAGTTAAAGTGATTCTAAAGGTTCAAAAACAGTCATAAAAGATGAGTAGGGAAATAAATGTCAGTGACCTACACCAGTAAAACCATTCCTGTTTTGGGGGTTGTCTCATTGTTGCCCATCTAGTGCACCCGTTAATTTCATGAACACCAAAGCAGCTGAAACTGATTAACAACCCCCTCTGCTACTTAACTGACCAGATAATTATCCCAGGAGTTTAATTGACTTGATGCTATACTCTGATTAGAAAGTGTTCCTTTATTTTTTTTTTTTGAGCATATATGATTCGTGCTTCTTAAATTGAGCCCATTGTTTTTTACTTCTGTGAGTATAGCTTAAGGTTCCAAGAGGCCGCTCATACAACCATTTATTTGGTGGGCCATATTATTGAATGTATTAGGACTCTTTCTCGCAGGTAATAATGTGTACTATGTGGTATGGCATTGGCTGACAGGTGTTCAGGAAGGCACTACTGCTGCCTCCTGATGCCTGTTTTTTTTTTTTACTTTATTTTAATGACAAATGGCAATTTTACATTATGGGATCGTGCTGAAACTGTGAACCAAGCATTTGGTGCACTGTTGCAGTGAGGCCCTATTGATCTCAGTAGGTGAATCTGACAAGCAGTGCGCCTGTCCAGCTCTACAGCCCAAGTTAAGCTACGTTCACACCAGTAAATTGTACCAACGTGAATTGGAATCTTCTGATTCGTGCTGTGGCTCTGAGTAGCTAGGTGTGGCTGCGGGCCCCATTCACCATGATAGTATAGTTTTTGGATAGTATGGGGAAGAGTTAAAGTGATTCTAAAGGTTAATTTTTTTTGTAAAATAACAAACATGCTATACTTACCTCTTCTTGGGTCCCCTGCAAGCTCTCCTGGCCCCTCCCTCTTGTTGGGTGCCCCCACAGCAAACAGCTTGCTATGGGGGCACCTGCTGCTCTGTGTGTACAGTCACTTGGCCCTGCCCCCTCTCTCTCCTTATTGGCTGACTGGCTCCGATTGACAGTAGTGGGAGCCATTGGCTAAGCCAATGAGGAGGCAGAAACCCAGGACAGCCAAGACTGTCATTCACATCACTGAACTGTGATGAGGCTCAGGAAAGTATTGAGGGGGGCTGGGGGAGCTGCTGCACACAGTAGGTTTTTTTTACCTTCATGCATAGAATGCATGAAGGTAAAAAACCTTTAGTCTTTAAAATCTCCATAATATTAGTATCACTGTCTATGTCTCTATTTAGGACAGTCCCCTCAATTCCTGTTCTGGAGACAGACCAGGACACAAGGTGTAACAGGCTGCATGCACACTAGCGTTATTTATTCATTTAATATTTTTATTAATTACATCTTACAAAACCAACATAACACACACACCCATACCCTCCCTTTTTCCATTTCCTTCTTATTCTTCTAGTAATTCTCCCTCTCACCTTCGTTCCTCCTCTAACTTCATTATATCCTCTTGTCAATATGTCCCTCCCTCTTCTCATTTCTATTTTCACTAGAGTTATTTTTAAGCTGGAAAAAAACGCTGGTTAAAAATCGCTGGTAATAGCATTTTTAGTAGCGTTCAGAAGTGTTTAGGAGTGTTAACATTTTTACAATACATGTAGAAGGAAAAAAAGCTAGAAAAAAGCTGTGAAGGCTCCATGCACACTAGCATTTTTTTAATCTTCTAGAAGCTATTATCAGCATATTTTTTCTGCTCTTAGAAGCTAAATAGTGTTATCCTACTTGTCTTTGCACACTACTTTAGCCTATTAGCATTTTTTTGAGCTACAGCATCTAGGAGCAGAAAACAAAATAGTTTTTATAGAGTTTATTGGAGCATTTTTCCAGCAGAAAAAACTGCTAAACACTTCTAAATGCTTCTAAAGACTACTGAAATGCTCCTAACAGCTTTTTTCTAGTTTTTTTTTTCCTCTACATGTACTGTAAAAAGCTAATAAAACACTAACGCTCCTAAATGCTACTAAAATGCTACTACCAGTGTTTTTTGTCCAATGTTTTTCCCAGCATTTTTGTAGCTTAAAAAATGCAGATGTGCATGGAGCCTAAGTCTTGCCACACACATTACAATCTGACTGATCCCTTTAGATCTCCAACTATGTACTGCAAAAAACTGCCTAATTGGAAACAAATTATTTTGATTGCTTGGGTAGGTCTTCATATTACATACATATGTAGTTTTGGAAAGCTGAAATTAAAGCTCAACTCGAGGTATGATTTCTACAGCATAGTTACATTGGTCCAGCTTAGATCAATGGAAGTATGCATGTCTCATAGCTCACCATTGGCACTACTACAGTGATAGCAGTGATCTTCCAGGTCCCATGCTGAGCAGATTCCTTCTGCATAGTGACCACAGGGGTTGGTTGCTTGGCACTGCAGCAATTTATAGAACACCTTGTATTTTTTTTTCAGCGCCATTCTCTGACTGGGCAAGGTGGAGATTGTAATGTTATCACCCAGCTACTCCACCTTGTCTAATCAGAGAATACTTTATAGTCATTTAAAAAATACAAGGGGGGAGATTAAGGCTGGCCATACATTATACAATTTTCTTTTTCAATTTCCTTTAGATTTACCTTCAACTATGTAGTGCAAGGGACTGCCTGATTGCATACAAATTGAAAGTGTTTAGGTTTGACCTCATATTATATGGTTTTGGTAAATCTAAAGGAAATTGTACAGAAAAACTGTATAATTTATGGCTAGCCTTACTAAAGCTGAGAATCCGGTGCAGCTGTTCATTCATTTATTTATTTATTTCAGGTACTTATATAGCGCTGTCAATTTACACAGCACTTTACACATATATATTGAACATTCACATCAGTCCCTAACCCTCAAGGGGCAGACAATCTAAGGTCCCTAACTTACATTCATACATACACATATTAGGGCCAATTTAGGCAGGATCCAATTAACCTACCAGCATGTCTTTCATGGTAGCCAATCATCTTCTAACCTCAGCTAGTTCAATTAAGCATTGACAGTAAGGGTTGGCTCCCACCATGCACGGAGCTGAATCACACAGGAATGCACTGTGCATTCCTGTGCAATTCATATGCGGCTCTGTGCAGTGCGATTTCCAGCTCATTCATAAACGGGTTCAAATTACCACACCGTGCAAAAAGTAGTGCATGCCCTGCTTTTTAAGTGCACTGTAACTGCAGGCAGGTGTGGGCAGTGCGTTTGTGACCTGTGTTTGTGGGTTGTTAACATTTTATCGACACCCACTGCAGATTGCAAAAGCAGAACATTTTACATGCGGGTTGAAGCTCACAGCAACACACAGCACATTCTTGTATGATTCTAGTGTGAACAGGCACTGAAACCTGGAAGCTGATTGGTTTCTATGCACAGCTGCACCAGATTTTGTATTCTCCAATTTTAGTAAATCCTCCATGATGTTTTGTACATGGCAGCAGTGCCAAGTGTGCGACCTCCAGTGATTTGTATGAGGAAGAGAAGCTGATCAGTGAAGGACCTGGAAGATCACTATGAGTGCTGGTTCACACACATGCAGTTTGAACCGCATCCAATCCGCATGACATGTGAAATAACTGCTTCCTATGGTGCCTGTTTGCATATGTCCTGTGCACTGACGGTGTGGATTCAGTGAGGTTTTAGTGTGGATTGAAAAAGAGTCATGCACTATTTATGAGCAGTGTGGTCAGCTTCAGGTGCAGATTACAGGCAATTGACTTTTATGGGAATTGTTTCTAAACCGCAAATGTGTGAACAGGAAAAAATCCTGAACTGAACCTGTCCTGAACCTGACCTGAACCGCTGAACAACTACTGTGTCAATTTGCTGTAAAACCTGAGCTTCAATCCGCACCTCACATGTGTGAATCAGCTCTGAATGTAGTAGCATCAGATTAGGGATGCACTGATACCAGTATTGGTATCGGTGCTGATAGCGAGTATTTTCACGAGTACTCGTAAAATGCTCCTGATACTGGAAACTGATACTTTGTGGTGTGATTTGCATTAATGCAAATTGCACCGCAAAGATTAGCATGTGATTTGAACAGGAATGCGATCCTTGTCCAAGTCACATGTGATTTCCCCACTGCTCCTGGGTGAACCCAGGCTTGTCATAGGCTGAGTACACACAGGAGCAGTGCAGGAAACCTCCCAGCAGACATCCCATGGTGAGCGGAGAGTGGGCATGTGGAGATGTATATTATGGAAGCAGATGCTCCATATTCTCAGCGGTAGGAGAGGAGAGAAAGCGGCGGGGATTTAAAATCTCCACTGCTTTCGCTCCTCTCCTTGCAGGGATGACAGTTCGGGCTAGAGGGCTTTTGATTGGTCAGCACCGTCACATGGACGGTGCTGTCCAATCAGATGCTGTCTAGCCCATACTGCCATTGCTGCAAGGAGAGGAGATGGTGGAAAAAATCTGACACAGTGTATAACCCTCCCTTGCTTTATCCAAAATGAAAAAAAAAAATTTTGCCTATAGTTCAACTTTAATGTAGGGCAAGCTAATGCAGGACTGGTGCTGTACAAGGTGCTGCTCCTGCACTTAGAAGCTCAAATTTAACTTGTGGTTTCTTAATTTAGTGCATGATTCCCAGACTTCTCCAAGTTATGAATATCCTTGTTAGCTGCTCAGAAGTGTTCATTCCACCTAAAATAGTATCAGAATTACTAGACTTTTGGGAAAAAGGAATAGTAAGACATCCAATGTGACCAATACATGCCATGTATTTTCAGCATATTGCCCATCAATACCTATGTTTGAAAACAGGTGGATCATATTGAACCTGTAGGCAGGTTGCCTACATTTTGTAAGCTAGACAGTGGCTGCCCCAGGCTTGGGAAGACATTAATTGTTTTTGCTCAGTTCCCAGGCTTTTTTCCCCCAGCCTACCTGCCCTATGATATATATAGAGGTGGGAAGCCTGAGTATGGGACCCCAATCATTTAGGATGTCGTGATCTCGTGGAGCTACGGAAAGGGATTGCTGCACCCAGCAGTCCACCATAAGAGACTAGATAAACTCCACATCATGGGAAATGCCAGAGATGGACTGAGACCTTACTGAGGTATGCCTGGGCCACCTAGGTTAGTGAGTTAGGGAATGCTGCTTGTTGTTGCTCATGTTGGACTGTGTTGCAGATTGTTAAGTAAAAGTAGTATCAACTGTTCTAAGCTTGGTCTGAAGTTATTCAAAGGGGTGCATTATGGTTACTGGCATACAGTATGTAAGAACCTGGGCCAGTAAAACACATATGGGGTATGAAGCAAGGCCACTACTTACAGGGATAATTTGGCAAGACAAGTGGAAGAGAAATGCAGTTGATATGGGTAACTAAGTAATGGTGTAAAGTGTACAGCAGCCTGTAGTGAAGCATGGTACCCGGCAAGGCAGAGTGTCCTCTGATAACTAGGGGGCCGTGATCTGGCTCCCTCTACAGCGGTTGGTTCCCCAAAAGTACCAAGACCGAACCAACATTACGGAGAGCCAAAGCCTGGACTCATGGTATGAGAGAGCAGCAACAGTTAACTGTGTAAGAATGTGAATGGTGAGCGCAAAGAAAATAATGATAATGAAGGAAGCAGCTGGCACAGTGTGGTAAGCCCTCTGCTCCCACTTAAACAGACAAATAAAAAAATGGTGCAGCGCTAGATATGAAGCAGGTAAAAAGGTGTTGCCAAACAATACAAATGAATAATGCCCAACATATGAGTGACAGGGACATAAATGTTGCACTGGAATATGTCCCAAAAATAGAATTTGACCGGATATTAGTCCGAAACTGTGATGTAATCAAATAAAGAGCAAACAATAATAATGACTTCTGTGACTTCCGTGTTACTCCTCCACCATTATGCACTCACCAGAAGCAAGTAGCAAACCAGCATTGAATGAAATGACTCTTTGAAGCAAATCTGCTTGATTCTTATCTCCAGTCACCGATCCATCCAACGGTGGGATCCCTCCTAAAGTGAGAGCTCACAAACAGAGCACGGAGACGCAATATAGTGTAATATATTTATTTAAAATAACAGCAACCATGTGGAGCTGAATATAAACTGAGAAATAAAACTACTCACAGAGATGGTCGCTGGACCATCACATGGACTCGGGACATCAGCATGTAGGCTCTTCCCTGTGGCGTTTCGTGCACAAGCACGTTCTCAAAGGGACCCAGTGCCAACGTCATAACAATAGATGCCTTATATAGGCCTTGGGCACGTTACCGAGCCAGCACTATTTTGTTGAAGGCGCATGGTTGGACAGGTGCCATATTACTGTAGACCAAGAACTCATTACAGCCTTAATCCAGAGCTGGAAATGATCGCTCATACGATCTGCAGGACATCGTTGCAGTCCCCTAAAGTTGCGCTATTGTAGGATCTAAATCCACAGCATATAGGAGAGGTAAAAGAAAGGATCCGGAAGAAATAAATATCAAATTCAATTCCCCTAAGTTGAACATAAGACATAGAGGGGACAAAATGAAATCAAAAGGATTATGATCTCAGTATATGATCAAAATAAGTAAATAGCACAATTATGATGACCAAAGATTGTCAGATACCTTATTAATTAGCAAGGCTGTGATGAAATATAGTACAATATAAGGTCATTACATAATAATTGACATAAATGATATAAAACACATAAAAAAATTAAATGGAAAATAAATAACTTCCATTTAAATATGAGTATTGAATATTTGTTAAAAATACTATTTCCAGTAAAGTAATTAATCCCAGTTATACTAGACACAAATATAGTCATCCGTATATTCCAAGGAATAAAATAATGATCTAATTAACATTCATAAAGAAAATCAAAACTAGCTGTTGCCAATAAAACAATTAACATCTATATCAACGTTATGCCCTAAAGGGGCCAGGGTACACACTTCATGAATCTGCTTTGTTTCAAGCTTAGATACTGCTCTGCGTTTATGATTTCCCCTCCAATGGGGAATATATTCCCATAAACATCAGACAAGAGGGAACTTTATGGTGATGATCCCTAAACTGTTTAGAAAGGGAGTGTTCTTTGAAACCTCTCTTGATGTTATAGAGATGTTCCCTTAGACGATCTCTCAGCCTCCTACTGGTCCTACCAATATATTGTTTTTTGCACGAACACTCCAGAAGATATACAACATATCTACTATTGCACGTAATAAATTAAGTTTGTACTCTCTGCCTATGGAATGAGCCACAAAAGAATGTGACGGTCTTTTCCTCACATTATTGGTTTTACAAATCATACACCTATTACAAGGAAAAAAACCTTTCAGTTCTGAAACAAATGTTAATTCCTTAGGTGGATCCACTATATTAGGGGCTATCATATGTCTCAAATGGGGTGCTCATCTAAATATCACCTCCAGCCTATCAGGTAAAAAAACAGCCAGGACCGAATCCTCCTTCAGAATTCTCCAATTTCTGTTGAGAATCCTTTCTATTTCCCTATGCTGAACAGAGAAGCTGGTGATGAAAGGATAGATTTGCCCAGGTCCCTCAGTTTTCTTATCAATCAATAAGGAGGACCTATTCGTATTGGCTACCTCCTGGATAGCTGTCTCCAATAGTGGTGGATTGTATTCCCTTTCCAGAAATCTATCCTTCAGAGTTCTAACTTGAGTATGAAAATCCCCTAAACTGTCACAGTTTCTTCGTATCCTCAAAAATTGGGTTTTAGTATTATTCCAAAGCCAGAGAGGGTGGTGACAGCAATCTATTGGAATGTAGCTATTCCTATCTGTGGATTTGAAAAAAGATCTGTTGGTGATCCTAGTGCCTATATTAATGAGGGTAAGGTCAAGAAAATTGACTGTGTTAACTGTGTGCACGCATGAAGTCCACGCTATGTGAACGGCGGGATCCCATTCTGTCACTGGGACTGTATTGGCAAAAGTACACTGGACAAGTAGAGGAGGTATGGGCTGCAACATACTATGAGGAAGGTGTGTAGTGACATGGGACGAGAGGTTTTACAGAGGAACATGGCACCTCATACTACTACACACAGTTTATGGCTCATCTCTAAGCAGGGGAACCACCATAATGTTTGACTTACATGAACATAGTCCCCACCCAGTCCCACACATTGATGAGCGTGTGCACGGCGAAAAGTACCTTCACGTGCAATATAGGTGGCCCTTCCCACAACTTGGCACAGCAGGCAGGACATGCCTGCTCCATGCCCACAAACCTAGATTCATGTTCCTGTCATATAGAGTGATGGTGCCTCTAGGAACTAACACGTCTTCCACATTTATTCTACCTGGCTTTCCTTTATTATACTTACCA
Organism: Staurois parvus; assembly: GCF_062004578.1. NCBI lineage: Eukaryota > Metazoa > Chordata > Amphibia > Anura > Ranidae > Staurois > Staurois parvus. The sequence continues at coordinate 983,190 of NW_028318725.1, forward strand.
AGCTCAGAGCTGCTTTTCTGTTCGGCTCCTACTTGTTAAGCATATAGCACTTGACTATGGATGGCTGCTTGGCTAGTGAAGAGTTGAATAAATAGTAGTTCCCCTGCCAAGCTAGGTACATATAAAACAAAGGCTGATTGCATTAGTATGCAATGATGGGGGAGCAAGAATCCCCTACACACGCAGAGCCTGGCCACTTTTGCAACTGAAGCAATACTATACCTTCACCACCTGCTTCATGTCTGGACCACAGATGATCAACTGATGGGATAGCATCATATTATCTTTTACTTCTGTCATTTCTTTTAAGAGTTTAGTTGTTTAATGATTATAGTATGTTAGAACTGTACTATTTGAAAGAGGAACAGTAGCATCTTATAGTATGAGGTGCTTGATCTGCATGTTAAAAATTAAATACATTTATTAATACTTAGCTAACTAGCTTACATGGCTTATAACAATGGAAATTTAATTGTTCAGGACTCCATGTCCCCACTATAAAAAAACCCAATTACATCGGTAATGAATAGACATTTGTCAAGTGGAATTATTCCAAAAGCATATTCATTTTAAACCTTATTGTAAAAATCATTCATTCAGTATAAAAATCACGCAAGACAAGAACATTGAAGGTACACTTCAGACAAAATGGAAAATGAAGCATTGAGAGGCATGCTTCCCTATCCCAGTCTTCAGTTTTTCATCCAGGCATTTGTGTAGTGCCCTTGTCCTCCTTTTTGTCTTTTAAAAAATGTCCATATTAAGTATTTGATAACATACTTAAAGCTTTTCTACCATAAATCCTATACAGTTATACAGTATTATATAATACTGTAAATGACAATGCAAAATATGCTATTGCCTGAAGTATAAAGAAATTCATCCCTGTATAGCTAGTTAAAGAGACACTAAACAATAATATAATTATTTTACAAAAATAGTCCAGCACTTAATGGCCCCGTAAGCTATTTTGATATTTTTTGACTGTTTCTCTGTGGCCTTGTAACATCCACCACGAGCTCCCAAACTGCTCCTCCTCCCTCCCGCCTCTGTTTTTTTTGGAACTAGCAGTGTAAGTTAGTTGCAGTCATTTGCAGTTCTCTCCACACTACAAATCCCATAGTCCATCTTGGGGGCAAGCAAGAGAGGGTACATATGTTACTACATGCAGTGGGACAATGGAGAATGATCATAGCCACCCTCTAACAGGAAGTCAGGCCACAGCAGTGAAAAAATGGAATTAGAAGATTTTGAGGAGCTTGAGAGCAATATAAGGTACTTTTTTAAATTAACAAAACACACTTGAATATACATTTTTTTCTTAAACTAGAGTTTAGAGTCAATTTAAAAAAAATTGATAGGCATCCTGATTTTAATAACTAATATGTATTTCTTGACCCTAGCAAAAGAAGCGTTTTCAAAGATTACAGCAATTGTAAAAGATCACATTTTATATTTTAACCGCCTCCCGCCCGCCATATAAGGTAATGACGGGCGCAAGGTGGTTCTCTCGTTCTGGGAGGACTTCATATGACGTCCTTCCACTCTAACAGTGCATGCGCGGCTCCGGGAGTGCGCAGCGCGGCGATCAGACACAGCGGATCACCGATCAACGGAAAGAGCCGAAGATGTCGGCTCGGTCATGTGATCAGCTGTGTCCAAATCACAGCTGATTGTATGTAAATAGGGAAATGCCGGTTATCAGCATTTCTCTCCTCCCGAGCTGTCAAGCTGACAGCTCGAGAGGACAGGAGAGACAGTAATCGGCATTCCTCAAAGGGGACATGTGCACTGATCATCACGGCACTGATGATCAGTGTAGCCCCAGCAGTGTCACCTCTCAGTGTCCATCAATGCCAGCTGTCATTGCCCATCAATGCCAGCTGTCATTGCCCATCAATGCTACCTGCCAGTGCCTCATCAATGCCACATATCAGTGCCTACCAGTGCACATCAATGCCACATATCAGTGCCCATCTGAGCTGCCTTTCAGTGTCACCTATCAGTGCCAGCTACTAGTGCCACCTATCAGTGCCCATCAATGCAGCCTATCAGTGCCCATCACTATAGCCTCATTAGCGCACATCAGTGAAGGAAAAAAATCGCTTATTTTCAAAATGTTATAACAAAAACTAAGAAAAAAAAAATTTTTCCCAAAATTTTCAGTTGTGTTTGGTTTGTTTAGCAAAAAATAAAAAACCCAGAGGTGATTAAATACCACCAAAATAAAGCTCTATCTGTCTCAAAAAAAAGATACAAATTTCAAATGGGTACAGTGTTGCATGACTGCGTAATTGTCATTCAAAGTGTGACAGCGCTGAAAGCTGAAAACTGGCCTGGGCAGGAAGGGGGTATACTGTAAGTGCCCTGTAGGCAAGTGGTTAAAAATAAACATGTCATACTTACCTGCTCTTTGCGTTTGTTTGCACAGAGAGGCCCCGATCCTCTTCTTCTGTGGTCCCTCGCCGGTGCTCCTGGCTCCTCCTTGCTGAGAGCCCACCATAGCAAGCCACTTGCTCTGGGGGCATTCATGCGTGCTCGCTCCTGAGCCAGCATTGTGTATCCACTCTCTCCTCACTGACTGTGATTGACAGCCAGTGGAGCTGGACGTAGGAAGATTTTTTATACCTTAAAATGTTACCAAACCCACCACAGTAAAATCAGTCTGTATATCCAGTAAAGCATGCTTGGTATATTCACTGTGGAACTTAAGGAGTTAATCCTCTGCATTGTGTAAAAATGATGTTTGATCCTGTCTTCTCTAAGCCTCCTCTTCTTCTACTGTCCCCATTTCATCTCCTGATAGAACAGCCCTGGTGGCAAGCTGCACATGCTCAGTTTAGTGTGTTATTGCTATAGAGTTTTTGCTTTTTCTTGGGAGGGTGCATGTGATCAGAACAGGGCCAATCAGCACTGTTCAGACAGAGGATCAGGGGTCCTGCAGCTTTATAGGACAGTCTGAGGAGAATGAAAACTCCTATTACAAGCTTTAACCAGTGCTCAGCTAGACACTGATAGTAGTCACAAGACTGCTCTAACTGCTGATGAGAAAAGGTATTTAGCAGTTTATATTTACTAAAATAAGTGCATTTCCATGTTCTGTGTATTCTGGGAGACCAGACATAGTGAATCCTGGGTTTAGTAACACTTTAATTCAGAAAATGCATTAAGGTAAAAAAAAACCTTCTGCCTTTGAAACATAAATATGCCTCTTTTTTCCTTTTTTTTAATCAGCTTACAAAAACCCTGTGCTGGCAATACTAATAAAGTCAGATTACTACTCTCATATGCAAGCAGCAGCTCAGGTCTCCTGCAATCCAACACCCTGAGCTGAACAATGTTTTTTTCAACATTCCTCTCTTTTTGAGCAGCAATGTTGATTAGAGCAGTGTTCAGGGGAACATGTTAGGCAGCTGCACTACTGCTTGCATGGGAGATGAACAGCACCATTCCCCTAGTGCAGTGATGGCGAACCTATGGCACGCGTGCCAGAGCTGGCACGCAGAGCCATCTCAGTGGGCACGCCAGGAAGAAGAGGATGATGAGCGCACACGGACCGGCCATCCAGATCTCGTCCACACTGGACCCCCATCAAACTACATTTCCCACATGTCTCTGGGGCCAGGGTGGGCGTGGACGAGAGGAAACGGCTCCAATGCGGCTCTGGCACCAGGGGTGATGTACCCGGGGATGGGCGCGGAAGAGAGGAAGAGGCTCCCACACTGCTCCCACACTGCTCCGGGGCCAGGGGCAACGTGTTCAGCATGAATGGGAATGAGCTGCTGGGTTGGAAGCCACACCGACGCTGCCAGAGGTGAGATTAACTGCTTGCAGTGTCATCCATCAGTGCCCAGCAGTGTCGCCTGTCAGTGCCCAGCAGTGTCGCCCATCAGTGCTGCCCATCAGTGCCACCCATCAATGATGCCCAGCAGTGCCATCCATCAGTGCCCAGCAGTGTCGCCTGTCAGTGCTGCCCAGCAGTGCCACCTGTCAGTGCCCAGCAGTATCGCCCATCAGTGCTGCCCATCAGTGCCACCTGTCAATGATGCCCAGCAGTGCCATCCATCAGTGCCCAGCAGTGTCACCCATTAGTGCCCAGCAGTGTCGCCTGTCAGTGCTGCCCAGCAGTGCCACCTGTCAGTGCTGCCCAGCAGTGCCACATGTCAGTGCCCAGCAGTGTCGCCCATCAGTGCTGCCCATCAGTGCCACCCATCAATGATGCCCAGCAGTGTCCAGCAGTGTCACCCATCAGTGCCCAGCAGTGTCGCCTGTCAGCGCTGCCCAGCAGTGCCACCTGTCAGTGCTGCCCAGCAGTGCCACCTGTCAGTGCCCAGCAGTGTCGCCCATCAGTGCTGCCCATCAGTGCCACCCATCAATGATGCCCAGCAGTGCCATCGATCAGTGCCGTCTGTCAGTGCGTCCAGGTAGGCAAGTGGTTAATTGCAGTGTTGGCACTTTGAAATAAAAAAGTTGGTTTGTGTTGCAGTTTTGGGCACTCGGGCTCAAAAAGGTTCGCCATCACTGCCCTAGTGCATTACAACAATAAATTTAAAAGGGTTCAGATGTACATCAAGAAAAATGGTTATCAAAAAGAAATGCTCAACAATATATGTACAACATTTACTGTAATGTATTATTATTATTATACAGTATTTATAAAGCTCCAATAGTTCGCTCAGCGCTGTACATTACAAAGGGGGACAGAACATGTGACAGAACAATACCAATACAATGCAAAACATGAGGGGATCGAGGGCCCTGCTCTTTCGAGCTTACAATCTAGGAATGTATATGATTATTCTGTGAATGGCATTAATGCTAATAATAAACCACAATGAGAGCACAGTTTCCCTGTTAGACTTCCCTTGTACCATGCATGCAAAATAATTGATTTCAGTAAAATATAGGATACCTAGACCCTTGCATACGCATGGCGGACATTGCGCGCGTTAGTATCTGTTTTTTTTTTATCTTACCTGATCCTTTTTATTGGATGCTGTATTCACTATTTTAAAACATATACAGAAATAAGTTAACTTGCATTTCCCAGGTGTAAATATATAAATTGATCACAGCATAGAAGCCCAAAAGGCTGCAGAAGCAATCCGAGAAAATAATTAAGGAAAACAAATCTGTCACTGGTGTATGGTTTCTGTTAATTGAACTACTTGCTCATTGGAAGTGAATTTACTTATGTTTACCATATGTATGTCTATAGACGTGAATGGTTTTCTAAGCAGTCTATATTCCATTTTCATATACATCCTTTCTCTAAAAAGCAGTGCAGTCTTCACAATGGTTGTCATACCGATTGGGAACACTATATTTTACAATCTTATTATGTTACCTGCAGCTGGGTCTGTCTGACACAATACTGTTTTAACAAGCTATAATTGAAGATCTATCCAAGAAAAGGTTCTCTAGAATCTGTACTGCAAGGTAGTATTTTAATTCAGAATAGGTTTTTTCACCATCATGGACCAGGTGTGTTGGTAGGCTTCCAAAATATCCCAGGACACATGGGTGTAGCTTAACATGGGGTCTATGCAACATTACAAAATTATAGTGCCTTATACCTGAATGGATGCCTCACTGAAACTCTATGCTTCTATCTACATTATATAAAAAGTACACATTGCCAATCTGGGAAATTTCAATGACCATATGATATATATATATATATAGATATATATATATATATATATATATATATATTACAGTGCCGTGAAAAACTATTTGCCCCCTTCCTGATTTTTTTTGTTCATATTTGTCACACTTAAATGATTCAGACCATCAAACAAATTTTAATATTACACAAAGATAACCCAAGTAAATGCAGTTTTTAAATGGCTTTGTAACCCTTTACAGACTGCTACATGTCAGTTTTCTCATCTGTTCATGAATTTCTTTAGATTGCTGCGTCATGTGTTGCTTTTTGAGATCTTTTATCATGCTTCACTTTGTCAAAAACTCCTATTTCAGTGATTTCTTGATTTAACAAGTCTGGCAGTAATATGGCCTGGGTGTGGAAAGTGAAATTTAACACAGCTCTCCAAAACATGTGGTTAATCACAGTTCGTTCATGATTTAGCAAAGAGGGGGGCAATTACTTTTTTACATAGGGACAGGTAGGTTTGGACAGCTTTTTTTCCTTAAAGGATAAGTTTACTTTTTGTAATGTTACACCCATATTCAGGGTGTGACATGTTGCGATCAGACCGCTCCCCGCTCCCCGCTTTGACAGCTAGTGGGGGAATCTTCTCCCCTCTGCCCATATGGCCTCATCACTCATTCACGTCACTCATTCACAGTCATCTGTGAATGAGAGACTAAAAGTCCTGACAGTCTTAGCGGCTGTCGGCTTGTAGTCCTCAATGAACTGCTACGGCACTGTGAGGAGACCTACATGGCACCAGCGATCTACTAATTGCTGGTGCAATGGTTTACAGGCTCCTGCAGACAAAATTGTTAAATGCACATTATTTTACCTGCTAAAAAATGTGCATTTATTATTTTACTTATCCTTTAATAGATGAAATCATCGTTTAAAAACTGCATTTTGTATTTACTCGGGTTACCTTTATGTAATATTAAAATTTGTTTGATAATCTGAATCATTTAAGAGTGACAAATAAGAAAAAAACCACAAAAGCAGAAAGGGGACAAATACTTTTTTTTTTACTATTTTGGGCCAGTTTTCCTTTCATAATAAAAAAGAAATCAGGATATATCCATTACTTCTTTTAGGATAAAGGTTTTACATGCATAAATATAAGGTGATCATTGTAAGCACCTCTGTCAGTGGTAAAAGGTTTGTTAACTAATACATCCGCAGGAGAGCTTGTTCTGTTGAAACACAACAGACTTACTGGCCAGATCACCAGGTAAAAATAAAGGAATGAAAGCCTAAAAAAGAAAACTAATGCAGCCACCACATTTAAGAAATGGTATTCTGCAATATAATAAATGTTTGCTTGTTGGTTTAATACCACCTGAAGATCAATTTATTGCCTGGGCCTAGGATCCAAAGGGGAATCCCCAGGGATCAATTTCAGGGCTGCCCTTTAAAAATTGGAAAATGTTTAGGACATGTTTCAATTTAACCACTAGCGGACTGCCCCATGTAGATATACTGTGGCAAAGAGGCTGCTCTGCGCTTGATCCCGTGTATATATACTTGATCCAGCATTTACAGGAGGGGGGCGTGCATCTGTGCTGTCATTCGGTACAGCACAAGTCTGTAAGCAGGTTCAGGCCAATGATTTATGGCCAGGACCTACTGATCGGCTTAGTGAATCACAGTACAGAGCCCTGTGTTTATTAACAACACATGGCAATGTACACAGAGCAGCAATGTGGCTGTTTTTATCTTGCTGCAAAGCAGGGAGAGAAAACAGTCACATCTCTTAGTAAAAGCAGCACACACTACACACACAGGTAACAATTTGAATGCCCCTGGATGTTAACCCCTAACCAGCCAGTGTCATTAGTACAGTGACAGTGTTATAGTATTATCACTGATCACTGTATTCGTGTCACTGAAGATGTCAGTGCCAGGTAGTCAGTTCCCACCCAGTGTCAGTTAGTGTCAGATTGCCTACTGCACTATTACAGTCCCACTATAAGTTGTTGATCACCATCAATACTAGAATATACAAATAAATAAATAAAAATTCCAGTATATATACCATAGTTTGTAAATGCTGTAACTTTCACACAAACCAATCAATATATACATATTGGGTTTTATTTTTTTTCCAAAGACATGTAGCAGAATACATTTTGGCCTAAATGTATGAAGAATTTTTTTTTTATTGGATATGTTTTATAGCAGAAAGTAAAAAATATTGTTTTATTTTGAAAATATACAGTCTTTTATTAGTTTGTATAACAAAAAAATACCACCATCAAATACCACCAAAAGAAAGCTCTATTTGTGTGAAAAAATGACCGCACAATTGCCAGCTAAAGTAGCACAGCGCCGAATAGCAAAAAAAATGCTTAAGTGATTAAAGGAGCTTAAGTGATTAATGTGGATATGAAGGTTATCAATTGATATATATGCAGTAAATGATCCTTGCATATTGCAATTCGCTCCAGTGGTTTGTACATATGAGCGACTGTTGTAAAGCTCACCCAAAACTCAAATATAGATTTTAGACTTTGGTTTAGCTGTCATTGTACTTCAGATTTCATTCTAACTTTACTTGCTGCTTACTTCTTCCATGTCAGTGGGTCAGAAAGTCAGAAACAGACAGTTAACAGAGTCAAAAATAGGTCAGCAATCACAACCTCTGTATTTTTCTCAGCACACTTTTCCTCTAATAAAGTTCAGGTTGATAAAAAGGCTGGAGAACCTGAAAGATAGAACATAGCTTCTGTCAGTAATGCCTATGACCTGTGCTTTACAAGCCTTCCAAGTCTTTAGTGTAAAATATCTCCTCTTTCTGCTCTCTCTGCTTTATCTCTGTTCTTGTAACCTGTAAAAAAAATTCCTACTGAGTGTCATCCTCCTGATTGTGATTTGTCCTTTAGTACCAGACAGAAAGCTTCTGACACCTGTCATGCCTGATACTAGAGGCCAGTGGTACAGCAAACGGTTTTAGTAGTGGTTGTAGGTGCAAATAAGCCCCTGCTCATTTTGCAACCTCCCCATAATTTGGGAGGGGAAGCTAGGTGCACAAGGGCTTTACAAAGGCTGATGATTTTCAAGAGGTATTAGGATGGGCTGCAGGGATAGTTGTAGGGGGTAGCAGCAGGTATGGGACTGAAGATTAGGGACCCTTGCTTAAAATGGTTGTAAAGGCTTAAGATTTTTTTACCTTCATGCATTCTATAAAAAAAACTTCAGTGTGCAGCACCCCCCACCTCCCTAACACCTGAGCCCCATCTAGATCCAGAGATGTGCATGGGAACCTTGTTTCTCCAGGGATTCTCCTTCCTCATTGGATGAGACACAGCCAGTGAGGAAAGAGTAGGGAGAGGGCTGAGCCACTCTCTGTGTGCCTCATAGACACACGGAAGTGGCTCGGAAGCAAGCACACACAAGTGCCCGCAGAGCAAGCAACTTGCTCTAGGGCAGTGTTTCTCAACTCCAGTCCTCATGGACCCCCAACAGGTCATGTTTTCAGGATTTCCATTATTTTGCACAGGTGATTTGATCAGTTTCACTGCCTTAGTAATTACCACAGCTGTTTCATCTGAGGGAAATCCTGAAAACATGACCTGTTGGGGGTCCATGAGGACTGGAGATGAGAAACACTGCTCTAGGGGCACTCAGCAGGGGGGAGGAGCTAGGAGGACCAGGGAAGGGAAGGATCAGGGCTGCTCTGTGCAAAAACATTACACAGAGCAGGTAAATATGAGATGTTTTCTTATTTTTTTTTAATAAGTGGAACCTTTAAAATCACTGTAGCCTCCCTGGCGGAATTCCCGAGTGTAGCTCGGGGTAAAGTTTCAGTACCAGAAGCGGTAACCACGAGCTACACTTGGGCTTACCATGCGGCGCTGCTCCGGGATCCCTCGATCACTTACCTTGTCCTGCGCTCCAGCGATGTCCCTCCTGCAGTGTCCCCTGTAATGTCTTCCGGCGGATGCCAACATCTGTCATCTGGGTTCCGTCCCCTGCGAGCATCGGGATGTACAGGGATGGAACTGGCGGGAAATTTGAAAATGACAAAAAGTGACATTCATTAAATACACTAAAATCACATAGTAAAACATTACTGTATCAAACCATTTCACATACATTTTGTCCCTAGTGCTTTGTCCTGTGCCCTGCCTGCATATTTACTGTTCTTTCTACCTGGAAACTGAGAAATGTCCATGGCGTCCAAAAAGCGTCCCTTTAGGTCAAAATCAGTTTTAGACCAGCTAGAGAACAGCGATAGTAAATTAGAACCACTTGCAGAATTGAGTGATAATGATTCGTGGGGAAATTCGTCATCAGACACTGAAAACAATTTTGCGACTTTGCCCAGTGATGTGCGAACTTGGCGCTATATTTCAAATTTCAGTGTTTTTGGTTTGATTATATTATTGAATTAAATTTATTATTATTATATTATTATTTTTTATGATTATTTATTAAATTATAATTTATGATTTCGTGTTTCAAATTTTAACATACCCAGGATGTTTACTAGACTCTTGTTCGGACAGATTTCAGTGAGTTATTCCTAAAAAAATTACAGACCTACAATAAAAAAATACATATTTCCATGCAAAAAAATGTACCACTTTGAGCACAGAAATATGGACAGACCGCTAGGGAGGTTAAATCTTACTTCTTACTCCGGATGTATCATGCTACTCCACTGCCAGAAGCTGACCTACTTGAGAACGTCATGTTGTGTGTGTGAGTGTGTGTGTGTAGGTTCTGCACTATTTCAGTGCAATTTCATGTGCGTCCTATATTGACATCTGTGTAAATGAAGTCGCAGAGATGTCGGCAAGCCACATATGAAGTCGCACTGATCGGTGGCTTAGAAATTGCGCTGAAATAGGCTCATACATACAGGTCTCAAAAAACAGTGCTTTTACAGGCATTTGGCTTTTTTTTCTGCCTGTAAACACTCCTCTATGTGTGGTTAAGTACACATAGGCATTTACAGGCATATTAGAAGAGGAGTGTTTACAGGCAGTCAAAAAAATTAATTACCAGCACATTCAGAAGAGGAACTTTTAGGCAGAAAAAAAACACTTTTAGTAACATTTGTGCTTTAATGTATTCAAATGGTGTGAATAAATTAATATTCTGGCCAATAGAATGCACTAATGCACAGATGCACATAAACACGTGTGCAATATATGCCTTATACAGCGTTTTTTTAGTCTGCCTTTCTCCTGGATGGAGAAAAGGTGTTTAGAGGGGTTAAGTGGATGCCTTGTGTGCATGAGGTCTTCTACAGCACTTTTAGGGCTCATGCTAAACTGACATTCAGGAGCTGTTGAGCATTTTTTTCATAAGCCCCTGAACTCTCCTTTATGTTTTCCTATGTGTCCATGTACACATAGTTTTTTACAGGCAGATGAGTTTACAGTCGTTTTTGTTTAACACACCAAAATTGCGTTCAGGAGTATATTTTACCAGGGTTTCAAAGCCAATTGCTTGAAACGCATGTAAACGCGGTTAACCGCGTTTACAAGAATTTGCGTTTTTTGGCAGGTCCATATCCAGATGCTGTCCAGAGCCTTTTTTCTTCATCACAAAATGCATGCAAAGTGTTTTCCATGTATTCAAATGCACCTACTACACCAGCGCAGTCAGTTCCAGGTTTCACGTGAAGGAAAAAATGGTAGAACGTGCTGCATTATGCTCATAATGAGATCCATAGTGAATACAACCAGAAAAGATAGGTCATCTCAACACATACTGCTTTCTCTGCTTCTGCTCTCTCTACTTCTCACAAAATGTCTGAAATAGTTAATATTTACTATTTTTCAGTGCATTCTGGGCATTTGGGAGGGTATCCTGAATTCATCTTTTAAAAGCGCTTCTAAATGCATACATGCATAAACGCAGTATGCAAACGTGGCTAAACTGACGTTTTTTAACCTACGTTTTCTAGCAGTCAGTTTCCAGCGGTCAAAAGAGTTTTACAAACGCCCCGTGTACATGAGCCCTTATTTTGAGTGGGTATTTTCCATTTTAATGGTCCTAAGAAAGTAAATTTAAAAAGCTATTTTATTTTTTAAAACTGAAACAATCTACCTGATTTAAACCATACAATGACTAGCTTACTTTATAGATGTATTGCTTTAGGACAGAAAACTATAATTTCCAAGCAGATATAAACGTTCTTTATTTTTTAAATGTATTTTACTAGTGTGAGATTTCCCATAAGATATAATGTACTTTTATATAACAAATACTTAAAACATTGTGTAATTTGGACTCCCACATGCTCCCCCACTGTCTTTAACCAGTTATAATGTGCTCTGTACGGATTGGGTTGTAATACAGTACATTATACTATAATAAAATACACAAAAATGTATACCTAATGTACTAAAGTAAAGAACTAGATCTAACTTAGGCAACAAGTTAATTTCCTCTTCTAGAGAAAGGTAGAAATCTTTCTAAAGACCATCTCACTCAATGCTGATTAGTGGGGATCTCTTTTTACAACCCCACTAATCAGATTTTTTTTTTAAAAATCTGCTAAGTAGGTCTGAGGCAGCCACCACTTGGCTCTGTTCTGCTTTCTTCCATGCAATTTTGTTTGTCCTTTCTTTTCAACAGGTTTGCAATGCCAGACTGCTTCTCTCCAAGACAGCCTGCATTGAAAAACAATGTATTTCCAAAGGTTGGATTGCATTGTAGAAAGCGGAGCGACTTTTCAAGCAAATCAACCAGCTGCTCACTGGGTGTTCTTAGTGGGGAGACCCTCCTATCAAGAGTTTATGTATAGTATGTGTGTGTGTGTGTTGGTGGGGGGAGTTGGAAAACCTCTTTAAGAGCCTATTGATTCTTTGAGTGTGTCTGTTATGTCTGCTCTGTGAGTTATTTGTTCAAGTATATGTTAGATTAGTTTTATGAAAGCCCACAATTTTTTCAAGCCAGTGAATCACAAAGCTGTGTATCCACCAGGTTTTACATTTATACCACACATGCACACACATACACTTACTGTGAATTCACACAATATGATGTAAAGTGAACAGGTTCAACTGGTAGTGGATGACTTTGTACAGAAAGTCTGTAGCTAAAAACAAACCAACTAAAATTAAGTCAGTCCCTGATTCACAGGGTGTCTCCTGGGGGTTCCCCAAAACAAACAGGCAGCACATGTATTTTTTGAATGCCATGTCTGAAAGAGAGAAAGCCCTGAGCAGCAGTAAGCTCACATATAAATATATATTCTATAGGCCTGGGTACAGGAACCAATATTAATGTCTGTTTACCGGATAAGATGTGGATGTAGGAATGAAGGCTTTAGCGCACCTAACCACTTGCCTACCGGGTGCTTATGCCCCCTTCATACCCAGGCCAATTTTCAGCTTTCAGCGCTGTCACACTTTGAATGCAACATTGTACCCATATGAAATTTTTTAACATTTTTTCACACAAATAGAGCTTTCTTTTGGTGGTATTTAATCACCACAAATTAGAAAAAAAAGGTTTTCTTTGTTTCGATTATAACATTTTGCAAACAGGTAATTTTTCCTCCACTGATGTGCGTTGATGAGGCTGCACTGATAGCACTGATGGGCACTGATAGGAAGCACTGATGGGCACTGATGAGGTGACATGGATAGGTAGCACTGATGGGCACTGATGGGTGGCACTGCTGGGCACTGATGGACACTGGTGGGAGGCACTGCTGGGCACTAGTGGGTGGCACTGCTGGGCAGCACTGCAGGGCACTGATCATTAGGGCACTGATCATCAGTGCCCTGATGATCAGTACCAATCTACTCTGTGACAGTTGCTGGTTATTGGAAGTACTTTCTTCACGCTGTGAAGACCCGGCAACTGTCACAGAGTAGCTTGGTACTGATCATCAGGGCACTGATGATCACGTGGTAAAAGGCTGCTGTGATTGGCTTTTTATCTCATCACATGATTAGCTGTGTCTGTAGGACACAGTGATTACAGAGATTGCCGGGTGCGTGCCACTGGGGGCACGCGGGAGGGCGCGTTCTGGGAGGACGTCATATGACGCCCTCCCAGAACTGGGTAACCACGCTGTAGCCGTTATTCGGCTATAGTTCAGTTACCAAGTGGCTAAAGTTCTATGAAGCCGTCAGGCTCCAGAGCCCAAATTATGACTTAATAAAATAGTGTACATACTACGTTATAGACTTTTTCTAATACAGATAAAACTTGTAGCATGCAGCCGACCCCTCCCCACCTTCTCCAGCTCATCTGCCTTCCCTCTCCACCAGTTTACTTTGTAAACAGCTGGCTGTACTATGACAAGGGATAGGTAAGCTGCAGGTTGTCTATTTAACTCCCCGATGCCCCCCTCCTCCTCTCAGCAGAGTTTACCCACAAGAGAGGACTGTGTGTGTGGACTCTCATCCCCCTCTCACTTAGCAACAGCAATGCACTAATCAGCAGTAAGGAGGAGAGAACCTGATTTTTCTGGAAAAAGGATTCTCCTCAGAGTGTGACAGGAGAGTGATGTGACAGGAGTGTGACAGGACCATGTCAAAATTCCATCTACAAGAGAGAGCCTAGTCAGCGGATCCTAAAGCCATGTGAGGGATAGCCAGAGGGTATAGATCGTGACCCGAGAACTGAGTGATAAAGCTACCTACCAGAGTCATCACGTGCAACTCAGAGTGAGCAAATACCTGATCGGAGAGACCACTGCTGCTGAGAGGGCTTTGTAGCCAATACTTGTTACCACTTTTACAAACTGAGCCATTCGGAACTACCTACCAGCTACCCGCAGCCCTAATACCACCTGCAGGCCTTATTGACTGCCTTAATGTGCACCACCGGGCCCCAATGTTTAGCTGGCTGAACAGTCAGGTCTAAAGATTGCCCCTAACAGTTGCTGCACTGATGCCTTGTTTTTTTTGTTTTTGTTTTTTGTTTGTTAAAGAGGAACCTTCTAAGATTAGCTGCGTCCCAGCTAATCCCTTTAGAGTGCACTTTAACCTCGAGTAGTGTTATCATCATTTATGTTTACTAATATTGTTTATTGCTGATTTTCTATCTTACACTTCTGATTCTATTTAGAGATATAAAATCAAATTTTTGTCAATTTAACATAGTTATTTCTCTGTCTAGCAGACTGTGTTCTAATCCAGGGGTTAAAATTTCGAGTCCAGACCTACTAGCCGGTCACAAAACGTACTCTCCACCAGTTGCCCACCCAACCTTGCCCAGGTCCACACCCAACCCCACCCCGGTCCGCCCCAAACCCCACCCCCGGTCCGGCCTAAACCCCACCCCACGCCACCCCCAACCACGCCCCCTTAAAGCTTTTGAAATTACATTTTTCTTTAGAATAAATAGTCCAAAATATAAAGTGTACACAGTAATGTATATCCCAGCTCCCCTGTACTCCATTTTAGTGATATGACATGTATACAGTAATCATTACTGTATACATGTCATATCACTATAATGGAGTACAGGGGAGCTGGGATATACATTACTGTATACATGTTATATCACTATAATGGAGTACAGGGGAGCTGGGATATACATTACTGTATACATGTTATATCACTATAATGGAGTACCGCGCTTTAGCTGTCATTCGGCTATAGAGCTGTCAAGAAGTAGTTAAAGTGGTTAAACAGTGAAGTCCTGCTATCAGCCCAAGTCGGGGCCCTTCCCTTTGAGCCCAGTGGTGGAATGTCAGGGCCCAGTCACAAGTTTGACCTTTGGAACCCTGGTAGTTCCACCACTGGTGTCAGTAGTTTTTTAATTTTTTTAATAAATATATTATTTTTTACAACTTTTTTTAGGAGCCCCGTTGGGGGGCTTAGGTGAGATATCAGGAGTCTAAGAAGGAAGGAAAGAAAAGAGAAAGGAAAGAAAGAAAGAAAGAAAGAAAGAAAGAAAGAAAGAAAGAAAGAAAGAAAGGAAAGGTAAGAGTCCCTTTTACATTACAACACTCACTGGGAGGCAGGAGAGAAAATGGAGGGAGGAGACTTCACTCACAGTGATTCGGCAGGCCTCACCTTTCTTCTTCTGCCTAGGCTACAAACTTCCTGTCCACTCGGTGTGGGTGGGGCAGACACAAGAGCAGAGGGAGGGATGGGAGGAGGAGCAGAAGCAGCTCTCTCTCCTCTCCCATCCATGGAAGGGTGGGGAGGGACTGTCAGGATTGAGCAGAAGCAGCTCTCTCTCTTCTCCTGTCCATGCAGGGGGGAACTGTCAGCGCTAACTCTCTCAGCTCAGATGTAGCCAAAAGAAGCTGGATAGGAGGAGCGACTGGGCACCCCCGTCGCTTTCCCAATCCAGGTGTACAGGGGGCCACATGGGCCCCCTGCAGCATTGGGCCAGGTTGCAATTGCGACCCCTGTAGCTACACCCCTGGAACTCGGAATCATCCAAAAGCCAGCCTGAAATGCACAGAAGGTGCAGGGCGGAAGTGACATCACACTGGTATGGTTTGGCAGTGGACAGGTGTGTCTACATGAAGACAAGTTTTTGTTTAGCAGCTCCTTTTGTATGATGTTAACCACTTCCATACCGGGCACTTTTACCCCCTTCCTGCCCAGGCCAATTTTCAGGTTTCAGCGCTCTCACACTTTGAATGACAATTGCGCGGTCATACAACATTGTACCCAAACTAAAATTTTATAATTTTCTTCACACAACTAGAGCTTTCTTTTGGTGGTATTTAATCACTGCTGGGGTTTTTATTTTTTGCTAAATTACCAAAAAAGACCAAAAATTTGGAAAAAAAAAACACTTTTTCTTTTCTGTCACAGCGTGAGGAAAGTACTGCCAATAACTGGCAATTGTCAAAGGAGACATCTACAATGATAACCAGGGCGCTGATTATCAGTACAGCCCCAAAACTGTCCACCAGTGCTGCCAATCTGTTCCATCAGTGCTGCCAGCCATTGCCACCTATCAGTGCCGCCAGTCAGTGCCCTTTAATGCTGTTTATTAGTGCCCATCATTGCCGCCTGTCAGTGCTCATCAGTGCCGCACATCAGTGCAGCCTCATCAACACACATCAGTGAAGGAGAAAAATGACCTGTTTTTAAAAATGTATAGTAAAAACAAAGAAAAACATATTTTTTTCAAAATGTTTGCTTTTTTTTGTTCATAGCGCAAAAAATAAAAAACCGAGTGGTGAATAACCCCTTTATGCCGGCCGCACACAAATGTGCGGCCTCCCGGCATCTGGGCCTAGACGCCGAGCGGCCGCACATTTGCGTTCATGTAAGAAAAAACATATGTGCTGAGAGCGCGCGCCCTGCGCATTTCCAGCACGCATGTTCGGTACTCACGGAAAGGTCCCGGTCTGCTCTTTCGATCGGGACCTTTCCTGATCATGTGACCGCCGTGACAACGCAATTAACGCCTTTATGCCGGCCGCACACAAATGTGCGGCCTTCCGGAATCTGGGCCTAGACGCCGAGTGGCCGCACATTTGCGTTCATGTAAGAAAAAACATATGTGCTGAGAGTGCGCGCCCTGCACACTCCCAGCACGCATGTCCGGTACTCACGGAAAGGTCCCGGTCTGCTCTTTCGATCGGGACCTTTCCTGATCATGTGACCACCGTGACGACGCGTCACGGCGGTCACATGATCCCTAAACCACGCCTTACCTGCCCCGCCTCCCGGCCTCTGAAACTCTTAAAGGGCCGGGAGGCGCCGGCGGGAAGGGGTTAAATACCACCAAAAGAAAGCTCTATTTGTATGAAAAAAATTATAAAAATGTCATATGGGTACAGTGTTGCATAACCACGCAATTGTCATTCAAAACACGACAGCACTGAAATTTGAAAATTGGCTTGGTCGGGGGGGGGGGTAAAAGTGCCCATTAGGCAAGTGGTTAGGACCACCCTATAGCAGATGTACTGCTACAGGGCAGCCACTCTGCGCAAAATCATATAAATATGCGTATTCTGACCACAATATAGTAAAAATATCAATCCTCGCTAATCTGTCTGTCTATTTTATGGTTGCCGTCAGGGTGTCCTCCTGGTTAACCGCTTCCTGACCGCCCTATAGCAGATATACTGCTACAGGATGGCACAGGTGCGCAAACTTACATTTCCATATATGTGATTTTGCATTTTCGGGTAGGGGGCGTGCACGCGCCCTACCCGCACCACCATTCAATCACCGAGTTCCGGTTCCGGTGTTTTTTTGGTGTCACTGGGGATGTCAGTGACACCAAGTCAGTTCCCCCCAGTGTCAGATTGGCCGCCAGAGTTCCAGAGTCCTGCTGTAAGTCGCTGATCGCCGCCATTACTAGTAAAAATTAAAACAAAAAAAATCCAGTATCTATACCGCCATTTGTAAACGCTTAAAACAAAAAATTATTTTTTTACATTTTTTTACTGGACATGTGTAGCCTCCCTAGCGGTCTGCTTATGTCAGTATTCTGTGCTCAAAGCGGTACATTTTTTGCATGGAAATATGTATTTTTTTTATTGTAGGCCTGTAATTTTTAGGAATAACTCACTGAAATCTGTCCGAACAAGAGGCTAGTAAACATCCCGGGTATGTTACAATTTGAAACACGAAATAATAAATTATAATTTAATAAATAATCATAAAAAAAATAATAATATAATAATACATTTAATTCAATAATATAATCAAACCAAAAACACTGAAATTTGAAATATAGCGCCATGTTCGCACATCACTGAGCAAAGTTGTAAAATCATTTTAGTGTCTGATGACGAATTTCCCCACGAATCGTTATCACTCAATTCTGCAAGTAATTCAAATTTACTATCGCTGTTCTCTAGCTGGTCTAAAACCGCTTTTGACCTAAAGGGATGCTTTTTGGACACCATGGCAGAAAGAACAGTAAAAATGCAGGCAGGGCACAGGACAAAGCACTCAAGACAAAATGTATGTGAAATGGTTTGAAACAGTAATGTTTTACTATGTGATTTTAGTGTATTTAGTGAATGTCACATTTTCACATTTTTAAATTTCCTGCCGTTACATCCTGACGTCGCAGGGAACGGAACCCAGAAGACGGATGCCGGCATCGGCCGGAGGACATTGCCGGGGACACTGCAGGAGGGACATCGCTGGAGTGCAGGACAAGGTAAGTGAAGAAGAGATCCCGGAGCAGCGCTGCAGGGTATTCCCGAGTGTAGCTCGGGGTTACCGCTTGTGGTGCTGAAACTTTACCCCGAGCTACACTCAGGAATACCTCCAGGGAGGTTAACAGCAAAAAGTCAAATATTGTCGGACTTTTTTTTCATAGAGAAAAAAATTAAAAACGCACAGGTGATCAGATGCCACCAAAAGAAAGCTCAATTTGTGGGAAAAAAGGATGTAAATTTAATTTGGGTGCAGTGCTGCATGACCGCGCAATTGTCAGTTAAAGTGATGCAGCGCCGTAACGCAAAAAAATGGCCTGGTCAGGATGGGGGTTAAATCCCAGGAGGGCAAGTGGTTAAAGGTCTAAGATGGTGTCAGCAGGGGCTGGGCTTCTAAGGCAGGCTCAGGGGAGATGGGAACCCAAAAAAATACTCAGTGGCCATCAAGGGGGCAGTGCTACACCAGTTTTTTAATTTGATGATGGTAATTCTTTAAGAATCTGTTGCTGCCATGGCTATAGTTTTTTTAAGTGACCATAGTTAGAAATATCTATATTTGGCTACCAAAACTGTCAAAAAAGCTTTCCTGAATTATACACAGATATCTCCAAAGGGAACTACCGCCTAAAAGGCAGATGAGGATATCACACAACTGATGAATTGTGTAGGTTGTTAGTGGCCTGTAATTTTATATCACTAAAGAACCAATTTGTATGTAGTGTAAAAAATAAACCCTGCATAAGAGGCTTCTAACAAAGCAGAATTTTGCTTTTGTTACATTAAAAAAAGAGAAACTAGATTATAAAGTAGCATCCATGTGTTTAAAAAGGAATTATGCAATGAAAAAGTAAGCTCTATGTGCAAAATGTTCATCACCTGCAGTATAAAGAAGGTAATGTAGACTTATAAACCAAGCAAACCAAGCCTTATGCTAGGGAATTCATTTTTAAAGGGGTATTAAACTCAAAACCAAAAAAGTGTTTTATGGAATCTTACCAGTGCTGTGTCTAATTTTTTTGTTCTGGGGGGTTCAGTAGCAGGTGTCAGGTAAAAGTCCTTTTAATAAATTAAAATATGACAAAGTCAAAGTATGGTTGTCTATTATCCAGTATAGGGTGCAAACTAAGCAAGTGCAAAGTGAGTGTGCTGCCTACAACAATATGGCGCCCTTTGCACCAGCTCAGTAAGGTTAGCTATTATGGTGCAAAGGGTGCCCTTTTGTGTCAGACAGAGCATTCATTGATTTTGTACCCTTTAGTGTCCGTTCACATATATGCGGATTGCATACAGTTTGAACCGCATCCAATCCACATGACATGTGAAAAAATATCTCTTCCTATGGTGCCTGCACCCATGTCCGGTGCACTGGCAGTGTGGATTCAGTGCAGCTTTAAAAAGAGTCATATCTGATTTATGAGCAATGCGGTCAGGTTCAGGTGCAGATTACAGGCAATTGACTTCTATGGGAACCGTGTCTAAACCGCATATGTGTGAACAGGATAAAATACTGGCCTGAACCTGAAGTAAACCTGATGTGAACCTATGTACAAATACTGTATCAATTAGCTGTGAAACCTCAGCTTTAATATGCACTGCGCATATGTGAATCAGCTCTCAATCTGCACCGCACATGTGTGAATCAGCTCTCAGTCTGCATTGCACATGAGTGAATCAGTTCTCAATCTGCACTGCACATGTGTGAATCAGTTCTCAATCTGCACCGCACATGTGCGAATCAGTTCTCAATCTGCACCGCACATGTGTGAATCAGTTCTCAATCTGCACCGCACATGTGTGAATCAGCTCTCAATCTGCACAGCACATGTGTGAATCAGTTCTCAATCTGCACCGCACATGTATGAATCAGTTCTCAATCTGCACCGCACATGTGTGAATCAGCTCTCAATCTGCACCGCACATGTGCGAATCAGTTCTCAATCTGCACCGCACATGTATGAATCAGTTCTCAATCTGCACAGCACATGTGTGAATCAGTTCTCAATCTGCACAGCACATGTGTGAATCAGTTCTCAATCTGCACAGCACATGTGTGAATCAGTTCTCAATCTGCACAGCACATGTGTGAATCAGCTCTTACTGATAAAAATTGTGAATGCACTGCCTACCACAGGATGGTGCAATTTGCACTGTAATAGCCAACCTTACTGGGCAGGTGCAAAGGTCACCATCATCTTGTGGAAGGCAGCACACGCTCTGATTTTTTGCTAATCTTTGACAAAAAAACAGCTGCAAGTACGTTGTATACCACAAGATGGTGCCTCTTTTTACCTGCTAAGGGCCCTGCCCACACTAAGGGCCAGTGGTAGGGGATGGTATGATGCACTTTTTCAGTGCATCACACAGTTTTCTTTGTATTCCTTTTTTTGTGTAACCTTTATTTGAAGTGTACAAATTGACACTTCATTCATGTCACAGCACCAGGACGCATTGCACTGCTGTGCGGTTACATGCGGAACCTTCTTGTGCACTGTAATAAAATGCAGCTCAATGCTACCATACCATACTACAGGAGCTGGTCAGAGACTGCAGACATACTACAGGAGTTGGTCAGAGACTGCAGACATACTACAGGAGTTGGTCAGAGACTGCAGACATACTACAGGAGATGGTCAGAGACTGCAGACATACTACAGGAGTTGGTCAGAGACTGCAGACATACTACAGGAGTTGGTCAGAGACTGCAGACATACTACAGGAGATGGTCAGAGACTGCAGACATACTACAGGAGTTGGTCAGAGACTGCAGACATACTACAGGAGATGGTCAGAGACTGCAGACATACTACAGGAGTTGGTCAGGGACTGCAGACATACTACAGGAGTTGGTCAGAGACTCCAGGCATACTTCAGGAGATGGTCATAGACTCCAGGCATACTTCAGGAGAAGGTCAGAGACTGCAGACATACTTCAGGAGATGGTCAGAGACTGCAAGCATACTTCAGGAGAAGGTCAGAGACTGCAGACATACCACAGGAGATGGTCAGAGAATGCAGACATACCACAGGAAATGGTCAGAGACTGCAGACCTACCACAGGAGATAGGCAGAGACTGCAGACACACTACAGGAAAAGGTCAGGGAATGTGGACACACTACAGGAGATGGTCAGAGACTGCAGACATACTACAGGAGTTGGTCAGGGACTGCAGACATACTACAGGAGTTGGTCAGAGACTCCAGGCATACTTCAGGAGATGGTCATAGACTCCAGGCATACTTCAGGAGAAGGTCAGAGACTGCAGACATACTTCAGGAGATGGTCAGAGACTGCAGGCATACTTCAGGAGAAGGTCAGAGACTGCAGACATACCACAGGAGATGGTCAGAGAATGCAGACATACCACAGGAAATGGTCAGAGACTGCAGACCTACCACAGGAGATAGTCAGAGACTGCAGACACACTACAGGAAAAGGTCATGGAATGTGGACACACTACAGGAGATGGTCAGAGACTGCAGGCATACTACAGGAGATGGTCAGAGACTGCAGGCATACTACAGGAGATGGTCGGAGACTGTAGGCACACTACAGGAGACTGCAGACATACTGCAGGAGATGGTCAGAGACTGCAGACATACTACAGGAGATGGTCAGAGACTGTAGGTATACTATAGGAGATGGTCGGAGACTGCAGGCATACTACAGGAGATGGTTGGAGACTGCAGGCATACTACAGGAGGTGGTTGGAGACTGCAGGCATACTACAGGAGATGGTCAGAGACTGTAGGTATACTATAGGAGATGGTCAGAGACTGCAGGCATACTACAGGAGATGGTCGGAGACTGCAGGCATACTACAGGAGATGGTCGGAGACTGCAGGCATACTACAGGAGATGGTCGGAGACTGCAGGCATACTACAGGAGATGGTCGGAGACTGCAGGCATTCTACAGGAGATGGTCGGAGACTGCAGACATACTACAGGTAATGGTCGGAGACTGCAGGCATACTACAGGAGATGGTCGGAGACTGCAGGCATACTACAGGAGATGGTCGGAGACTGCAGGCATACTATAGGAGATGGTCGGAGACTGCAGGCATACTACAGGAGATGGTCGGAGACTGCAGGCATACTACAGGAGATGGTCAGAGACTGCAGGCATGCTACAGGAGATGGTCGGAGACTGCAGGCATACTACAGGAGATGGTCGGAGACTGCAGGCATGCTACAGGAGATGGTCGGAGACTGCAGACATACTACAGGTAATGGTCGGAGACTGCAGGCATGCTACAGGAGATGGTCGAAGACTGCAGGCATGCTACAGGAGATGGTCGAAGACTGCAGGCATGCTACAGGAGATGGTCGGAGACTGCAGGCATGCTACAGGAGATGGTCGGAGACTGCAGGCATGCTACAGGAGATGGTCGGAGACTGCAGACATACTACAGGAGATGGTCGGAGACTCCAGGCATACTTCAGGAGAAGGTCAGAGACTGCAGACATACTTCAGGAGATGGTCAGAGACTGCAGGCATACTTCAGGAGAAGGTCAGAGACTTCAGACATACCACAGGAGATGGTCAGAGAATGCAGACATACCACAGGAAATGGTCAGAGACTGCAGACCTACCACAGGAGATAGTCAGAGACTGCAGACACACTACAGGAAAAGGTCATGGAATGTGGACACACTACAGGAGATGGTCAGAGACTGCAGGCATACTACAGGAGATGGTCAGAGACTGCAGGCATACTACAGGAGATGGTCGGAGACTGTAGGCACACTACAGGAGACTGCAGACATACTGCAGGAGATGGTCAGAGACTGCAGACATACTACAGGAGATGGTCAGAGACTGTAGGTATACTATAGGAGATGGTCGGAGACTGCAGGCATACTACAGGAGATGGTTGGAGACTGCAGGCATACTACAGGAGGTGGTTGGAGACTGCAGGCATACTACAGGAGATGGTCAGAGACTGTAGGTATACTATAGGAGATGGTCAGAGACTGCAGGCATACTACAGGAGATGGTCGGAGACTGCAGGCATACTACAGGAGATGGTCGGAGACTGCAGGCATACTACAGGAGATGGTCGGAGACTGCAGGCATTCTACAGGAGATGGTCGGAGACTGCAGACATACTACAGGTAATGGTCGGAGACTGCAGGCATACTACAGGAGATGGTCGGAGACTGCAGGCATACTATAGGAGATGGTCGGAGACTGCAGGCATACTACAGGAGATGGTCGGAGACTGCAGGCATACTACAGGAGATGGTCAGAGACTGCAGGCATGCTACAGGAGATGGTCGGAGACTGCAGGCATACTACAGGAGATGGTCGGAGACTGCAGGCATGCTACAGGAGATGGTCGGAGACTGCAGGCATACTACAGGTAATGGTCGGAGACTGCAGACATACTACAGGAGATGGTCGGAGACTGCAGGCATGCTACAGGAGATGGTCGGAGACTGCAGGCATGCTACAGGAGATGGTCGAAGACTGCAGGCATGCTACAGGAGATGGTCGGAGACTGCAGGCATGCTACAGGAGATGGTCGGAGACTGCAGGCATGCTACAGGAGATGGTCGGAGACTGCAGACATACTACAGGAGATGGTCGGAGACTGCAGGCATACTACAGGAGATGGTCGGAGACTGCAGGCATACTATAGGAGATGGTCGCAGACTGCAGACATACTACAGGAGATGGTCGCAGACTGCAGGCATACTACAGGAAATGTCCGGAGACTGCAGGCATGCTACAGGAGATGGTCGGAGACTGCAGGCATACTACAGGAGATGGTCGGAGACTGCAGACATACTACAGGAGATGGTCGGAGACTGCAGACATACTACAGGAGATGGTCGGAGACTGCAGACATATACAGGAAATGGTTGGAGACTGTAGGCATGTTACAGAAGATGGTTGGAGACTGCAGGCATACTACAAGCAATAGTCAGAGACTACAGGAGATGGTCAGAGATTGCAGGCATACTCCAGGAGATGATCAGAGACTGCAGACATATTACAGGAAACAATCAGACATTCTGCAGTAGCACTCAGTGTATAAAGATCAGGGTTGTTAGATAGGGAATTGCACTGGGCAGGGACACTCTGCCCTGAGGAAAACACGAGAAGGAGGGACACACCTGAACTGAAAGGAGTGCAGCATCCAGCACTTAATCCACATGGTGGGCTGGTGGATACACAGAAAGCGTTCTGCACTCTCGAGCTCCTCCCCCAAAGCTCCTCCCCTAAGCCAAAGGCGGCAAGCGGAACTGAAAGGAGCCAATGGTAATAGAGTGGTGGGTGGAACAGATGCTGGCTGCTCCCACTGTGCTCAGTGCTGCTGCTGTCTCGTGGTTAGATCTCCTCTATGCTATGCATGCAGCAAGCAGCAAGAAGACAGAGTGTCACAGGCAGCCTACCCTTAGCCCACCCCACCCAAGCCTGATAGCGGTGCCGTGGCAGTGTAAACAGTGTGAGTGCCTGCAAACTCTGCCACTGAGGCCAATTTAGAAATCAGCTGCATGGCATCTCTGCTCTGCTGCCGGCCGCACATGGCTCCAGAGACCAGCAGCAAAGCAGGGAACCATGCAGTTTATTATTGACAGGATGCCCTGGGGGGGAGGGGGTTGAGCCCCCTGACTCCCCCCTTATCTACATTCCTGAAGCTTACCAATCATTAGAAGTGGTGGCTGCACTGGTTTTCTTTTCTTTGGCTTTTTCCATCTTTTGTCACCTGCTGATCTGGTCAGTAACATGCCTCCTTTACTAGTGAGACACCACTCTGGAGGAATAAGCACAGGACACAGCAGACAGAAGCTTTGTCAGTCCTGTGGGGATGGTAGTGTTAAATGTATGAGCAGATCTGAATAAAAATAATACATTGAAGCCAAACTCAAGATAACACTTTATAATTAGTTAGTTAAAACTGTTTTTTTCCTTTTGGGATAAAAGTTTTACAAGAATAAATAAAAGTTAGTCATTTTAATCACCCCCCCCCCCCCCAGTAGTAAATGGATGTTCCCATCCATGTAAACTGATACATTCTGCTGGACAGCTTGAATTTCTGAAAAACAGCAGAGTTGCTGGCTGAATCACCAAAGGAAAATAGAAGTAAAGCCTAAAAAGGATACTAATACAGGCATTGTGTCTGAATTGGTAAGCTGAAATACGATAAATGTTTGCTTTTCTGCTTAATACTGCTTTAAGTAAGGAGGGCTAATTCACACTAGTGCATTGATCTGCATTTTAGTGCAGCTGTAAAACACAAGTGAACACAAGGACACCAAAAAAAGTCCTGATCACACTACAACGCTGCATTGACCTGCTTTGCATTGCATTAAAATGCAACAAGTATGCAACGCAAGTAAAGAAAAAGAAGTTTGCTTTATGAATTATATTGTGATCCACAGGATGTGATGTCATGGGAAATCTGCAAATGCAGTGAATTTGAATATACGTCAAGATGCACATCAACGCAAGGTAACCCGTTTTAAAACGTGCAAGAAATGGATGAGAATGTACATCCATTTTCCCTGCATTGTTTCCCAAGTCAGTGTGAATTCAGCCTAAGCTAAAATATATGCCTACCATTGTAATATGTGCTTACCTTAGGCAAGCTCAAATATGTGCAAAGCATTCACATACAGTACTAACATTTACGTATGTGCTTAGCATTCACAAGATGCTGTGAGGGTTATTTACTAATGGCCGGTTCACACCACAAAAATGCACTCCAGATCCGTTCTGGATGGGTTTCTGCATGCTCGTTTTCTTTTTTGTTTTTTGACATACGTGTTTTTTAAACGTTTTTGATGCATTTTGGTTGTGTTTCTGGATACATTCCAGATACTTTTTTCTTTTTTGCCTGTTTTTTTTTTCATTCTACTGGGGTCCAGTACATTTTTTATGCATTTTGACGTGTTTCCAGTACAGTCCAGTGCAGGAAAAATGCTTGCATTTTCTACTTTTTTTCTGGAACTGGAACGCTCTGGAACTGACTGCACTAGTGTGAACTATGCCATTGGAAAACGTATAACCTACTTTGCATGTGTTTTTGATGCAGAAAAAATGTACTGAAATGCATTTGGAGTGAACTGGCCCTAAAACTGGAGAGTGCAAAATCTAGTGTAACTTATCATCTTCTAGGCTTTATTGCCAAAGCTTTAACTGAACAAGCTGAAGTTAGAAGCTGACTGACTACCATGCAAAGGTGCACGAGATTCTGAGTACACCAGTTTTAGTAAATCTACCCCTATGTGTCAAGTAAAACTTTGCTCACACAGTTAATACCCCAAATCACACTTTTGAAAGTAAGTCATCCTCTGCCATTTCTATGGGTATTTGCACAAAGATGGGCTTTAAGGAACATTCCTATCAGACTTCTCTTCATTCCTCCCGCTCACTGACCTTTTTAACCACTTGACCTCTGGAAAGGTTTACCCCCTTCAAAACCAGGGCATTTTTTGTTATTCAGCACTGTTCTACTTTAACTAGCAATTGCTTGGTCATGCAACACTGTACCCAAATTAAATTAATATAATTCACACTAACAGAGCTTTCTTTTGGTGGTATTTGGTCACCACTGGGTTTTTTTATTCCTTATCATAATAATGGAAAAAGACCGAAAATTCAGAAAAAAACCAATATTTTTTACTTTTTTTCATAAAACATATTCAATAAGATCAAATTTCTTAATACATTTAGGCCAAAATGTGTTATGCTACATGTCTTTGGTAAAAACAAATCCTAATAAATATATTTTAATTGGTTTTGTGAAAGTTATAGCATTTACTAACTATGGTATATATACTGGAATTTACACAGCTTACATTTTCTGACTGCCTATCACATTTCTTGGGGAGCTAAAATGCCAAAGCAGTACAAACACCCCCCAAATTACCCCTTTTTGGAAAGCAGACATCTGAAGGTATTTGCTGGCAGACATGTAAAGGCTAAGGAAGATTTTATTTCTTCCCACATTTTTTAAAATGAAAAAAAGTTATTATTTTTTTACACAAAGTTGACATTTTAATGAGATTTTTGTTGCACATGCCATGGGTATATGTGGAATTACACCCCAAAACACATTCTGCTAGTTCTTCTGAATATGGGGATACCACATGTGTGAGACTTTTTGGGAGCCTAGCTGCGTATGGGGCTCAGAATCCAATGAATACCTTCAAGCTTTCAAAGGGTGTTATTTTCTCATTTCACTTCCTGACCACCTATCACAGTTTGGGAAGACCTGAAATACACATGTGCGCTCGCAAACCTGGAGGAAGACTGTTACGTACATGTACATGATTGGGCCTGCAATTGCAGCCCACTTGCAGTATATTTACAGTGAGTGGTCAGCAGGTGCTTAAAAACAAAACAAACAAAACCCCTTTTTATTACCTGACTAACATGTCCCTTGCTGGCAACAACATCCCCAACACTACAGTCTGGGCTAAACCGATCTTCCCACTGCATCTCTTTGCAATGTCATTACATCACTGCTTAAGTCTCCCAAGATACGTGAGGACCCTGAAATTAGAGAACCCTGAAATTAGAGAACCCATGGACATTGTCTACCGGGCAGCAGCATGGACACCAGAAGAAAGGAATAGGAAAGACACTGCACTCAGAAATTATACAGACTGGTGCAGAAATGTCTCTCATGCATTCTGAAAGTGGTGCAGAATTTATGTACCTGTCTAGAAATTGTACTTGAATTTGGCTCATACCGCGTCACTTTTAGAATGCACTTTTAGAATGCACGTGAGACACTTTAGCAAAATCTGTCTGAGCCAGTTTTTCTCTCTGTACACTAAGAGTGAGTTAGTCCTAATTAGTTCCACTTTTACATTTGGTGCATTGAATGTGACATAATGAAAAAGCAGCGCATTCAATGCAACACAATGTAAAAGTGGTGCATTTTAGAACTATCTGAATTTGGTGCATGAGTCACAGTCAGACCCAAAAGTGTTGCAAATTATTCATAAATTTGTTGCAAAAGATTATCAGGAGGGATTAATGTCATAAACGTGGAGCAGCAACTTTATTGAGTTCCCCCCCAGAGTGTCATGTGACTATGGATCTACTGTGAGTATTTGGGCATTGATATTAGAATTTTGTAGAAGAGTTACCACAACAATGAATTGTATAAGCAAAAAGAAAAAATGAGAAGAGTGCCACTAACTGAGTGTAGCATTTATTAAAAGATTAACTGACACTGCACATTGACATTGCACTCACATGTAAAATGTATAAGAAAATCATATCTATAAGTCTCCAATAGGTGGCAGCCTTCCGGGTGGTCAAAGGTGAGCAAGCCCCTCCAGGTGAATGTGATGTAAGGTGCTCAGAGCCAGGAAGTCAAGTTGTAAAAGTGACATTCACTAAATACACTAAAATCACACAGTAAAACATTACTGTATCAAAGCATTTCACATACATTTTGTCCCTAGTGCTTTGTCCTGTGCCCTGCCTGCATTTTTACTATTCTTTCTGCCTGGAAACTGAGAAATGTCCATGGCGTCCAAAAAGCGTCCCTTTAGGTCAAAAGCGGTTTTAGACCAGCTAGAGAACAGCGATAGTAAATTAGAACCACTTGCAGAATTGAGTGATAATGATTCGTGGGGAAATTCATCATCAGACATTGAAAACGATTTTGCGACTTTGCCCAGTGATGTGGAAACTTGGCGCTCTATTTCAAATTTCAGCATTTTTAGTTTGATTATATTAGCATATTCCCTGCTCAGTAGTACCCCCAGCTCTGCTGTTGCCCCACACAGTGATACCCTCAGCTTTCCTGATCCCACACTCAATAGTCAGGAAGGTCATGCTAATAGACAAGTTTGCTCTTCTGGGTGGACTTCTGTGCACAGGCTAATGCATTTACCCTCTCGTGCTCACAGAAATTAGGCACATGCTAATGCTCATGCACATCTGCACGTGCAGATTGGTGCTCGTACCTGTGTGTATACTCGTGCGCGCAGCCGCACACGTGCACATGTGACAGATGCTGGCACCAAACAGCCTATTTAGACTGGGCTAGTCCTCTGGATCAGTGCTGCTTTGTCTTCAGCCTCCTGTGCATCCTGTGTTCCTGTGATCTTATATCCTTATTTCAATTGCTGACCCGGATTGTCCTGACTACGCCTTGAACTCTGCCTGCACTGACCTCTGCTTGTCCTCTGACCTTCGCTTCTGTCTTTTCCATTGGCTTCTGTTCCACTGACCGGCTTACAAACCTGGCTTGTTTCTAGACCACTGGTACCTGCCTACCACTCTGCTGATCCTGCCAATCTACTATCTGCTACCAGCCACTGTCTTATCTGCCCGCCGTCGCCAGTATCAGTCTTCTTCATTCTGCTGCCTAGCTGGCTGCCAGTCTGCCTGCCTCACTGAAGACCCCTGATGATTTCACCTGCCCACCCAGCATGGACACCTGCTCTGCTGTTAGCAAGACATACAGGCACACGTGCCACTCTGCACTCCTGCGCCTTCTGTTTACAGTACCAGGGGTCCCGAGGTGCGAGAGAGGCCTTCCTCATCATATCAGTCTCGGCTACCAGGTACATGATAGTAACCCCCAGCTCTGCTCATCCTACACTCAGTAGTAACCCCCAGCTCTGCTGATCCTCTGATTTGCTGATCCTCCTCTTTCTCTGGTCTCCACTCACCTCCTGCTATATTGCTCCAACAATAAACTTTAAAAACCTTAATAAACTTTAAAAGTGCCCATTCAAAATCTAGACCTTCAAATACCAATCCTGTGGACAGGCTATGGACATCCAAGTACTTACTGTACAGTTTAACAAATATTTGCATTGTAACAAGCAGCAAACAAGCTTTAAAACAAGCAATCACTGACCCTTTTAGCTGTACCCACTGTGAAGCAATTCAAAACACAGGATTTCTGCTTGCATCTGATTAATGTCAGCATAGTTTCACCTCACTTGCAAAGTGAACAATGTGTTACTTTCGTAAATAAACCCTACTGTCATAGAGCAATGTAATAATGTCACAGATTTATATGTACACTGATGAACTACAGTCCCCTGCATTATTTTCCAGATACTGCCTTTACACTATCTTATGAATGGGCTGCTCTGGAGGATGAGGCACAGTTCTACAATACACCAACTTTAATATTAATTGTTTAAAGTTTTAGATTTAAAAAAATGTAACCCCCTTGAAAGGATCATACAGAACATTGCATTGTTCATTTCACCATTCATTTTATACTAATATTCACTTTAAATGAAAGACAAATTACCCTCCTGTACCACTGATTATCAAATGCATTTTCTAAGTAAATAATAATAATTATGATTGTTTTATGTGTTTGATCTGCCTGGATAAAATGCAGAAAATTGGATTTAGCTAGAATCATTTCAGCAATGAAAAAAACACCAATTCTTATTCTACTCAGCTGTCTTAATTAAATCATCAAGAGCTAATTAAATCTAAAATCTATTTGCTCATCTCCAAGGGACTATGGGCTGTATGACCACAAATAATGTATACCATTTATTTATAACACTATTTTAAGATTGTATGTTCATTCCTAAAACAAAATATCATGTTATGCTAACCAGTTTTGTGTTGTTATGATTATCCTTTTTTTTTTACTGTTATGTATCTGTGAAGTACATTTATAATATAAATATGAAATCCTCCCCCCCCCCAAAAAAAAAAAAATTACCTGAGAATGCTGTGAAATGGAAATATGTTGGGATCTATGTTGAAAAATGGAAACAAAGCATGCAGTGCTGCTCTTTCTCCTAATCATCCAACTCTGAATCCAATGCTCTGGCAAAAGGGTTGCTGAGACTTCAGGAACACCTAATCCACAGAATGAAGCCGGCACAATGGCATGTGGCAGTGGCGTGATAAGTTTTATTTAATGCAGAGTATTACAGCCACAAATAAGTCAACATGTTTCGGCCATCCAGGCCTTATTCATGACTGTCAGTGTTACAGCCTAACAAATTACTGAGGGAGGGAAGACTCAATAAAGGCTTACAAAAGCCTACTTATTCTAATTACACCTTCTCAGCCTAAGCAAAATATCTGCCCTAAAACCCATGACGCAGGTTTTTTTTTTAAATATTTATAAAATTTTGGCATATTGTGACATGTTTGTTCAGCCAAATTTGTTAATTAATGGTCTGGTTTGAGTTAATCTCATTCACAAGTACACAAAAAAAAAACATTTAAGGGACTAGAGGTCCCCTTTAAAGAACTGTGCATGAAGGTGAAGATAACTCTGCAGAAGGTGAAGGGGGTCCTCCAAATCATGAGCGGTTGCTGAACCCATATCCAATCAGAATTAATATTTTGCTGTAAACTGATTTCTAATTAGTTACACCACCTAAATCAGATAAGCCTCTTTTGTGTATTACATTGTGGTTATTTCACATACATCAGTTCTACAGGCTAGAAGGACTCATTTTTAGTGTAGAAGTACCCCCTCAGGAGCCTCTGGTATCTTGCCCAGGCTTTCTCCTAACAACTTCCACTTGTTACTCCAAGGATCAGTCTAGGGGTTGTAGTTTTTTTTTTTGCTATTTTATTTTATTTTTAGAACTGGGATAGGGAAGGGACATAGTAGGATACTCCAAATCAAACTGTGCACAATTGAGGACAGCTTATCTGTGGGTTTTTCTTAGTGTATAGTTGTATAGCTGACTGTACAAAGATGGTGCAAAGTACCTCTGTAGATATGCAGAACTTTGCTCTTCTGCATATTAGCCGGTGTCCTAAGAGGAGGGGGGGGGGGGTTTAAATAGCATAGGTCTCAGCATTCATGCAGAACAGTCTGTACTTAGAAGGCCATCTGTGTCAGGTCACCTTTCTTGGTGATATAAGACAGGATCTGTAGACATCCCCCTCAGTCAGCTCTCTAAAGCACCCTGGGTTTCAGCATTCTGGCCCTTGGGTCGCCCATCCGAGGCCTCCGGGCAGCACAAGCCAGGGAGGCAGCCGCCTCCCCTGGCTGGATCTCTCTTTCCAGAGAGAGGAAAAAGAAGCACACAGATCACATGTGTGATCACTGTATATACATACTAGTACCTTGCATTCTCAGGGGCACTACTTCCTGTAATTGGCAGCAAATATAAAAGAAAGCAGTAGAAAAATATAGGACATCTGCTGTACAACTATTTAGAAGACAATTAGGTAGAGCCCTATCAAACACAATATTTGCAACACACCCCTACCAAAAAATGTGCATTATTGGCGGGGGCGAGCAGTTGGTAATCACAATCACAATTTCCTAACTATTCCTAAACTAGCTAGCATATTTATACAGTTCAATATCAATCAGCAATGACAGCAATGACAGTGGAGTGACCTCAGCCGAGTTCAATCCTTGCAGACCTGTAAGGAAATACACTCACTGACCCCTTTATTAGGTACACCTTGCTAGTACCAAGAAAACATCCCCCTCACCATTACACCACCACCACCAGTTTGAACCGTTGATACAAGGCAGGATGGATCCATGCTTTCATGTTGTTTATGCCAAATTCTGACCCTACTATCCAAATGTTGCAGCAACCAGTCTGCTCATTCTCCTCTGACCTCTAACATTAACAAGGCATTTTAATCCACACAACTGCCACTCACTGGATCCTTCACTGTAAACCCTAGAGATGGTTGCACATGAAAATCCCAGTAGTTCAGTAGTTTTTAAAATACTCAGACCAGTCCATCTGGCACCAATAACCATTCCATGTTTAAAGTCACTTAAATCCCCTTTCTGAATTGGTTTAAACTTCAGCAATTCATCTTCACCACATCTAGATGACTAAATGCATTGAGATGCTGACATGTGTTTGGCTAATTAGCAATTTGTGTTACCAAGAAATTGAACAGGGGTACCTAATAAAGTGGCCAATGAGTGTATGTACAAGAAAATACACATCACAAAGAGATGACACATCCTGTCCATCAGCTAACTGTGGGAGTATACTCTCCTAAGAGGTGACCCTCCCACTGAAAAAAACAAAAAACAACCACAACCTAGATATCTGCAATAACATTCACAAAGAAAATCCTCCATGGACTTCCCCCCTAGGGCAAACTCTTGCCACATTGTCTTCCAGTTCCCTCAAAGAGAAAACAGAAGCAGATATCTATCTGCCCTAGCTAGCTTGAACTTATGTTCATTTTCACTTTAGCACAGAAAAAAAATTATCTCTTTCTCCCTTTTTTGTGGATGGAGGGCCCATAGCATCAAAGCATATACTCAAGGGACCTTTCCCTCTTTAGAGTGTGGTGTTGCCCCTTAGCTGGGGAAAAAAAGTTCCGTCCTGAGAACTGAGTGACTATCTTTGCCACTAGTCCTTGGCAACTGTCCAAGTACTCCCTCCCCCCTTTGTTTTGCAAAAGAACAGATGAAACTTCCACAGAACATAACTGAACCTCTGTATCTTGGTAAACTTCAGTTAAGCAGCTGCCCCTATGCCACAGCAGTTACTAAGGTAAACCAGAAGTCTCAGCCAATCGTTGATGTGAAAGTGAGGCTCTCTTCATCTCCTATTTTCAGGGAGACACAAGGAGAAAGGGAGACTTGATCTCTGCATTTCCTGCTGTCAAGGAGATAGGACAGCTTGAGAATGAGGGGGATTGCCCCCTTAAAGCAGTTTAACAGTAAAAATCCGGATGAGGAATCCTGATCAGCCCTTTGGACCTCTGATGACAACAGACCACTTCCGGTCTCTACGGCCTGCTTTCACCACTTAAACTTTGTCCATGTATATGGAATGTCCCAGATTCCAATTCCTCTTGATGGACAGGAATTGTTGCCATAGCTCAGGGATAGACTGGTTTCTGAGGTTCTTTGGCACTGTAGAGAAAGCCTGAAGGGCTTTGGCAAGTACAGAAAGCCCCATATCTTATCCTCACACCATCAGACCCCTTCGATTCCCACGATTCCCTCCATGATCTCCCTGGGGACA
Source organism: Staurois parvus (assembly GCF_062004578.1). Classification (NCBI taxonomy): domain Eukaryota; kingdom Metazoa; phylum Chordata; class Amphibia; order Anura; family Ranidae; genus Staurois; species Staurois parvus. The sequence goes on from NW_028318725.1 coordinate 1,017,832, forward strand.
TAAGGGAAATCATACCTGTATTCCAGAGCAATTCGCCTTTGAACTATTCTCTGGAAACAGGAGAATCGTGGAAGTTCATCACAGTCTCCTTTCCCTGGTGGCGCAAAAAGGCTTACAACTTTCCTGATGTACTGTCTGTAGGCTTCATTTTGTGTTTGGGGTCCATACATCCATATTCATGCTGCTGATCTGCATCGGTCACTCCCGTTCACCCAGAACCTTCCAAGGTTTCCTGAATACAGAGGAGACAATCACAGCAGCAACAGCATTGTGTGTCACACAGGATATTCTCACTAAACAATTGTAGATTCCTGTTAAGTTTTGTTTTACCCATCAGTCTCTTGTTAAGCAGGAGACCACACTATGCTAAACAAGACTATATACATCTTAGCAATCTACCTATGAAGGTGCTACAGTAGTGAGGGAGGAAGCAGTGATTAATCTAGCTTGGTCCTCATTAAGGAAAGCAATAAACCTAAAAACACAAAGAACATGCACATACACTATATTGCCAAAAGTATTGGGACAGCCTTCCAAATTATTAGATTCAGGTGTTCCAATCACCTCCATGGCTACAGGAGTATAAAATCAAGCACCTAGGCATGCAGACTTCTTCTACAAACATTTGTGAAAGAATGGGTCGCTCTCAGGTGCTCAGTGAATTCAAGCGTCTGACCTCACAAATGAGCTTCTGGAAGAATGGTCAAACATTACCATAGACACATGCCTAAACCTTGTGGACAGCCTTTCCAGAAGAGTCGAAGCTGTTATAGTTGCAAAGGGTGGGCCAACTCAGTAATGAACCCTACAGACTAAGACTGAGATGCCATTAAAGTTCATGTGCGTGTAAAGGCAGGTGTCCCTATACTTTTGGTAATATAGTGTATGTGTCCTTCTGTTCAGAATGGTGCCTTCAGTAACTACCACCAATCACCCCAATCCAGTGTAACTCACCAGATCATATTGCCTCTCATATTTCAGATTGGCAGAAGTGCTTTAGATCAGCATCCAGACCAGTTTTGCTTCTCCTCAACAAACACATCTTCTTCAGAACTCCGCTTTCATTGTGATATTAGACTCATGACATATAAGGAAAAAAAATCTTCCAATAGTGTAATAAAATCCAAAACTCTACTGTATATTTTATTCCATATAAAATGAGGCTCACCAAACACATTCCTGAAACTTAGCATATTACATATGACATAGTTAACATGACCACTGTATGCACAGTGAATCAGTAAGCTCACTCCCTGTGTACGCCCATCCACATCCCAACATGTTTTGTCTTTACCGACTTCTTCCAATGGTGGTAGATGCAATTTTTTATGTATTACGATATTTGCGCAGTTATGTATCAAACATATATTTTCATAAGAAAAAATACACTAAAAATGAATATTAGTGCAAACAAATACAATACCATACCCAATTTTTTGTTAAAACATAAAATATGGGTTGTGTTGAATAAATAGATACCAAACATGTCACATCTCCACCCCAACTGAGGACGTACACGCGTACGAAACGTGTTTTGGAGGAGCCTGGGAGCCTTGATGTCACGCCGCCGGATCAAGGAGGTCCGGCGGCCCCTATTACCAAACCAGCTGGTTAGTGCTCATAGCAACCCTATGGTTGTCATTTTATTGTTCATATTTATCGCAAGATTTCTGGTGTATGAATACACATCCACATGTATGGAAATACCTTTTATTTATACCTTTCATTAAAACTTTTTGAGTCTACTACACTATGGGCTTTTCCATCTTTTTGCTCTTTACCGAGCACCTAATCCCCCAGAGCTCCCCCTGGTGACCACTGTACCACACTGAAGAGGCTGCACCTGTGTCCTTAAAGGGGACCTCCGGTTGAATATATCTTGATGACATCTGCTTATCCTGGGTTGATCCTGTTCCTATGCTGAGAGGGACCCATTGGCAGACCTCCACTATACTATACACTGCGGATAACCATTGTGCATCCGGTGAGTGCGCACTTTACCCACTACCTTGCCTCTCACCTATCTGTTTGAAGGATTTTTTCACTGAAACATGTGAAGTCACACGGAGCTCTATTGTTTTAGAACTTTTTTCATGCATATATGATTTATACTAAGGACTACTGATTTATTGAAGAACTCTTTATATATTTATATCTTTACATGTTTAGCGCTGCACTTACCTTGATTATATGTGTTATTTGGAAGGTTTTATGGTTCCCTTTTACTGTGCATAGTCACTTTATTATATTGAGCGCTCGCTGAGTTATTTTTCCTACACATATCAAAACTGTTTATACCTGTGATATCGCAAAAATCTTTAAAAATGTTCCATAGTCAATGCTTTAAAAGCCTTTACAGGCCACCTGTTTAGAGTTAACCATGAACAATGGCCCTAGAATTATTGTTCTCACTCCATTCGTGACATTCCGTTTGCTCACCCTATGCTGCACTTTTTATATGAGGTTTGTGTGGAGGTGCTTTAAAATGTTTTTAATTATTGTAATATATTTTATACAATCCTTTTTTTTTCTTTTTACATTTTTTTTATTTTATTTCCATATCAAGCCCCTTATGTAATAGCATGGGCAGGTGACAGGTCCTCCTTATGGAGACATTGGAGGTCTAGTAGACCCCAATGTCTTCCGTGCTCTCCAATGCAACTATTCAAGCAGAGATTATGCTTGAATAGCTTCCTCCTCTGCTGCGCTAACCAAGGAATGACAGCTTTAACCCTGGAAGTGACATAATATATATTGTTTCTGGGGTTGCTAGAGGGACTGGGTAACGAATGCTCCTCGAGTTTCTATTGCTTTCACTGGGTAAGCAGTTTGTTGTGGTCTGAACCGCCCAGTCTATTTTGTTGGAAAGCCTTTCGCCTGCTTTCAAAGCCGGTATCAGGCTCACAGCTGCAGCAGCAGCTGTGAACTTGATTTAACCTCCTAAATAAAGTATCATGGTAGACAAGTGGTTTTAAACCCATTGTAGCAACATCATAAGGGGCATCAGGAATTCAAACATTAGAAGCAATCATCTCTAGCACACAGCATCTGGACATCTAGCCACCGCTGGTGGCCATCCTGAATTTTTGGTCAGCATTATTTTTTTGTTTATTATCACTTTGAATTAAAGTTCATCAAAGCAATATTACACTATGTGGCATCCCTTATTGGGCTCTCTTCGGGAGCACCACCTTCTGCAGTGCCTGCTTTAAAGGGGGACCCCTGATGTCTGTGATTGCTTGATGAATCTTGGAACCCTATCATTACGGGGAAGCAGAGGATGATGTGGAATGCAGCCTGACCAGAATGCTGATGACCTAGGTGTTTGATAAGAAAGGAAACTTCTTTCATGCGTATTTAATACGCACTTATGGTGAGTGCGCATTCTATTTATCTAACAGTCTTCACCTCTGGATTGTATATTATCACCACAGACAGGATCCTGCAAGATTTATATGATATATACCTTGTGATCTGGACGTTTTACTTTATTGTGATTATCAATTATATTGCACACTGTGCCTTTTATAACAGTTTTGCATATTGCTCATAACATTTAGGTTGTCATTTGCACTATATTTCCTAGCGCTGCATCTTTTTATCTCTTAAGTTCCTAAATACTGTTTTCTTACTGCCATATACTGTGGTCACATAACATAAATTACTTGCTCTCCATTGCAATGAAGACTGAGATCTCCCTCTCGGAAACTGAAGTTTCTTGCTTATTCTGGTAACAGATTGGCAGTGAGGTTCCCTGTTGGAGCTGCTACCAGTCACACTCACCCCACTTGAGACCCACCCATCAAACCTCAAAGCAATGTGTGTGTCACGTGAGCTGGCTAGCCTCTATTAACCATTACTGCTGGAGCCACCCTGCAAGCACATGTGGATTATGTGGGAGGAGAAAAGGGTAGAGGGAGCAGATGCCATTCTTCTTGCTGGTTCCGCCCCTCAGGCTTATGGAAAGAGTCATGTGGGGTGGCTTCCAGTGGAAAAAAAGCTTCCCCTCCAGGAACTGGAGGAACATGTGCACTGACAGTGGCAATGCAATAGCCAGATAATCAGCTGCTATAGTGTTGCCACTGACAATATGCAAGCCCATGGAAATGGCAGGATCAACCAGGTGTTTGCTAAGATGGAAAACTTGCATGCCTGCAAGATTCTACACCATGGTCCAAAAATAATTTTAAAGAAATATACACAATGAAAAGTTTATGTTCGTATTAGTTCTTAACAGAACCAAAATTGTATCAGTGTAATGTTTTGGCATCTCTACCATTGTACTACTATGATTTTGAATGGCAGTCATCCTTGCAATCTTTGTATTGAGGCCCATATATTTTTTTTAAATAACAAAAAGTATAAAATATTTTTTTCTGTTGTTATGGGTTACTGCATATTACGTATTATTATTATTGCTTTGTCCTACCTTATTGGTTCTATTTTCCTTATCTCTTCAGCAGAAAGTGGACGTCCAGGAAGGACAGTTTCACTGGCCACAAATTTGCTAATTACTTTTTTACTCATTCAAATTTCTTAGGCTGGATACAGAATGTATTGTATTATTATTTTCAGGTCAAATCCTGTGCCGAGAGAGCTGTGCCAAGCTACACTGTCTGTGTCTGTAGATTCAGGCAGTACAGCTCTGGATCGAGTCCGCAGGTGTGCCACCATAGGAAGCTGCTTCCTATGGTGGTGCACCAAGAGAGGAGGAGACAGGAGTTCTGGCAGGGGGACCCAGAAGAGGAGAAGCGGGGCCGCTCGGAGCAATCCTATTGAACTAAGCAAGAAAGTAGAATATGTTTGGAATTGAAAAATAAATAAATACATTTTACAGTTACTGTAATGGCACCTCCACACACTGAAAAATGTGGTACACTTTCCTGCACACGGATATGCAACGTGCCAAAGCACCAAGTGGTTTCCGTGTTGCCGCATTTTAAAAGGTGCAGGGACCTTTTTCCTGCAGGAAATGTAGGTACAGCAGCCCATTCAAATATTTGGGCTGCTGTGCCCATGTAAACGTGGCACACAGAACCAGTTAGACATGAATCTAGCCTGTGTGTGTATTCATGCATATATATATATACAGTATATTAATCTGCATACATAAAAAGGTTTTCAATTCATGTTAATAATAGTCACAATTAGCTAGAATACTGTTCACTAGGCACCTTTGTTTCTAAGGATCAGTTCTAAGAATTTCAGATTTAATAGTAGCATTGAAGGACAGATTATGCTTAAGTTAATATTAATTTCTCTCAGGGCTCTGCAAGCTGTTGTTGTCTTTTAGACACTATTCACTGCCTGGCCATAGACATGCAAATCTATAGATGTTACTAGCAAATGCAAAACAATTTTCCTTTAGTCACATTTTTGAAGTCAGAAATACCACTGAAACAAAGCTATGTAGAGTGAAGAGTTAACCCATGGGTTAAATTCTAGCGTCTTATGCACTCTGCATTCTATTCCATTTAGGAACATGGTGCATAAATCTGTTGGCGTTGCAGTTTGAGATATTTATCTATGCTTTTTAAAATGTACCAAAATGCAGAGGTTTTTAAACCGTATTAAGAGCAAAACCTCTCTTTTTTGATAGAGCAAGGAAGGTTTAAGACCTCTGTCATGTTTATTCAGTGATCATATACAGGTGAAACTCGAAAAATTGGAATATCGTGCAAAAGTTCATTTATTTCAGTAATACAACTTAAAAGGTGAAACTCATATACTGTATGAGATAGACACATTACATGCAAAGCAAGATAGTTCAAGCTGTGATTTGTCATAATTGTGATGAATATGGCTTAAAGCTCATGAAAACCCCAAATCCGCAATCTCAGAAAATTAGAATATTACATGCAATCAATAAAACAAGGATTGTGCATAGAACAATATCAGACCTCTGAAAAGTATAAGCATGCATATGTACTCAGTACTTGGTTTGGGCCCCTTTTGCAGCAATTACTTCCTCAACGCGGCGTGGCATGGAAGTGGAAGTTGCTCAGTGGACTTTGGACCACTGAGCAACAGACCAGGTCTGTTTTTCTTTAGCCCAGGTAAGACGCTTCTGATGTTGTTTGTTGTTCAGAAGTGGCTTGACAAGAGGAATACAACATTTGAAGCCCATGTCCAGGATCCGTCTGTGTGTGGTGGCTCTTGATGCACTGACTCCAGCCTCAGTCCACTCCTTGTGAAAGTCCCCAACTCTTTTGAATGGCCTTTTCCTGACAATCCTCTCCAGGCTGCGGTCATCCCTGCTGCTTGTGCACCTTTTTCTTCCACACTTTTCCCTTCCACATAACTTTCTATTAATGTGCTTTGATACAGCACTTTGGGAACATCCAACTTCTTTTGCAATTACCTTTTGAGGCTTTCCCTCCTTATGGAGGGTGTCAATGATGGTTTTCTGCACAACTGTCAGGTCAGCAGTCTTTCCCATGATTGTGATTCCTACTGAACCAGACTGAGAGACCATTTAAAGGCTCAGGAACCCTTTGCAGATGATATGGCTTAAGTAGCTGATTAGAGTGGGACACTTTGAGCCTAGAATATTGCACCTTTTCACAATATTCAAATTTTCTGAGATTGTGGATTTGGGGTTTTCATGAGCTGTAAGCCATAATCATCACATTTATGACAAATCACGGCTTGAACAATCTTGCTTTGCATGTAATGAGTCTATCTCATATATTAGTTTCACCTTTTAAGTTGCATTAATAAAATAAATGAACTATTGCACGATATTCTAATTTTTCGAGTTTCACCTGTAGAGTGGCAAAGTGCAACATTTCGGAAGCCACGCAGGACCCCTTCGTAAGGCATGTCACACACCTGATGAAGGGGTCCTGCATAACCCCGAAATGTTGCACTGCACCATTGTGATGTGATCACCGAATAAATTCTTGGACTTTATGTCAATGGCTCTTGGTGAACTGGTGACAAATACTTTGACTTATGCTTCTGGTCTCCAGATGAGTTGTTGTGGCACCCATTAACTTTTTGTCTTTTCCTAGAACTTGTGTGACAAGAATATTATACATGGTCCAAAAGAGAGCTTTCCCATCACTTCCTGTTCCACTGTGGGTTTTGTGACAGGGGATCTAGCTTTCCCTTACTTTACTAACAAAAAAGCATTTTTATTTTTCTGTGCCGTCACTGGAGATCAGTCACTTCCTGTGTAGTGAAACTGTTCTGCCTCCAGCAGGGAAAATTCTGCCTGCAATAATAAATTCAGCCACTAGATGGAGCCGGTAATAAATGCACAGTATTGTTTTACAGAAATTAGAGATTGTTTAGATAAGAGTTGATAAAAATTCCCATAATTCTGAGTGAAATGAAAGAGATGCATTTTGGGAGCTTAGACTCCATTTTAGAGATAGGGAGTGAAGGAGCCAGTAATCAGAGCACATGTTGGACTAAGCCTTTCATTTCTTAGTATCCCCTAAAGGCTGCATCGCTGGTAGGCTTCGACTGCCATCGATAGCCTAACTATTCATTGTGTTTCCTGTATGTTTTTACATTGATTTTATGTACTCATCTGTTTTTTCTTAATAGTTTCATCCCACCCTGTTTTGTTGATAAAGCTTCAAGATAACACTGAGTCTGGTTTATTGCAGAATAGGAGAGATTAGCTGCATGTTGAGTTGCACACAGGGAAACGTGTAGCAAGGACAGAACAGAAACCATTGTCTGCAGGACAGGAAGTGGAGTCTCAGATAGCAGTGAAACCTGTCAGAGGTCTAACATATCCCCATTCTATACAAAAAAAAAAAAAAAAAAGTTTTGCTGAACACTTACAATTGTACAACATACATATATTTCCATGTCTTCACCTGTTTATGACACATGTGGCATTTATTATCACAAGAAGGTGGTGAATATGTATGATAAATAGCACTTGTGACCAAATTCAGGACAGTGTTTATTATATTAGCACAACATACTTTATATTTTTATCAGTTTAGATGTATGTTTACGTTATGCTTGCAGCATTAAGCATGTGCTTGTGTGCAAGATCTTTTTTCAATATGTATTATTATTATTAATAATCAGGGTGGATAAAAATCAATGATTTTTAAAAAAAAAATCAAAAAAATCGGATTTGTTTTATTTAAATCAGATTTTTTTGATTTAAATCGGATTTTTTTAAAATAAAATGCTTTTTGAGGAAAATATATTACCATCCAAAGGTTATTCCATCAGGAAATAAAGATTAGTTTTTTAATTATGTAGAATAAGGCTGTATATGTTTAATTGTTTTGGTAAATAAATTCCATTAATCCATTCACAATGTCATGCTCTTCCAGAGGTTTTTGTAAGATTATTGGGCAGTTTCTCTGCCTACAAGATATTATCACAGATGCTTGGTTTACTTTTGCAGTTCTCAAAACTGAATTTGACTCAGCGGAGATCACATGCCTCTTCTTCACAGCGAAAATGTTATAACATGAACAGAGTTAAGAAAAAGACCTTAATCCTAACTTCTACAAACCTATGAATACAGAATCAACCCCTTCAGTGCTTAGTTTCAAGAAGTTCAGTGAATAGAATAGAAACAATATTTTTCTGATTGTTTGGAGTAGAACAGACCTGCACAAGAAGAAAGTGAAACTAAGTGTGAGGAGGAAGGGGCTGACAGTCTAAGTTTCTTAAAATATATATATTTTGTTTAGCCAAATTAGTTAACAAACATGGATGTTTGTTTAAGCAAATAACATATGCTGTAATGTTATTGTTTCAGTTGAATAAATCTATTTAAATTGTTATTATTAAGGTAATGATTATTTTTGCCCTCCCAAAGTACAACAGAAAAGTTGTCCAAATATGAATGATTAACCTTTTAAACTGGGGATAAAAAAACTAATATGAAAAGTTGTTATTCTAAAAATCTTCATCTACTTGCATATTAAAGTTATACCAGCAAGAATTAGTCTTTATGTAGAAAACTAGGATTTAAATCAAGCCTTACTGACTAGTGATTTCAATCGTGATTTAAATCGTGATTTAAATCAGTTTGATTTAAATCAAATCCACCCTGTTAATAATAATAATTATTATTATTATTATCATTATTATATTAATAATAAACCCTCAACACAGTAAGAAACTCCTACTGTGAGAAGTGATATCCATGAAAAGTCTCTTAAGTCATCCTTCTATATTGTAGTATTATTATCCACTCATCAGAAGTATGTGACCCTACTACTATTTCAGGTATAATGCGCTTTTAGTGGGGTATCTTTTCCCAATAAAAGATACCCCACTAAAAGACTTTTCCTCTGATTGACAGCCATAACATTCACATTACATTGTACCCAGACAGCATGTAAAAAAAATAAAATGCATCGCTCCAAATAGCTTTACACCATTAAAAACACCTTTTATTTAAAATAAACAAAAACACCACTGGTATATACACTCACATGCTATGGTGCAACAGTCTACCCAGGTATGACAAGCTTAATTTAATTCAACCTTTGCTCCACTGCAACACATGTATCACAGTTGTATCAAGCGTCTCTGCACCTGCCTGGTGTCTCTGCATAACATTGCACCTCTGCTCGCTTTTCCTTCTGTACATATATAGGACAGTATCACACTGTCAATGGCTTCTAAGGAAGCAAATGATTCAAAAAAGGAGACACCGCTCCTGGTGGTGCAACAAGATCCTGTCCAAGACACACAGAGGTGCACTCCCGGCTCACCTTCGGAGAAAACAGGAAATAAAGAATTTGATGGATGCACACTCCGCTAAAATGCGTGAATTTATTGAAACATAACTTTAAAGTCAAAATTACAACATATAAGCACACAGGCGATATGATAGCATGGAAAAAGTTGACGTGTTTCATGCTCCGTATTCATAACCAAGATATAGCAATAAAATTATCTCCTATATAGATACTTTTAATTGCTCTTACATCTTCAGGTGTGATGGTGGTTCCCACAATGAAGACTTAAGAGCAATTAAGAGTATGTGTATAGGAGTTGATTTTATGGTCATATATTGGTTATGAATAAGCGCTACAGACAGGGGTGGACTGACGGACTGAAACTCGGGCACTGCCCGAGGGCCCAGGGTCAGTAGGGGGCCCCATGAGATGCCCCTGGTACCTTTTTCATAGGCTTTTTTGAGTTTGGGCAAGGACACAGGGGCCCCATGATTCCTTATTGCCCGGGGGCCCCATGAGTTGTCAGTCCGCCCCTGGCTACAGAGCGCCAAACGTGTCAACTTTTTTAATGCTATCATATCACCTATGTGCCTATATGTTGTATTATGGACTTTAAAATTATGTTTCAATAAATCCACGCATTTTAGCAGAGTGTGCAGCCATCAAAGTCTTTATTTCCTTCTAAGGAAGCAGCAGGTGCTGCACACACTATGTGCCACCGTCACTATCACTTTGCTTACATCCAGAAATCCCCAACCACAAAACTTTGCTTTGCAGGTGGGAATAGCAATGACATCACTGTCTAAATATGTTTAAATAAAATAGTGTAGCGCTAATAACATATAAATAAATAAACATACATATATCATAAATTGAAATAATATATAAATAAATAGTCAAATCCAAAGTGATCTGATCCAATCGGGATCTAATTGTGACACGATAAAACGTGAAATAACAAGATGGTCCCAAATTGGACCCCGTGTGGTGAAAAACCAAATGACACCAACAACAAACCCCCCAAATCCCTAAATGGGATAAATTTATAAAAAGCAAAGACTAGTGTAAACAACCGTGAATCCCCAAAAATGGGGGATAATCAACCGAATCAAAGTGACAGGTGCTAATCAGACTTGCAGGAGGCTGGAATTGTAAAGATAAGAACAGGCCACAATGTAGATTGGCAATATTGATGTCTCCTGGTGTCTACGCAGCTCCTTATAACCATTTGCTATCCTATGCACTTTGTAATAGAGGCAGGGTTCTCTCTATGTTACCAACTTCATGTATCATGTAGTTCCGGTACATGGTGATGTAGTTTCGGCGTGGACGCCATCTTGGCACACCTGAAACCCATGCAGAGGTACACCCATAGCATGTGGTTTGTAAGCTTATGATATACTGGCAACAAGTGAGTGGGCAATTGCCTTTTTTTGCTTTATTTTTAATAAACCATATTACACCATGTGGGATCTTTCTCTTCTATTATTTTGATCCGGATGGGAGTTTGAGCTTTATTGCGGCTACCTGTATCTGGAGATGACCTGAAATGTGTAAGTGCCACCATTGAGGGAATTGCTTATGGATACCATCCGGTGATGAGTTACTGTCTGTGAAGGATCCTGGTGTGATCCTGAAAGCACGCTGGCCCAGTGAGTCGCAGTAAGGAGGTGAGGGGGCAATTTAGCCATTTTAGGATTTCACCGTTGGTGTGAATGCACATTCACCTCATCACCTGCATGAATCTGTTTCATTGGATCACGTCTTATTATTTATTAGATATTTTTTGGACTTTTTATGTGCATTTTATTTGACATATATTTCACTTCATTTATTTATTTACATATGGTCTTTGATTGAGTGTTTTATTTATTTATTTTTGAATATTTAAGCACCTGTCACTTTGATTAAGTTGATTATCCATTTTTGAGGATTCACAGTTGTTTGCACTAGTCTTTGTTTTTTTATAACTTGATCCCATTTAGGGAATTGGGGGGTTTGTTGTTGGTGTCATTTGGTTTTTCACCACACGGGGTCCAATTTGGGACCATCTTGTTATTTCACGTTTTTTCGTGTCACAATTAGATCCCGATTGGATCAGATCACTTTGGATTTGTCTATTTATTTATATATTTATATATTATTTCAATTTATGATATATGTATGTTTATTTATTCATATGTTATTAGTGCTACACTATTTTATTTAAACGTTTTGCAATTACACCTATAAGGTTTAGGTTTGGGTGTTAGCAGCTTACCTATTATTTATCACGAATATAGAAGTGCAGGAGGAACATATCTTATCACTGTCTAAATATGACCACTGGTTAAATTTGCGCAGTGATATTGACCACATATGACCATGGCGATATTTGGTCAATGATATCAATGGTATCCTTGCCCCTTCCCTTATATAGCTAGTGACAGCTCGGGGAGATGTCATTCAACAAGCAGTAATATTAGGATCGGTCATGAGCACCAGGTTTGTCTGGTTTTAAATTGCAGCGAGGTGGCAGGCGAGACTGACAATGGATTTACGAGAGACATTTTTGGGGGGATTTTTCTTTTTTTAATAAAGAACTTGTCAAACATTTTGGTGTCTTTATTTCTAATTTAATTTTTTTGTGAATGAGTAGGGCTACTATGAGGCAGGACTTTCTTGCTGGTTGTGTCAGTTTGTTACTGGTTTTGTCTTTGCAGACATGTTTCTGGTTGGGTCAGTACAGTACAGATAGTGGGGGACATTTATAAATCCTGTGACAAGGCAAAACGATGCTAAAAAGGAGCAGTGAAACACATTGTAAGACAGATTACAGCCTTATAAATTGTTTTTAGCTACTCTAAGGTCCCCACTTGCAACTGGATTAAAAAGAGAAGTATGGGCTTCTGTAAAAAAAAAAAACATCTAGGTGGATGCAGCATAAGCCCAATGCTGCATTAATCTCCTGCTGCTTCTAAAGCTGGCCATACATGTATAGATTTTTGTTTAAGAATTTTAGTTTGAATTCATCAAATGTACAAAGAATTTTCATATGACTTTTGTTACGCATATTCTCGTTTGAAATCTACATGTATGGCCAGTTTATGACTGAGAACTGAGTGATCAAGGACTGCTGATGAACAGAAAGCAGTGACTATCAGTCACCGGCTCTCTGCTGTGCCCAACTGGTGATCATTGTAGTACCTAGCCGTGAAGGGGGCAGGAGCAGCTGGTTCAGCCTCTTTGTGACATGCTGAGAGACTGAACCAGCTGCCCATCAAACTTCTGGGCGGATCCCAACTATATTGCTTTTCAGAGCCTGGAGTGACATCAACCAAAAGCGGGGTTTAGCCCAAGGTCAGATAAAAGCAAACTGCACTGCACTCCATAGAAGGGTTAGGTTTACTTTTTTAAACCTGACCCTGACCACATCTTAATTATGTGTCTGCTGAGTAAAAATCTGCTTGTATTCAGTAATCCATTTTTCTTTGAACCGTTTTCTGGTTGTGTCAGTACAATACTGATTGTTTCCTTATGCACAAGCTCCTGGATGGGTCAGTTTTGTAATGATTGTACCTTTGTAAACATGTTTCTGGTTTGGTTACTGAGGTACTGATTGTGTCTTTGCCATTAAATGATTATTTACAAGTACAGCTTTAGTTTAAACATTCAGTTCAGTGACAGAATCACTTTAGGTAAGTATATTTTCAAATTTTGTATATTCTTGTAGTTTATTCACAAGAGGTATCTCTGTATTTTATGCCAATCATTCAGCCTCCCTTCTCATCTAAAGTTGAGGTAAGATACAGTATTATGATTATGTGAATACTATTCAGTAGTTTGGCAGACCCAGAAAATTGCATTGCACTAATACATCAAGATTCTGTGTATTTTGGTCACTGTAGAGTGTTTTAAAAGTAGTTTGGCAAGAAAGAAGCATACAGGCTGCAAATTCTTACATTTTAATATGAAAATGTTAATAGTCTGTCTGTCATGCTACTAGTTTTTTGGCTGTGCATATTTCTGCATTTTCTGACTGCTGATATCCATACCTACATTAACCCCCCAAAATATCTGAATGGCAGCTCCATTCATCCACAGAGTTGGTGTCTATCACATGTGTCTTTTAACCTATTTATCTGCTGTAAAAGGTCAGAGAAATAAATTATGCCTAAAATTGCAGCTCAATGGCTTGTGTAAATGAAACCTTACTGTAGAAAATGGCTAAGAACAAGGAAGCCGATTACTCTTCCAATTACTTGTTTGATGGTATATCTTTAGTGCCAGTAGTAATAATAATGATTTCAGGGCTGCATTGCACTTATGTATCTCATCACAAAAAAATCTTAAACTGTCAGAAGTTGGCTGCTCTCATTTCCAATCCTCCCACATCATGTTATGGTATTTCAGATATCATATATACTTTGTGTGTGTATATATATATATATATATATATATACACAAATATATTGATATATTGTAAAGTTCAGGTGTATAGCTCATTGGGACCACGTGCAAAGCCGTTTGTCTTAAATATAAAGGTGCTTATTTATCTTTCAAACAAAAAAAAACAGTATGTTCAGCACCAACATGGAGCTGACTTAATTCCAGGAGACATTACACAAAAGTTCGCTTTTCTTCAGCACAAACATAACAACAGAAACATAAAGTTCAAATATGAAATTTTACCCCAAGGTTAGCGCAGTACAACTCTGGTTGTTTGGCAGCTTCCAGAACATGTACAACACTCAGACAGGTCTCTCTCTCAAACTTCTACTCCCCACACCTTAGCTCTGGGAACTTCTGGCCTTATGTGCTGTTTCCTGGATGCTGCTCAACCCTGTAGGGCTCAGAGTCCCTGTAGTCAAGAGTGGAGGTCCTTTTCCCACCTGAATATCACTTCAGATCTCCAAAACTCTGGGTCCCAATTAAGCTACTACTAAAGCTGAGAGAACTGCAAACTAGTTCTTTCCTTTGTACAACTGTCCTGGAATCCCTGAGTACATCCACCTCTCCCCCTTAAAGGAACCACAACCTAAAAATTAGTGCCACATGTCCAGGACCCACCCTTGGTGTTCAGTACATATCCCCCCCCCCCCAGCCTCAACACAGAGGTGTTAGAGGCACTATCTGCCATCATACAATGTACTTGGGAGAGGGAATCAGCATTTTGATGCTGTCTCCTGGGTCTATGCTCTACTCCAAAGTTTAACTCCTAGAAAGAAAGGACCCATCTTGTCACCATGGTGTTGGCCTGCTTGTTTTGTCTCATCCAGGACATTGGGGCATGGAGGCTAAACCTCCTGCTTAGCAGAAAGTACTGCAGAGTGTCCAGGGCCCATTTGATGGCGAGACATACTCGCTCCACCACAGCGTAGTTTTTCTCCACCACTGTCAGTTTCCTACTGAGAAAAACTACAGGGTGCTCTTCCCCATTGGCCACTTGAGACAAGACCGCTCCTAAGCCTTCAATTGAGGAATCTGCACCAAAAAACACCTTAGAAAAATCAAGAGCCACAAGCACCAGATGCTGGCACAGCGCAGTCTTAAGCTTCTGAAAAGCTTCTTCGGCATTCGAATTCCACTTTATCATTACTGACTTCCTGCCTTTTGTTAAGTCAGTTAATGGTGCAGCAATGGTGGTAAAGTTGGAAACAAACCTTTGGTAGTAGCCAACTATGCCCAAAAATGCTCTGACCTGTTTTATGGTTAGGGGATGGAGCCTGTTCTGTATGGCTTCAACCTTATTCCTTTGAGGTTTCACTAGCCCCCTACCCACAATGTACCCTAGGTACTTTGCCTCCTCCATCCTAACCACACACTTCTCGGGATTAATTGTGAATCCTGCTTTCTTCAAGGAGTCTATGACCGTTAAACCCAGGGAAGATGGGACTCCCTATCAGTACTGAAAATGACAATGTCATCCATGTAGACCAAAGTGTATTGTCGATAGGGGCGTAAAGTTTGGTCCATTGCCCTTTGTGACTGGGGCAGAATGTGATTCAAATGGCATCCTTTTAAACTGAAAGTGACCTTCGGGTGTGGAAAAATCTGTTCTCTCCCTGGCTTCTTTGGTGAGGGGAATCTTCCAGTACCCCTTTATGAGGTCCAATATGGTGATGTACCTGGCAGGACCAAACCTCTCAATTAACTTGTCTCCTCGGGGCATTGGATAGGCATCAAATTTGGAAACTTCACTAAGTTTCCTAAAGTCATTGCAAAAGCGCAGGGTGCCGCTGGGTTTTGGTACCAAAACAACTGGACTCGACCACTCACTCTGAGGCTCTTTAATAACATAAAGCTCAAGCATTCTTTTCACCTCTTTGGATGCTGCCACTCTATGTGCTTCTGGGATATGATATGGCTTTAAATGGATATTTACGTTGAACTCTGTTACAATGTCATGCTCGATGACCTTGATTAGACCAGGCAATCCTGAAAACATTTCTTTTTTCTCTGCGGAAACTATTTTGCTTGTTGGGTTTGTGGCTTAGACAGGGTATCAGCAACCTGCACCAGGTCAACCCCTTCAGGATCCAATGAATTGACACTTACCACAACAGATACCTGTTCTCTGTCTCTCTAGGGTTTTAACAAGTTTATTGGATAACTTTGGTATGATTTCCTCTTCCCAGGCTGATGTACCTTGTAGTTCACATCACCCACTTTTTCTACCACCTCAAATGATCCCTGCCACTTTGCCAGAAAATTGCTTTCTACTGTGGGGATCAGTACAGCCACCCGGACTCCCACTTGAAACGGTCTGATTTTAGCTGACCCATTGTACACCCTCATTTGGGCATCCTGAGCCTTCTAGAGATGCTCCCTCACTAAGATAAGTTGTATAACTGTTTTGTGCGGTGAGGTTTCACTTTCCCATGTTTCTTTTTCCAGATCAACCAACCCACAGAGTCTTCGGCCATACCCTAGCTTAAATGGCAAAAAGCCTGTGGACACTTGTGGAACCTCCCAAATGGCACACAACAAGGCAAGAAGCACTGGACCACTCTTTTTAGCATTAATTTCAGGGTTTGAATAAACCTCTCAACAAGACCATCTATCTGCAGGTGAAAGATGGATGTTTGCAACTGCATAATCTGAACAGTTTTCACAGGTCTACCATCACCTTTCACATAAAAGGGGTACCCTGGTCCATCAGTATCGCTTTGGGAAACCCAGTTATTGAAAACATTTGAAACAATTCATGGGCAAGAGCAATAGTGGAAGTTTTCCTTAGAGAGACCTAGTTGTGTAATCCAGGACAACCAATATATATTGGTGCCCCTGTCCTGATTTTACCAAGGGTCCTACAAGATCCATAGCGTTCCATTCAAATGGAACCTCAATTATTGGAAAGGGTACCAAGGGATTTCTGTAGCGTGACACTGGGGCACTTAACAGGCAAGTGGAGCAGGATTCACAGTACCTTTTGACCTCAGTCTTTACTCCTGGCCAGTAAAACTGGTAAGTTATTCTGGCCTCTGTTTTTTCAGCCCCTAGAAGTCCTCCCAGTGCGTTGTTGTGGGCTAGATCAAGGACCATCCACCTATATAGCTGGGGAATAAGCACTTGCTCCACAGTCTCTCCTCAGATTTCTGCCACTCTATACAGCAAGTCCCCACTGAGTGCAAAATGAGGAAACCTTTGATCTTCATCAGGCATTTCTGGGACCCCATTAATGACAGAAACCTGCTCTCTAGCATTAACTAAAGTAGGGTCCTGTATTTGGGCAGTGCCAAATGCATCTCTGGACACAATGTCATTATCAACAATAGGGGTGTGGAATGTAGTCCAATCATCCTGGGCTGGAATACCTGTTCACAGGTGCCAGAAGTTGGTTGACTCGATGCAACAGAGATGTACAGCAGTTTTCAGAAACAGTGCTTATACAACTAAATATTAATTAAGTGATTCAAAGGAAAGCAAAATCTTCAAACATTTTTTAGTTTATATAGTGAATGTTTGAGTTTGTAAAGAAGAATACAAACACTGCTATTTTTTTGAACAGTCTAATATTCACTTTTCTTCAATTTTTTTAGAGAAACAACACAAATTTGATATATTTTTCTTCATGTTTTGATTTGGAATAGAATGTGTAGTGTTCCCAATGCATTTGTGTGTATGGAAATAAAAGCTATTAGAAGGATTTTGAGCTTTATTCACTTTTTTCAACACACTGCTATTATTTTGAACACACCTGTATATATGCAACCCCCACACTTTTATTCCACCATTACTTTCCTCTGCACTCAGCTTCCTCCCCAGCACCCCTCACACCCCTCTTTCACCACTACTACCCTCTACCCACTATTTCTACAACTGCATTCCCTTTTTACCTAGGCTCACTTCTGCATCTCTTTTCCACCGCTGCGCCCTCCGCATCCCTTATCCACCACTGCACCCCTCTTCCACTACTTCATCTTCCCCTCTACAACTGCTCACTTCTGCATCTCTGTTCCACCACTACCAACTTCTGCACCCCTTTTCTACCACTGCATATCCCATACACCTCTTTAAATACTGCACCTCACTCACACCTTTCTGAAGCTATCAAAAAGTATGTATTATGTTCTGCTCTTCTTCCACTGTACCCTCCTTACAAACACCCCTCTTTCAGCATTGCTCACTGCACACCTCAGCCCTCATAGGTGCAGAGCAAGAAATTGCAGGGGAAGCAGCCTGCCCACAAGTAATATGGTGGTAAGATAGTGGCATCCCATAAACAGCCAGTGATGTTTTAAAATATGGTGTGCATTTGAGGGCTTGATAGCATGGGCACCCAGCAAGTGATGCAGGGCACATGTCCTGGTTTCCTGGTGCTAGCAACATCACTGCTTCGTACTACTTCTCTGTCCCCCAAGTATGCTCACTGTAGAAGCTACAGATTGGTGTTGAATACGTTTTGTAAGTCTATCAGGCTTACTAGATTTCTATCCATTGTTGATTCACCTAATTTGTCTTCCCATTTATTACACGATGCTTGTATGTTATTAGCCTTTAAGTGCTTAACTTTATATTTATCCACAGGAAATCTCGATTACAAAGTTGCTTGGTATAGCTAAAATATTCAGAAGTCAATCTGTTTCAAAATTACTGTGATCTTTATCAAATGCCAATATGACCCCTTTATAAAAATTATGTTATGTTTTATTGAATGAATTAATCTGAAAGGGGAAACAAAATAAATTAAACACAATGAAACAGTCACAGAATAAGCCCCTATAAAATGATAAAAGTTACACACCAAACAGATTGCTGGATAAGGTATACTATGAAGACTGAAGAGTGTATCTGCAACACAATTCTCATAATTAAGGAATCACCGATACCGATGTGGTTAAGCTGCCCAGATACTCACATGCAGGAAGACTGTAAACATTGAGGGGTTATCTCTAGTAAAGATATAACAATAAAAGTTGTATTTCCCACAATGTAGCACATTTTTCTTTAATCATTGAGAGGATTAGGCTATGATTTGATAAATCTGAAGGATTAAAAAGAAAACTTCCTAATCCGCTGGCAGATAGTTCTGGAACTCACAATAACAAAAGAAAAATAGCAAACATATTTCTTCTTTTCATTTACTAGCAATTTGTATCCTAGCTGGGGGTCTCCTTTAAGCAGAAGGCGTTGTTATTGGAACTGATTTTTCTTATGATATCAAGGGTAGTTATTGCATCACATTGCTCCTGCCTCTACTGGGAATTAAACAGCCGGGCTGGAAAATGCACCTATTTATACCTGTGCCATTGTTTGTGCTTTAGTACAAGAATCCCCAAAGTGTCATTTTACCTTTCACAAGCTTTACAATAGAAGTCATTTGTTTTGTAATCATCTAAGCAACTGATAGCAAATCTCCAACTGACATGAAACACATCCTACTATACAACCTGCTCTTCAGGAGGCAGATCTTGAAATAGACTATCAAATGAATGTAATACCCAATATATGAGTAGCTATCAATGTGCAGACTATTCAGGGAGATAAAGTGAAGATCTTTAGAACTGTAATCCACAGGGTGGAGAACTCTGTTATTTTTATAAGTGACTGCACTGATGCATTCAAATTAATAGCAGTATTGATAAGTGTTGAGTTATAATTTTCTTGTTCTCATGAAGAAACATGAATATTTTTAAAATGAAAATCAGTACAAGAACATGACAGAATTTTTTATATTTGTACATTTAAACCTATTTAGCCTACTCTGCATTCTTCAAAATTTGTTGACTCTGAAGCCTCTGTTTCCCTGCAATGTTCCCCCTTACATCAGGGTCCACAGAGTTCCCTTGCACTGTAAAAACAGTATTTCATGGTAAACAAAATTGCAATTGTTATGATACACTTGCTTTTGAAAACAAAATGTAATTCAGTTAGGGTTTCAATCTAGTATTAAAAAATAGGGTATCTCAATTATGTGGTAATGTGCAGATAAAAGAAAGACATATCATAAAGTTTATTACATTATCTTATTTTTAATCAATTTCACTACAGTTTAAATAATCATCCTCATGTAGATCAGAAAATATTTTAAAACCTATAATGTATTCCTAGTTTGAATTTGATATATAAATTGGCTTAAAAAAATCACCTGTGTCAGATCCTTTTAACTCTTAATCTGGTCGTTTACAAAGTAACACTAGATGTCCACAGGGGTTTAAAAAGATTGTAATTGCAAAACCTGTAATGATATTTTACAGTGGCTAAAGCATCAGCAATATATTACGTTTCATGATCCTTCTTGAAAGAGTGTCTGGCATTCACAAGATTAATAAATTAATTATTATAATTGCATCAAGTCTTTAATACATTATTTATAATGTCATTTGGTTAGGAATGGATTAAATCTGGTCCACTTAATTAAAAGTTCTGAAAAGTTCAATATTTTATGTTTCTCTGGCTTGTTAATAATCAGGGAAAATAACATAAATACAATATTATATAATAATATTATTTAAAGGGATGCAAATCTCAATTTTCTGATAAGCAATTCCTACACTCTGATACATTGCTCGTTATACAATGCATAACACTACCAATAAAGAGATAGGAGATAAATAATGAAATCAATTTACTAATGCTCATGTAACTATTTACTTTCTTACTGAGTTACTTGAGTTGTACTAAACATTTTTTTTTTTTTTCAGTAAATGTATATATAGCATGCAGTGCATTACGAAATGCTGCTATTTTTCAGCAACAGCTGCTTGACATAGTGTCAGCTGCATGACAAATCCTTCTTTTTACATTGTCAAATGAAGAAAACAATTAAAGCTATACACTTCTGCTAGTCATATCAGACCACGTGCACTAGGGCTGTCAGTCACAGAAATAAATACACACATTTCCCACTTTTTTTTATTGCTAAATGTAAATTATTTTTTATTTTATCGTAACTGGGATCTGGAAACCCAGGAAGCCAGGAAAATTCCCTTGGTCTCCAGGCTAGCTCCATAATGCAGAGTTTTGATTGTTTGACCACATCCTTATGCTGAGGTAACCAAGCTACCAATTTTCACACAGGAAGCGATGCTGCTCTGAGGTTTCTGAAATCTTCTTGAGATGTTAGCCTACATCCAGCACTGTGCAAAAGTTTTAGACAGATGGGAAGAAATGATATAAAGTAAGAATGCTTTTGAACATAGATATTTTGTTTATTTTTATAAATTTACAAAATGCAAAGTGAGTGAACAGAAGAAAATACTTAATCAAGTCAATATTTGGTGTGACTACCCTTTTGGCTTCAAGCCAGAAAAAATTCTTACACTTGCACTTTTTGTAAACTTGCACAAAGTCAGGGATTTTGTAGGAGTAGAGTCAGCAGTACGATTACCCAATTATACCAAGCAAGTGCTAATGATCATTAATTTCATATGTAGTTTGAAGCACGATCATTAACTGAAACTGAAACAGTTGTGTAGGAGACTTAAAACTGGGTGAGGAACAGTCAAACTCTGCTACTAATATGAAGTTGTGGGAAACATTTTCATGTCACAGGTCATTCACCATGGCAAGACTGAGCACAGCAACAAGACACAAGGTACTGAATCATCAAGGTCTCTCCCAGGCAAAGATTTCAAAGCAGACTGGTGTTTCAAGATGTGCTATTCAAGCACAAAGAAACAGGCAATATTTATGACCATAATTGCAGTGGTTTGCCAAGGAAACGTAATGCAGCGGATGAAAGACACATCATGCTTACTTTCCTTTGACACTGAAAGATGTCCAGCAGTGCCATCAGCACAGAACTGGCGGGAAACCAGTGGGACCCAGGTACACCTATCTACTGTCCAGAGAAGCCTGGCCAGAATTGGTCTTCACGGACTAATTGCAGCCTTGTGAAAACAAGGCTAAATGACTCAACTATGCATGGAAACATAGAAACTACTTTGCAGAAAAATGTCAGCAGGTGCTCTGGACTCGTGAGTCAAATATTTGGCTGAAGCAGGAGGAAATTTGTTCACTGAAGGGCTGGAGAGCGGTACAATAATGTGTGTCTGCAGGCAACAGTGAAGCATGGTGGAGGTTTATTGCAAGTTTGAGGGCCTAAGGGTACTTTCACACAGGGAAAACCCTGGCTGAGGTCTACTTACTCAGCAGGGGATCTGCCTGCTTATCCCCGCTGAGCAGGCAAATTACAGGTCCGTGTCCACTCCACTTATGGAGACCAGACATGGACACAGCACGCTCTTCTCTATGGGTGGTCAGATGTAAACAGACCACCTGTCCGTTTACACCCGGCTGGCATCTGATCTGATCCACTGGACAGAAAAGAAACCAATCCCCACCAGTCTGTTTTTGGGGAATCAGATCAAATTGGATGTAGGCAGGTGTAAACGGGCACATGTCCGTTTACACCTGCTTGCTCCATAGAGGAGAATGGAGGTTCCATTTGGGTCTGCCTGAAAACAGACAGACCCGATCAAAACATTCGTGTGAAAAGGGCATGAGGGAAAATCTGCAACAGGCTCACCAAAAGAATAAAATTTGACAGGGGTTCTAGCCTTTCCTTACTCTACCAAAGAAAAGTATTTTTATTTCTGTCTGTGGTGCTTTTGGAGATTTACTTTCACTTTCCAGTTAGTAAAATGTTGTCAGCAGGACAGGAAGTGAGGGTAATGGATCTCCCAGTAGCAGAAAACCTGACAGGGGTTCTAACCCTCCCCTACTATTAAAGCTAAGAGCAAACGTTTTAGTTGATCATACACATTAAGATTACAAGACAGAGGTGGATGGGCTGTAATATATTCCTATATGGCCCCTACTATTTATTTATTTGTTTATTTATTTTTTTACAGGTACTAATATAGTGCCGTCAATTTACACAGTGCTTTACATATATATATATATTGTACATTCACATCAGCACCCCAGTAATCTAAATTGGTAATTTCATTGTCTGCAAGTACAGGAAGGGCTACTCAGAGATGACTTGGTCCTCAGAAGCTACAGTTGTACTGAGTCTGTGCTGTGTACAAATGAGATTCTTCTTTGCATTCCAACAGAACTAAACTGGCTAGGGTGGTCTGATCAATGCACATAAAAGTAATTTTCACTTCTCAACTCCTGAGCCAGAAATCAGAGAGACATTTTACTGCTGGGGGAAACTAAATATGGAAAGCGAGCAATGTTTTTACAATCTTTTTCCAGACATGAGCCATCAGGGCCCATTTATTAACTGCTTTGGCTATAGTTATGCCCTTGCACAGAACAGATAAGCTGTCACTTTAGATTGACCCATAGATAAACTGCAGTTGAAATCTGATGTATTATCTTTTCATTCCCTGGCAGCTAGCTTTTAGCCACATGGACCATTGTATGTTATTATTACATAGAGAGGTGCACTTCAACTAGGTGGGGGTGCTATTATCGATACACTGAAACCCCAGATATCTTTATCTGTTTGTTACCTCCTCACAGGTCTACACTAAAAGTAAGTAACAGATCTTTATGTAAAGATGTGAATCACAACTCTGCCATGCCAACACTGCCAAGGAATATTTTTGACTGCTGTGATGACATTTACAGAAACATAGCTATTATGCATCTTAAAAGTCCTTTGCCATGAAAAATAATAAAAAAGCATATTATTACAAGGTGTTAATAATCTAGGATGTGACTCAAGTTAAATCACATTGATTATATCTAAACAAAGGCCATGTCTGAAGACTTTTGTTCTTGTGATTCAGATTTATATGCAGCTTGCCACATTCTGCTATGCATTCGATTCTGTAATATTATGGTATTATGGTCATACGTATTGCTATTGTACAAATGTAAAACTGTACAGTATTTTAAATATCTCCCTTCAGAAGAGCCAATTAATTAAGGCTAGAAGTAAAATTGCATGGGCTTTATTTAGGATGGTTCTATGAGCAAACTGGCCTGGGTTCAGTTCACAGGAGGGTCCACAAACCCAGCCTGAAATTCGCTAGCTCTGAACATAGTCCCACAACCCCAGCAAAATCTATGGGAGCTGAATCTCATGATTTTTTTTTTTGGCTAAATTTACAAGCTTGGGATAAAACAGGATATGGGTAATTGGGCACTGCCATTAGGACCAGATTTGAACCTTGGGGGGGCCTCGGGCACTTCAGGTTCGGGGGGCCCTTTATATACAGAGTTGTTTTACATACTCAGTGACAATCACACTGTTCTAAAATGCATGACACAACATCATTCTGAGGTCACGTGTGCACACACCCATGCAGTCATAACGTTCTATGTGTGGTACTCTTGAGCCACCAAAATTCATTTTTAAAAACAATGCAATATACCAGACCAGATTAAAAACTTTTACATTTGATGGCCAGCAAAATGTTACTTCCCAAGATACATTTAATAAAAGAAAGTAATTTTTTAATTATACCTTTTATTTATTTAGTATTATTTTATATAATTTTTTATTGTTTTTTATAATTATTGTATAGAGAAGGGCCCCTTATGTCAGGAGGGCCCAGGGCAGTTGCTTCTTTTGCCCCCTTATAAATCTGGCACTGACTGTCATAGTGGGGTTAGTAGGGGTGTTAGTGTGGTCGAGCTGGCCAAATATGGCCAATTAGCTTGCGAGTTTGGTGCACCTTGAACAGTTCGAGTTTGGGTTAAACTCACCAGCTACCGAAACCCAAAGCTCATCCCTAAAGATAATGTATGAAGTGCAGTAACCCAACATAACCAATCATATGACCTTGGAATAGGTTACGCAGGTCATTACTATATTTTCATACCAATGCTCTTGCACCATAATACAAGGTTCACTTATTCAATAGCAGCTCACACCCTCATGTAAAATACCTGTATTCCACCTGTAGAAAAAAAACACCTCTGGAGAAAGGTTGAGAACTATACTTACTGTACACCCAGCTTTTGCACAGGTGAGAGTGATGTCATGGTCCTTCAAGTGAAATCCCATGAATGCTGAATGTTCCAAATCTCACGAAAAGATACTCCAGCACAGTGCAGGAGCATCTTATTGTTAAATTTGGGTTTCTCAGATTTACCCTCCCCTGCACATGTTATGACTGTAAGATAAGTGTTTTTACATCTAAAATGTAGGGATTTTGTATGAGAGGTGGGGTAGCCAGTATTGAATAGGTGTACAATGTCTTGTAAGATATTCAGTTACCTAGGAGGATCAGTCACCAGATCATTTACTCTAACAAAAATCTTCCCATAAAATGATATCTGCCTTTAACATATTTAGGCATGTAATTTACCTATAAAAAAACCTCCCTTATGTAGATATCTAAAAGCCATGAGACTGCATCTGGGCATCATCATTTTGGATGTGATCCCAGCAGACTCAGTGCTGTCACTCAAGTGACACAGCTACATAAAAGGTTATGTGGGGAAGTGAGGGGAAGAAGGCTTGATAACACAGACAGTAATTAGACACAATCACAGATAATCCTTATATTCCATAACTCAGTTCCTTAGGATCTCCTAAGATGGTGGCATCTTTATACTATTTAAATCTCTACATTTAAATCACTATTTACAGTCCACAACATTGCAGTTGCTTAAATTGTTAGTATGTTACTGTGAACAGCTTATATTTGATATCCAGGAGTTCCTAAGAAACTAAACTATGGAATATGTTGATTATCTGTGATTGTGCACATACTTTTCTCCCCCTTTTTCAGCTTTTTATTTTCCAATAGTTTTTATTGAAACCTTTTCAAATTACAAACGGTGTCAAAGACAAATGTCATAGCATAACAGGAGATATCGCTAATACAGAAGAGCACCTGTATTAACAAACAACAAACGTATTTTAGGAATTAGGAGGTTCAGCGTGAGGTGCTCCTAATAGGTCCAGCTAAAATTACCTTGCATGAAGTCCCTCAGAAGAATGGGAATCAGTAATTGTAGCTTCATGAATCTCACTGAACAAGCGTTAAGAAGAACATGACAAATATTGTAGAACAAATACAAATAGGCTCAACCAGCCTCGTAACACAGAGGAACAAAAAGGGGACAGTATAAAGTAAGAAAAGAAATAAGAGAGAGTAAGAGAAGAAGAGGGTCACCTCGGGAAGGGTCAAGGCACGGATATATCTTGAATCCATGGGTCCCACGTTTTGTCAAATTTGGTAGTATTGTTGTGCAGAATACAGGCGAGTCTGTCATTGATCATGTTCCAGTTCAGTTTATTTTTAACATATTCAAGTGGAATAATTGAACTCTGCCAATGTCTAGCTATAGTCATTTATGCTGCTAACAGCATATAGGTAAGCAGTTTAAGGGATTTTTTTGGTACTGTAGATGGAAATTCATGGAAGAGGGCAATCTCCAGGGTCCTACTGACATTCACTCCCATCACCGTATAGATTAGATTAAATATGTGGATCCAAAATCTAGTTGCTATTGGGCATTGCCACCTGACGTGGAACATAGACCCCATCTGGTCACAACGCCGGAAGCACATTGGAGAAGCAGGCAGATGGATCCTCGCAATGCGGGTTGGGAACGTTTTATAGTTTGCTTCAATTAAGGTCGTATTGATAGAAACCTTGGATAATGATAAGGCTATATATCTCCAATCTGATATATCATAACTAATATTCGGGTCCTGTTCCCATTTATCCATATAGGGAAATTTAGATTTTGGTTCAGTAAAAAAGGGCATACACCGTAGAAATATGGCCTCTAGAAAGATTGTTACTTTGACAGGAGATTTTGAAAGTGGTAAGAATGGGTGGTCTATCTAGTAAAATAGTTTTGAAGCGGATAAAATCTAAATATTTTGGTGGGGTGCATCTGTAGTTTGTCTTTAAAATATTGAAGAGGGTAAACTCGGGCACCCCAGAGATAGTCTCCTATTTGCAGTAACTTCTTATTGATCCACCATTGGAACGTCGCTGGAACCAGGCCAGGTACAAATTCAGGATTACAAAATACAGGAGCTAAAGGTGTGTGCAAGGAAGCTAGGGATTTGTGATGGCATACCCTATCCCAAACCGACAACAAGAAAGATAGAGTGGACATAATATAGGAGGGCGACATCGACTAGGGAGCCAAAGTAGGGCACCAACCACCAAAGGATGACAGGAGAGAGCTTCAATAGAAACCCAAAGGGGAATAGATCCATTAACAGTAGTATAGGCCAATTGTGTAATTTGTGCAGCTTGGAAATATGCGTGAAGATTATGGAGGCCAATCCCACCATGAGATTTTAAAGCGTATATCGTTTTCTGGTTCATCTGGGGCCTTCTATTGTTCCAAACAAAGCGAAGCACCTTGGCCTGTAGATTTTGTAGCTCAAGTCTCAGAATCGGTATTGGTAAGGTCCTAAAAAATATAGTAAAAATGTAATTTTAATAGAGTTGATCCTGCCAAACCAAGATATAGAATAAACAGCCCGATGGAGGTCCTCCTTAAGATGTTTGATAAGAGGGGGGTAATTTGCTTGGTAAAGGGTCTTGTGATAGATATTTTGGGCCTACAATAATTTTTAACATTATTGTGAACTTTTGATAGGGGTCTAAGACTCAGTTCCTGCAAAATACCGGAACTGCACTTTATCAAAGGACATCATAAATGATAAGTCACCATTATTTATGAACTTCTGTATTCCCAAGAAGGTCTACGCGGATATTTACTGCATATACAATTTACCATCTGTTTCATCACCTCAACATCCCCCCTTTGAAGGTTTCCTGTAGAGGTTTATGTCAGTATGGCCACCTGACTGATGTAAGGAAATAAGCCCTGGACTCATTGTCACTCCTAACACCCCCTACTGAGTATTGTCATAGATCTTCCTGCGGGAACTGAATTCAGAGGAGGTATGCTCAGCTGGATTACTGCAGAGGGAGAGCAGGAACAGGGATCGCTATCTCCCCTAGGATAAGGGTTCCTCTTCCACCTATGCCTCTGATGGAGCAGTTCATTTAACCCCCTGGCTGCCTCTTTGCCTCCAGATGTGATATACCTATATGCCTGTTATCATTAACCTTCTGGTGAGTGTACATCTGACCGAGGTGGTGGATTCCCCTGTGTGATTAATTTCACATTCACATTCTGCACTTTAGATTACTGCACTTTATGAATCTATGGACACTATTTGAACTGAGTTTTTTTATGGACTCATAATTTTAATGTTGCACGAATTACCAATGTGCAACCGCGAATATCAGTACTATTACTGTTTATTGATTATTTGCACTTGTAGTGCACCTGTTATCACTTCTGCTCACGGACATAATTGCCTTACCGTTTGCTGATTTACTCTCCATTATATTAACAAGTTTTATGTATATATTTATGTGTTGCACTTTACTGTTCCACTTGATACATTTTATTCCTTATTTTGATTTTAGCGCTGCAACTTTTTTATACATGTACTTGTGGGGATTGTTACCTATGCCTTGCGTGGTAGCTGCTCTATAGTCATCACCAGTGCTCGCCTATATACAATATATTTATGTGTGTATATGTATTTTACTTTTAATCTCGACCCCCTATTCCTGTCCTATCAGAACTGCTTTTTTAGGACTTGTTCGTAATAGCAGCAAAGACTGCTGCTCCTCTGAAAAGCAATCCATGCTCAGATCACTTTGCAGAGGAATTTGACAGGTGGTAAAGAGGCAATATGTTGCCTCCTCACCCCTGGTTTAACCCCAGCATCTATCACCATACCACAACTGCATGCAATGCACACACAGTTGCGGGGTGGTTGTAGTTCAACTCCATTCACCTGGAGGTATACTTCCAGCTGCGGCAACAGCTTGTGTATACCACCAGTTGCTGTTTCTGCAGCTAAAGGGGGAGCAGTTGGGGGTGGTAAAAACAGCTCAATTGCGTGATTTTACCGCCCTCTAACCTCACAAGTGAACAGGCCCTTGGTTCACATCTGTGTGGCTGTGTGTAGTGCAGCCCATTCATTTCAATGGGCTGCCTTACCCGCAGAAATGCAGGGAAAGTCATCCCTGACCTTAGTTTAAAATTGCACCACACCAAAAACACCCCGCATTTGCCAATGTATGGGGTACCCCTAAAGAGCAGAACATTTGTCTGCATGTCAGGAATGATCGCGATTTCACGTGCTTTCTGCGACACACAGTAATGTGAACCAAGCCTTGGACAGGGGTGCCTCGTGACTGAAAATAGTTTTCAAGGGCGCTCCAACTGGAAAAAGGTCAAGAAACACTGGTCTAGGGGATAGTTGAATAACAAAAACCTCTGACAGGGACTTAATAGCAGGAGTCTTCCGCTATTTATTGATAGTAAAGTAAGACTTCAAGTGCCCTATGATATCGAGCCAGATCGAGAAGGAGGGACTCATTTAATCGCCACTGTGGCTTGGCCAAGCTGGCAGTTAAATGTGGGAGCATTAACATCACCTGGTCATGATTTGACCAAGGTTCCAAGGTTTCGACACAATTTTAGCTGAGCTCATTTTAGACAGCATCTCTGTAGGGAGAAAAATGTGATCAATACACGAGTAGCGATTATGAGCTCTAGAAAAATGGGTGTAGTCTCTGGAGGTAGGATTGGTCTCCCTCCACGCGTCTACCAAATTATAGCAATACAAACGTCGTGCAAATACATGACTTTATTTCGGAGGGGATCTAAGTTTAGTGGTATGTGATTTATCAGGCGTTTGATCTAAGGCCAGATTCGATCCCCTGCCAAAATTACATCGCCTTTAAACTCTGGAGATAAAGTTTGAAGCAAGGATCAAAAAAATGCTGATTGATTCACATTGGGGGCATAGTAACTTAGAAAAGTTACCAAATTTCCCCCCAAATGGCTTTTAACTAATAGATATCACCCTTCTTTATCACTTTTGATTCAGTAAAGGATAACCGTCGTGCTAAACAGAGCGCTACCACTCATTTTTTTTTGGATGCGTTAGCGAAAAAGCATACAGGGAAGTCCCTATGGATATACCTAGATGTAAAAGAGGAAGCAAAATGGGTTTCTTGTAATGCCACTATATCAGCTCCTAGGGATTTATAACAAGAAAAAACCTTGAGACGTTTAGAGGGGGACCCCCATCCTTGCACATTTTGTGAGAGTAGACGAACAACACTACTAGTAGGTCTTAGTGTAGACTTTGAAAAAAAGACAAAACAATGATGATAAGACTCATATTTTCACCCACATGGATATCAGGGATCCCAAACCAAACAGAAGATCCTGAAATGACCCTCAAGTAGAAACCGGGAAAAAAGCAAGAAAATGAAGAAAAGAGAAGTGAAGAAACAAAAGATGCCGAGCCCAGAAAAAGGCTAACATCAAACTAAATAGCCAATTAACAATATGCGACATAAAACAACTAAATATCGAATATCCCAGACACAAGGTCAAGGAACGGAAGAGGCTCCACCAAAGCAAAGCAGTAGGGAGAGTCTTCCGATTAGAGAGAGTGCATAGACTCTTCCTGGCACCATGGGGTCTATAAAAAATCATGAGCATTAAAGGTTCCTAGTGCCAAAAGCCAGAGTACCTGACATATAAACGGTCTAACCCAGAAACAGTTAGAAATTAGTATGGCTAGCGTGCATAGCTCAAGTAACAACAGTACAAAAACAACAAAGGCGGAGGCCATTGTCCCTAAACAGGACCACGGTGAGGTCCCTGCCAACTAGACAATCATGTAATAACTAACAAATTCTTTAGGACGCTGAACGTGGAGTAGCAGGTTTCCTCTTCCTGGGAGATGGAGACCATAGAGGTGAAAATGGAAGAGGAGGGCCGTCAGCCTTGGGAGGATTCCGCGATGAGGGGCTAAGGGAAATAAAACCCAAATTCAGCAAGATTTTCAAAAACATAGAGAAAGCGTAGGATTTGCCATTGTAAGCAGAACGGATAATTCCATCTAGAGTGAATGTCAATCTGAATCAAAGGTGAAAGTAACAGTTGGAACGCACTCCATTTTTAGATAGTAGCTTGAGAAATGTCAGCAAAGACTTGAATCTCGTACCCTTCGATTTCCAAGTCTGGATGTTCCCTGGAATAGCACCACACTGCCTCTTTAATTCTGAAAAAGTGAGGCTTAACGATTATGTCTCGAGGGCGTCCAGAGCTCTATGTCTATCTCCATATGGCTTTCGTCAGTATCCAGAACTGCTGATAATATGAGGGAGTGGGAAACTGAAGCGATATCTTTAACCATTTCTGGTAGGCTTCTAATTCTGAAATTATACCGGTGGGCAAGGTTCTCAAAGTCATCTATTTTTGTATAAGCTTCCTCAAGGCGATCTTGTAGGACCACAATCCTTTTAGAATTCTGTGACACTCTGTGAACTGTATCATCAACTTTATTTTCAATGTTCTCCAAGCAGCTTCTGATCTCCCTAAAATCCTGCTTTAGGTCAGAAGCTAGTTTAGTGGTAGCTTTTTCCAATTCCCTCTGAAGTAAATCAGCAAATTGAGCAATAAGAACTGAATCCCCTGAGAAGTGCTGGGGCACAGATTGAGAAGCAGGAGAAAGCACTGGATCATCAGGAGCAGAATCTTGGCCGCTGAGTTGGCTATTGAATATATCTGCAATTTCCCTTTCAAGTAGGGAGGAAGCCTGTGATTCCTGGCCTGGTGACAGGGCTTCAGCCTGAGGGGGAGACCTGACAGGGCTAGAGATAGACCCAGAGGGAGTGAAACACACATTCACGTGAGCCTGGGAGCCTGGGGAGCCATCACTGCATGTCCCAGGGCTGGAGGAGGAGAGCTGGGCCCGCTGTGATAGAGGTAGTTTCTCCTCTGCAGCTGAGGAGCTCCGAGATCCGGCACTGGCTGTCATCTTGTCACCAACTCCCTTCTTCTGCATGGGAGTGCGGGAGCCGACCGCCAATCTTCCAGCCAATTGGGTTGGCATCGGAGGTCCCCCACCTACTCCGCAAACCAACCAGGTAAGTGGCCAGAAGGAACGGGGTCAGGGTTTTTTATATGTCCCCACTAATGCACCAGGAAGGTGTGGAGCAGTTAACACTGCATGCGCTCCGGCTGCTCGCGCATGCGCTCTCCCTTTTTCAACTTTTAAAAGGGTATGTTTCTCTTTTTTTTGTTACTTTACATATTTGCACAGAGGAGATGTGGGGGATACCTATTATTACAATTAGTTATATTACAGGCATGTGTTTAGCCAGTAACTGGGAAATATAAAGACGTACATAGCCCGAAAGGGATGATTTTTGGCATATATTTTGGGGAGTAGGAGTGTAGTTTGGAGATCTCTGAGCCATTATAGTTATGAAAGAGTATATATTATATTTGTCAATATTTTATAGTCCGATGCCAGAGGGGAATCCCCTATGTTTGAAGACTCCATATATCGATTTATATGAGCACTATTTAGTTTTTATTGCCTCTTTACTACTTTACCTTTACTATTTTTAGGCAAAGGTCTGCTCATATATATAATCTTCAGTTACCAAATGACTGGGCCCCTTTCTTGTGTGGCAACTACAGTATTCTAACTCTGGGAATTCGCTACATGTAATGTGAGCTCCTATAGCAGGTACGTAATTTGTATATTGAGATATGTATAGCACTGCTTGTATGATGCATTTGATTTTATAGGTATTGATGCTCATTGTGGCTTTGCGTATAGCTTTAATGATATACACTATATTGCCAAAAGTATTTGGATGCCTGCCTGAGTTCTGAAGAAGAGGTGTTTGTTGAGGAGAAGCAAAACTGGTCTGGATCCTGGTCTAAAACACTTTTGCCAATCTGAATTGTGAGAGGCAATATGATCTGGTGAGTTACACTGGATTGGGGTGATTGGTGGTAGTCACTGAAGGCACCATTGTGAACAGAAGGACACATACACTATATTGCCAAACGTATTTGGACACCTGCCTTTGGAGGAGGAGGAATGCTGCCTATGACTCCGAGAACACCATCCGAACTGTCAAACATGGTGGTGGAAACATTCTGCTTTAGGGGCGTTTTTCTGCTAAGGGGACAGGACAACTGCACAACATCAAAGGGATGATTGATGGGGCAATGTACCGTCAAACCTTCTTCCCTCAGCCAGGGCATTGAAAATGGGTCGTGGATGGGTGTTCCAGCATGACAATGACCCAAAACACACAGCCAATGCAACAAAGGAGTGGCTCAAGAAGAAGCACAATAAGGTCCTGGAGTGGCCTAGCCAGTCTCCAGACCTTAATCCCATTGAAAATCTGTGGAGGGAGCTGAAAGTTCAAGTTGCCAAACGTCAGCCACTAAACCTTAATGACTTAGAGAGGATCTGTCAAGAGGAGTGGGCAAAAATCCCTCCTGAGATGTGTGCAAACCTGGTGGCCAACTACAGGAAAAGTCAGACCTCTGTAATTGCCAACAAGGGATTTGCCACCAAGTAGTAAGTCATATTTTGTGAAGGGGATCAAATACTTATTTCCCTCATGAACAAAATCAGTGCATAATTTGTTAGACATGCATTTGTTTTGAATTTTTTGTTTCTATTCTGTCTCTCGGTGTTACAATACACCTACCATTCGATTTTTAGACTGATCATTTTTTGTGAGTGGGCAAAGATTCAAAATCAGCAGGGGATCAAATACTTATTTCCTTCACTGTATGTCCTCTGCCATTTAGGTAGATTGGATCAGAAGGTAATCGGGTGTAAACAGACTGCAGAGGCCATGTCCACTCCCAGATATGTCATATGCCCACTCTGCTCCAATCAGCAGGGAATCTGTGAGCTGATTCCATGCTGATCGGAACAGAATCTGCCCCGTGAAGTTGGGTAAATGAAGAGTCTGGATATTGTCCCTTTAAGATTTTGTACATAAACTCAATCTTTTACTTTAGCCCACTGCCTATGTGTGTTATGTCAATGCAATACACTTTTCTTCTACCTTTTTCAAATGTATAGCTTGTATTTCCTTCCATGGGTGAAGAACTACATTGTAAATATATGTTACATTACTCTTTATCTTGCTTCCTAATGGCACTACTTCCCTTTTTACCTGGATTTTTCAGTGAAATTAAAATGTTTGTGACTTTAGCAAAGCAAAACCAGATGTCTTCCTTGCTACTGTACTTAAATATTATATGGAATAAAATACACTTAACTTTTTATATACAGTACAGCACTGTTGTTTAGAATGAAAAATACATGTTTTTTTTTTGTTGCTGAATGATCTTAATCTTACCAGGTTTTGTAAGTGATGGTGTCTGCAGTAGTTTTGCTGTGTGATCTATGTCATTGTTCCTGAATGTCTATTAAAAATTGATGCAAATGGTTAGAAGGAAAATTAACAAGTAGCTCCATTTCTTTCTTTATATTGTTCATCTGCATTGCATTGCTTCTTGACATTTGAGGCAAGATCTGAAGGCTAAAAGTTAGTTGAGATGAGCAGTCATATGTATTCAACACAAAATAAAGCAATATACTTTCAAAATATATCCAATATATGAGGACCTATAATTAGATTCTCCTTAATTCTTCTACAGCATCCGTTCAATTATCCAGAGGATTAAAACACATTCAGGTTGGCAGTATATCCTGGAGCAAACTCAGGGTCAGAGAAAGCACTTCTCGGGCTGTCAGTTTCTAGGGATCTACTTATTCTAAAATTGGAGGCTTGTGTTCTACAACCCTAGGCAGATAATATTTTCAGATTTAAAGAATTGGTAGTGTGATGCTGTATGAATAAAGTTACATCTCTATATATTAGGTATTTAACTATCCCATGAAGTTAGTCTCATGATATTTATTTTAGCAGCACTGCAAGAGTACATCAATTAAAGCGGTAGTAAATCGATGCAGAAAAAAAACTGGTCCCCCCACAGGGTAAATCATTATGTACTAGTATGCACCTCAAACTAGCACATTGTGACATACGTACTTGTGAAATGGATCCCTCCAGCGACGACCTGTCACAGCTGACAAGGAATCCATCTTTACCCAGTCTTCTTCCGGGACTGCTGGCTGTGGCCAATTGATTGGCTGAGCCGTGATAACGTCACTCCCGTGCATATATGAGGGAGGCTCTGTTTACGGCACAGGGCTCTGAAGGAACAGATGGGTAAATATCTACCAAACGGCGCAGCTTTAGGAGGTATTGATGGTACTTACAGGTCAGCCTTATTATAGGAACAATATTATAGGGAGTTTACTCCCACTTTAATTAAATTTTACTTGTAGTTTGAAAAGAATAATATGTTGTAAAATACATTGATAGGAAAATAGGCACTGTACTTTTGCATCCTATGATAGTGTATTTCAGAAATGTAATGTTATCCTATACCTCCCCTACATGTTAATATTACAACTGGAGCTGGGTTATAAAGTGGAGGAATACTGTTCAATCACATTGCAAAACTTAGTATACTGCATGTGAACATATTTTATGCACTGAAAATGCTAGTTGCATGGATGTCATGCTGATCTGAAGGCTTCAATAACTTTTTTGTCACTGATCCAGAACAATTATGCAGCTCACAGTATGTAGTCAGTGGTGTATTTAGGTTTTGTGCTGCCCTAGGCAGCACAAAAGTTGGCACCCCCGCAAAGAGAGCCTAACATTGACCAAGAACACTCCTGCCCTCTACCCTAGCCTTCCACTGCCCCCCATACACCAGCCACCATCCCCCATGGCGAGAGAGAGAGAAAGACACCCATCTTCACAGCTCCGGACATCCCCAGGAGCGAGAGTCGGACTGTGCATACACCGTCATGAAACCCACAACATCTCTTGGAACCCACTAGGTCCCCATGCCACGTGTGTCCCTTCTTCCGTCCCTTCTTCCAAGGGGCAGTGCTGCCCCCCCTGAAAAATGCCGCCCTAGGCAAATGCCTTGTTTGCCTTGTGGTAAATACACCCCTGTATGTAGTTCTGACTTTACTTCACTTGCTTCATATATTTTTCAGGAAATTGTATAGTATAGTACTTTACATTTATTTTCTGTATGTATTATGTTTAGAACTAAAAAAAATAGTCTGGCTCCAGACTATGTTGTCCCCTGTTAACTGGCACGTTTTGCTGGCTGGAAGCTAAAAAGAGTGGGAGATTTGAGTGGAGAGTGAAAAACAGTTTTGCTTTAGACTGCTGGTGATTGCTGGTGTTTGTAGTTGTTTTATTTTCTTCTTTGGGGTCTTACTAGCAGCTTTTACGTTTGTTAAATCACTTTTTCTGTTACTTTCTAAATAGCATTATTTTCCCTTTCCTTCCTTCAGTCTGCTGAGGGGTTAATTGGTCACAGGTGCTCCTGATACTATATAACTTTCTGTAGAGCTCACACTGAACTTGCTCATTCTTGAGCTCGCCTGTATTTTGCTTGCTGGACCTTTGATCAAGTGGGTCTTTGATTAAGTGGAGTTAAAAAACCAGAGTTGAAAACAGGAGATTATAACAGGAGTCTACTAACCTGTAAGTGACAACTGATATTTCCTATTAGTAATATCAATATTGTGACTGGGATAAAGATTGCTAGCAGAGTTGAGGGAAGTACTGGTGGGTGGCACTGCTGGGCACTGATCATCAGGGCATTGATCAGTGCCCTGATGATTGGTGCCGATCCGTCTTCTGACAATTGCCGGTTATCGGCAGTACTTTCCTCATGCTGTGACAGCGTGAGGAAAGTGCAGCCAATAACTGGCAACTGCATTTACCGGCGATCTGGTTATCATTGGACACAGCTGATCATGCGGTAAAAGGCCACTGTGATTGGCCTTTTACCACATCACGTGATCAGCTGTGTCACGAAGATCGCCGGGTGTGCGCCGGGAGGGTGCGTTCTGGGAGGGCATCATATGACAACCACGCTGTAGCCATCATTCAGCTATAGTGTGGTTGGCAAGTGGTTAAAGAACTGTCATTTCAAAGCCACTGTTTCTATTTTTAGGAACTCTGTAATGACTGGCATAGTACCACTGGACTGGTGTAAGGCTAATGTAGTGGCTATATTTAAAAGGGATCAAAATATTTATCAAGTAATTATAGACCTGTTAGTTTAACATCTATAGTTAGGAAGATACTGGAGAGTTTAATTAAAGACCACATAGATGAGTATAGCATCAAGTCAATTAAACTCCTGGGATATTGATCTGGTCAGTTAAGTAGCAGAGGGGGTTGTTAATCAGTTTCAGCTGCTTTGGTGTTAATGAAGTTAATAACAGGTGCACTAGATGGGCAACAATGAGACGATCCCCAAAACAGGAATGGTTTTACAGGTGGAGGTCATTGACATTTTTTTCCCTACTCATATTTTCTGACTGTTTTTCACTAGTTTTGCATTTGGCTAGGGTCAGTGTCACTACTGGTAGCATGAGGCAATACCTGGACCCTACAGAGGTTGCAACTCCTCAAGGATGGCACATCAATACGTGCCATTAGGTTTGCTGTGTCTCCCAGCACAGTCTCAAGAGTATGAAGGAGATTCCAGGAGACATGCTGTTACTCTAGGAGAGCTGGACAGGGCCCAAGACGATCCTTAACCCATCAGCAGGACCAGTATCTGCTCTCTTGTGCAAGGAGGAACAGGATGAGCCCTACAAAATGACCACCAGCAGGCCACTGGTGTGAATGTCTCTGACCAAACACTCAGAAACAAACTTCATGAGGGTGGCCTGAGGGCCTGACATCCTCTAGTGGGCCCTGTGCTCACTGCCCGGCACCATAGAGATGGATTGGCATTTGCCATTGAACATCAGAATTGGCTGGTCTGTCACTGGCTCCCTGTACTTTTCACAGATGAGAGCATGTTCACCCTGAGCACATGTGACAGACGTGAAAGAGTCTGAAGAAGCTGTGGAGAACGTTATGCTGCCTGTGCCATCGTTCAGCATGACCATTTTAGTGGTGGGTCAGTGATGGTCTGGGGAGGCATATCCATGGAGGGATGCACAAACCTCTACAGGCTAGACAATGGCACCCTGATTGCCATTAGGCATCAGGATGAAATCCTTGGACCCATTGTGAGACCCTACACTGGTGCAGTGGGTCCCGGGTTCCTCCTGGTGCATGACAATGCCCGGCCTCATGTGGCGAGAGTATGCAGGCAGTTCCTGGAGGATGAAGAAATTAATACCATTGAATGACCCCCATGCCTGCCTGACCTAAATCCAATAGAACACCTCTGGGATATCATGTTTCTGTTCATCTGATGCCACCAGGCTGCACCTCAGACTGTTCAGGAGCTCAGTGATGCCCTGGTTCAGATCTGGGAGGAAATACCCCAGTACATCACTCGTTGTCTCATTTGGAGCATGCCCTGACGTTGTCAGGCATGCATACAAGCACATGGGGGCCATACAAACTACCGACTACCATTTTGAGTTGCTGCAATGAAATTTCAGCAAAATGGACTAGCCTACTCCATCATTATTTCTCTTTGATTTTTTTGGTGTCTTTGAATTCAGTCCTCTGTAGGTCGATAATTTTCATCTCCATCAAACGATGGGGCATCCTTACATTCCTAACACATTACCCAGTCCATATCAGTATAGATACCCAGCATGAGATTTTTCCCCATTGAGATCTGATGTGTTTTTAAAGTGTTCCTTTAATTCTTTTGAGCAGTGTGTATATATATATCATAGTTTGTAGATGCTATGACTTTCATACAAACCAATTCATATACACTTATTGGGAGCAGAATACATTTTGGCCTAAATTTATGAAATTAAATTTAAAAATGTTTTTTTTTTAATTTTTTTAATTGGATATGTTTTATAACAGAAAGTAGAAAATATAATTTTTTTTCACCCAAAATATTTGGTCTTTTTTCATTTATATAATAAAAATAAAAAACCCAGAGGTGATCAAATACAACTAAAAGAAAGCTCTATTTGTGTGAAAAAATATATAATTTAATTTGCGTACAGTGTCGCATGACCTTGCAAATGCCAGTTAAAGTAGTGCAGTGCCGAATAGCAAAACAAATGGCCTGGTCATAAAGGGGGTAAACCCTTCCGGAGCTTAAATGGATAAAAACATGCTGTGGGTTTAATAATAATTTTAAGAGACTCTATGGTCTTTTTTATTTCTATCAAAAACAATGTGTGTAAATGAAGGCAGCTATATTTGAAAAAATAAATATATATATATATATATATATATATATATATATATATATATATATATATCTCAAAAAAATTAAAGGAACACTTGAAAACACATCAGATCTCAATGGGGAAAAATGTCATGCTGGATATCTATACTGATATGGACTGGGTAATGTGTTAGGAATGTAAGGATGCCCCATCGTTTGATGGAAATGAAAATTATCAACCTACAGAGGACTGAATTCAAAGACACCCCAAAAATTAAACTGAAAAAATTATGCAGCAGGCTAGTCCATTTTGGTGAATTTTCATTGCAGCAACTCAAAATGGTAGTCAGTAGTTTGTATGGCCCCCACGTGCTTGTATGTATGCCTGACAGCATGCTCCTAATGAGACGATAGATGGTGTCCTGGGGTATTTCCTCCCAGATCTGGAGCAGGGCATCATTGAGCTCCTGGACAGTCTGAGGTGCAACCTGGTGGTATTGGATGGATAGAAACATGATGTCCCAGAGGTGTTCTATTGGATTTAGGTCAGGCGAGTGTGGGGCCATTCAATGATATCAATTCCTTCATCCTCCAGGAACTTCATACTCTCGCCACAAGGCCAGGCATTGTTGTGCACCAGGAGGAACCCAGGACCCACTGCACCAGTGTAGGGTCTGACAATGGGTTCAAGGATTTCATCCTGATAGCTAATGGCAGTCAGGGTGCTATTGTCTAGCCTTTTGTCTAGCCTGCAGAGGTCTGTGCGTCCCTCCATGGATATGCCTCTCCAGGGTAATCTCATTGTTGCCCATCTAGTGCCCCTGTTGTTAATTTCATTAACACCAAAGCAGCTGAAACTGATTAACAACCCCCTCTGCTACTTAACTGACCAGATCAATATCCCAGGAGTTTAATTGACTTGATGTTATGCTCTGATTAAAAAGTGTTCCTTTCATTTTTTTGAGCACTATACATACAGTATATATATAGAGAAAGAGAGAATTTGCTTCCTGATTTGCAAAGCTTCACAATGAATGAGCTTTCTTCTCTTTATTCAGCTTTACAAGCTACCTAATCAGTGCACTCTGTATGTGACTAATAAGTAATTCTGACAGTTCTTAAAGGGAATTTAAAGTCTTTTTAATGTTATTAGATAAACAGGTTGATCATATTATATTAGTATCTTTTAATGTCAATGATTCAGTTTGTGTAACACATTGCAAATAAGACTGATAATGAAACCACACTGTGAAGACAAATTACTATTTTTTTCCTGAAGTCATCCTAAGGTGAAACTGGCAGATGTTGTGAGATGTTTGACCCATATACTTTGTGCTAATCTGTCTTCTTCTGAAGTTTGAAATTAACTTTAAAAACAAAAAATATTCTACACAATGGCCTTAAAACACATAAGATTAAAATATTCAGTTATCTGTGATGAAGTATACCTTAATGGCAAGGGACATATGAAACCATTGGTAGACACCAACAGTGACATCTAAAGGATGTTACCTGACATAACAATCAGCCAAGAACACCAAGAAAGCAATAAAGTAATACAAGTAAGATATAACAAAAAAGTGACAAGTAAGCCCTGGCATATATTTACATGAACCCACATTTAGGAAACCGATCGATACAATTAGTAACGTTATTGGGCTCACTAATGACCCTATTTGAGTAATTTCATGCGAAATTACTATGTATTTATACCAGCTCACATGTACATTATACCTACTAAGGCACAATTATGTACTAAATCCTATAAGAAGACCTTAACCAACGTGAATGCTCACAGAAGACCTTTCAATGGTACACACCATAACCTTGAT
Organism: Staurois parvus; assembly: GCF_062004578.1. NCBI lineage: Eukaryota > Metazoa > Chordata > Amphibia > Anura > Ranidae > Staurois > Staurois parvus. Next base: position 1,058,765 of record NW_028318725.1, read on the forward strand.
CTACCAGACAGCCACATCATGAGATTACAGATTATAAGGAACTCATAGCCACAAACATTCACTCTGTGAGTCTTTATGTGTAAATGGAATACATGCAACTAAAGTCCCCATATGGCCTCTCGATACAGAAAAAAAAAAATAAAGTCCAGGCTCTCCTTGATGTTCAGCTTTCTTAGCCCCAAAGTAAGTATATTGAGAATAAAGCACACAGGGGCAAAATGTCTTCATTACAGTCACTTTACTCCTCCAGAATAGGTTTTTTAAGTACCTCTCTCTGCTTAGTTCTCTTTGCTTGTTTGAACTTTATTTGGAAAAAAGAAGGGTCAATATTTAGAAAATAAGTACACATCAAATTAGATAGCTTGGCATTTAGGAAAAACAATGCCTAAAAGTGGACTACTGAAGAACCAGCATAGTGGACTCTTAAATAAGATCATGAATATTGTGACATGACCTCAGACTATGAAAGCTCACAACTAACCATAAGGCACACAGGACATTAAAAAAAAATTGTCTTCCTGGCAACAGAGTTTTTGTAGAAAAATGCCTGACGCTTGTAAAAGTATCTAATGCTTTTACAAACATTTAGGCGCGTTCACAAATATGACATTTACCAGCCCCTTCCTTCACTGTCAATCCCCCTGCAGTGCAGCTAGAGGGAGATAGAGGAGGGACTGATGGGGCCCAGGCCCAGTACAAGGGGCTGTACTGCCTAAACAGCAACCCTGAGCAGAGGAAATGGGTCAGTCAAAAGTAAATTATTTTAAACAAGCTTAGATCTATGCTGTGACAAAAAGGTTAAGAAATAAGAAAACAATAAAAAAAGGGGCAGACTTGACTGACCTATTGGTCTTTCTCTGCTGTTACCGGGGCAAAAAAAAAAGCAACAAATGAAATTGTGCCACAAACGAATGCTAATACACCATCCACATAAGTCAGCCTCCATCCCCCCATTCTAGATAAATGTGAAGATACACTTGTATAGTATAGGTAATTTATAAAATGTTTATAAGGAGTTCATAAAAAATCTTATAGAAAGGGTGTTACACTTCAGTAGGCAGCTCCACCTCAGCCAGGAACGAATCTCTGAAAGTAGAAAAAGTAACACAAGGGGGGCGCCAGCTAAGTGCAGCATTAAGCGGTTTATTACAAATAAAAATCCAAACACAAACTCCCATTCACTCCAAATGCAAACTAACATTATTCCTGTGAGTTTGCATGTTTTTATTTTTTTTTATTATTATACATGATTTATATAACGCCAATAGTTTGCTCAGCGCTGTACATTATAAAGTAGCAATACTATTCAATACACGAGGGGCTTGAGGGCCCTGCTCCTTGGAGCTTACAATCTAGGAGGGAGGGAATAGTGGTACAGAAGGAAATAGCTGTGGGATAGTGGTACAGGAGGAAATAGCTGTGGGGGATGGAGTGATGGGAAGAGTGGAGGAGTTAAGTAATTAGCTGAGGGCGGGGTAGGCTTCCCTGAAGAGAGAGGTTTTCAGGGTGCGCCTAAAGGTGAGGAGAGTAGGTGATGGTCTGATGGATTGGGATAGGGAGTTCCAGAGGATGGGGAAGTCCTGGAGAAGTCCTGGAGACAGGCATGGGAGGAGGAGACCAGGGAACTAGAGAGTAGGAGGTCTTGTGAGGAGTGGAGAGTACGTTTTGGGTGGTATTTGGATACCAGATCGGTGATGTAGTTTGAGGCAGTATTATGAACAGCTTTATACGTCAATGTTAGCATTTTGAATTTTATGCGTTGGGCAATCGGAAGCCAGTGGAGGGATTGGCAGAGGGGGGTGGTGGATACATAGCAGTTTGTAAGGTGGATGAGTCTGGCAGCAGCATTCAAGATAGACTGAAGCGGGGATAGCCTGCAGTGAGGTAAGCCGATGAGGAGGGAGTTACTGTAGTCAAGGCGTGAAATAATAAGGGAGTGAATGAGTTGCTTAGTGGTTTCCGGGGTTAGGAACGGACGTATTTTGGAGATGTTGTGGAGGTGGAGTCTACATGAGTTTGTCAGCGATTGGACCTGGGGCTGGAAGGACAGATTGGAGTCAAGGATGACACCTAGTACTCTGGCTTGAGGGGTGGGACTGATGGTGGTGTTGTTGGTCTTGATGAAGAAGTCAGGGGGGGGGGGCGTGGGCTGGGGGGAAAACTAGGAGCTCAGTTTTGGAAAGATTTAGTTTGAGGAAGTGGAGTGACATCCAATTCGATATGTCGCTCAGTAGGCTTGTGATACGGGCGGAGCCTGAAGGGGTGAGGTGAGGGGTAGAGAGATAGATTTGTGTGTCGTCGACATAAAGATGGTAGTTGAAGCCGTGAGAGTGTATCAATTGGCCAAGGGAGGAGGTGTAGATGGAGAAGAGAAGGGGCCCGAGGACAGAACCTTGAGGGACCCCAACAGAGAGGGGGAGTGAAGAGGAGGTGGCAGCAGCGTTATAGGTAACACTGAAGGAGCGCTGTGATAGATAGGAAGAGAGCCAGGAGAGGGCGGAGTCTCTGAGGGCAAGAGAGTATAGTTTTTTGAGGAGGAGGGGGTGGTCAACTGTGTCGAAAGCCGCAGAGAGGTCGAAGAGTAGGAGCACTGAATAGTGGGCATTAGTTTTGGCAGTAAGCAGGTCGTTGGTGAGTTTGAGTAGGGCAGTTTTGGTGGAGTGTAGGGGGCGGAAGCCAGACTGTAGGGGATCATGGAGGTTGTTGTCGGTGAGGTGGTAACTCAGGCGATTATAGACTAAGCGCTCTAGGAGTTTGGATGTAAATGGCAGCAGGGAGATAGGTCTAAGGTTGTTCAGGCCAGTTGGATCCAGGGAGGGTTATTTAAGTACGGGAGTGTTGTGTGCGTGCTTTAGTGGGGAGGAGAATGTGCCAGTAGAGAGGGAGAGATTATAGATGTGAGTGAGGGAGCGTAGGATGGAGGAAGAGGGTGATCGTAGGAGTTGTGAGGGGACAGGGTAAAGGGGGCAGGTGGTGAGGCATGCTTCAGAGAAGACCTTAGTGACCTCTTCAGTGGTAGCAAGGTCAAAGGAGTGGAGTGTTGAGGGGGTTTTAGTGTGAGGAATCCTAGGTGGGGTGGGAGTCTGAGCAGTGGCGAGGTCGAAGGAGTGGAGTGTTGAGGGGGTTTTAGTGTGAGGGATGCTTGGTGGGGTGGAAGTCTGAGCAGTGGCGATGTCCCTACGAATTGCGTCGATCCTGTTTTTGACGTGGTTAGTGATCTCGTGGGCGGTGAGTGAGGTATTGGGTGGAGGTGGGGGCAGAGAGAGTAGAGAGTTAAAAGTAGAGAAGAGCCGGCAAGGACTGGAGGAGAAGGTATTAATGAGGGTAACAAAATAGGCTTGCTTGGCAGCGTGAAGGGAGGAAGTGTAGGTTAGGAAGGTGGATTTATATCGGGTGAACGCTTGATGGGATTTGGTTTTGCACCATAGGCGCTCCATGTGGCTTTTTAATCGTAATAAACCCCTTGATACTGAATTTAGCTGGAGCCAATTTGTGTTCCAATTTTGTAATTAAAAAAGGCATCTTTCAGCTCCTAAAATGCCACTGCTACATTTGGTGGTTACATTTTTGGGATTAACTCCTTTATGTTTCAATGTTTTTATATTGTTGTCACTAAATAAAATTGTACAACTATAAGGCTTTTTAGTCTTACTGCTGTGTCGCTCAACATACATGCAAAATACCATACAAATACAATAATGAAGGTAGAAAGAAAAGTCAAGTGATTGAACTCAATTGCAGATGGTGTAATCTGGATCTAAGTTCACCATTCTATTCCATAGATAGTTCAAATGTACTTTGGATCTTTTGCCAACTGTTATTTTGGTCATGGTGACTCAGACTAGGTGTGCCATCCAAAATAAAATTTGTAGAATTGTTTTAGCTTCACCAGCCTTCAAATGCTCTTAGTTAACATTGAAAAGAGTGTATTTTCTAAAATAAATAGAATAAATCAAGATTAAAATGAGAGAGAGAAGAGAAAAGAAAGCAGGCTTCCCATTTCCCAGTAATGGACGTATGCCCTTAAACTATCCATGAACTTAAATGGGAAGCTGTATGTAGCGTTTCCATGGGTTTCAGACCTTCTCTATCCTCTCTTGTTTGTTCTTCAGAATGCATACCCTTTTATCATAAAGCATAGTCCAGGAGATCTTGTTTTTTATCAACCACAAGTGATTTTCCAGGCCTTAGCGATGGTTATTTTTGCAATCAAAAATATATAAAAGATGAATGTTGGGGAATGTTGTCAATTGGTTCATTTAAGAAGGCCATGTGGGCATTTTTGAGAATGTTAACAGTAGTGACAGATAATCTTATAGTGTGGACAGGCAAGTCCACGTAACGTGGAACAGGTTTTCTTTTTCTTCATAAGAGATGTGATTGAGCTGCCAGAGAGGAGATTAGTATTAATTGCTGACAGTTAATTTGAATGAAGGCTTTGGCTGCCACACTGGCTCCTGTACCCATACCCAGTGGACTCCACTGTGGGTGCAGGCTTGGAGTGAAGAGCCCCATCCTGGCTCAATGCAGTCAGACAGGGGAAAAGAAAAGTCCCGATCACCACACTCCAAACAAACCCTGCAGTCATGTGAGTAATAGCAGCCTCAGCCTAGCTCCATCTAGGCCACGCCTCCTTACACGTTTCTCCCTGCCCACGGGGCTTAGTCATGGAGGCAACAACAGTGTAGCAGGGGAAATTTACTGCATCATGAGCCAGGAAAGGGAGAGGGGAAAGAGAAGGGGAGAATATAAAGCAAAAAAAAAAGAGGGGGAAAAAAAAATGTTTATTTGTAAGCTTGCCAGTTTTCTTGTTTGTACTTACTGGTGGCTCTGTTTTGTTTTATCTTTACATCTTTGAGGGGTTTTAGCCGTTCCATTTTAGTCCCCCTTTATTTTCATGTTCTCCTTTGACCACACATGTATTAATTTGAAGTGGCTCTTTAATATACTGACATGCACTATAGAGGGCACCTTGTTTGCCCCCTCCTTGGATGCACTTGGTGACTATTGTCCATTCCATTCCAGCTCATTAATAAGAGGCTGCTATTATCAGGAATTAGTTGTTAGTAATGTCTTAAACCATTTGAATAGCTTTCAGCATCTGTTATGGCCATGAGGAAGTAAAATGCCCAGTAACAGTTTAATCACACATTGCCTCATGTCTTTGGACAAACACTATGGAAGACTCCCAACTGCATCTTGACTGTGTGGACAAAGGATAGGTATCCAGTTAAATAAAAAAGCAAGTGGGCAGAAGCACAATGCATACTGTTCAACAGAAAGACAACTTTGGCTCAGCTGCAAGGAGGCAATATTAGAAATAAAGAAGAGCTTGTGAAAAGACACCAGGTCACAGAGGCTGTCCTGTAGCTTGCTGTTGTGGAAATTCATCATGGTAGGCATACTATAAATGTTGAAGCTTCAGAAAAAGAAATTATTGTAGCCGGAGGAGCCAAAGCTGTGTATGTTTACAGGAACGTTTGAAACTGATCCAAATGATTGACAGTCCCTGAAAGATATGATTCTGCTTAGTTTTTTTAATCCAAATGAGAAAATTGTTGCAGTGTACAAACAAGGTTACGTTAGTAAGGTCCAAAGATTGGAAACTAGAGTGAACCAAATTATTACACAAGACTTTAGTCTGTAAAATGGCTACAGCTAGAGCAGCAGTGTTCATGCTGAATCATATACAAGTACAGATTAGGGCAGTGCCGGGACAAGGTCACCTAGTGCAAAAATCCCCACCCTCCCCCCTCAAAAATTGAGAACTAATCTTGCACACACTTATACCCTATGCATAAATTCCCTTTTCAAGCCAAAATTCTCCCCAAACAAAAATTTCCCCTCCTCCAGTAAAAATTCCCAGCTCAAATCTTCTCTCTCCCCAAATTCCCCCTCCTAGCACAAATCAAAAATTCCTCTACCCTTCAAATTTCCTGCCTGAGCATAAATCTTCCATTCCCCTCCAAATCCCCCTTTCTCAGCACAAATCCCCCCCCAAACGCCCTCTCCTAGCACTAATTTTCCTTCCCAAATTTCCACTCCTAGCAGAAACCACTCCAATCATCCCTACTAGCATAAATCCCCTCATCCCTCAAATCCCCCTTCCTTATACATGTAGCGCTACTCATGAAGGTGTATGTTGTATGTTTTCCACAGCCTCCCCCTTTACTCGCCTCACAGCCAGGCACAGTGTATTTCCACAGCCAAATACACTCACACACACTTCAACTCGTTGTCTTCAATGACCAGTCTAGAGGATGTTTTATTTCTGGAATTTATTGTTGAACTGGGGATAGGGTCGGGGATTGTATTAGGATACTCCAAATCAGAACTATCCTCACTGAGGACATCTAACTGACCTCTTAGTAGAATGCTGTAGAAGTCTTGGCTGACAGTAGATAGCAGACTACCTTATAACATACAGCAGCAAGTAGTTTTAGGAGTGAGCAAAGTCCCTTTAGAAGTAGTAGTAGATACAGGGCTGAGCTCCTTGGGTATAAGCCCATTATGACAGACAGCGACAGCTCAAAGGTAACGTAGCTGATTAAAGTGCTTTGCAGTAGCGACACTTGGACAAGCTCTTCAGAACACTAGCCAGTACTCCCTTTTTTTAGACCCACTCTGACTATCAAGAACCAGGGGAGGTAGCAAGCACACAGAGTCCCCAAATCCCTCAATTCAGTACTCACAGGGCTCACAGACAGAATGGTTGCCTCCTTCAAATCGTCCAGACGAAACCCTCCAGTGATACCAGACAGAACTTTGGCAGACAGCTCCCCTCAGTCAGTTTACTGAAGAACCGGGGTCACTCTCTCTAATTTCAGGCCCTCAGGTCGACCCACCTGAGGCCACATGGCAACAGTTGCCAGGTGAGGCAGCTTGCCTCCAGCCTGCGGCTGGTGAAATCCACTTCTGGGAAAGACCCTGAACCCTTGTGCTCCTAGAACATAAATACCACTCACAGCATGCAATGGGACTGCCTTCCCCTGCAATTGGCCAGGGCTGTATCCATATTCATGCAATGCATTTGCCTAGTCCCTTTCCATGTTCTAGTAGGCTCTCATAGCTTCCTGAAGGTGGGCAAAACTCAAACCTCAAACAGCACAAGAGCAGCATGAGCAAACCTAAATAAGCAAACACAGCACTCTGTTAAGCAGAATACCACACTGAATTTAGCTGACAGCCTCTCTGGTATGCAGAAAAACACAGCTATGCTTAACCTAACTATGCACATCCTAGCACCTAACTAGGAGGGTGCTACACACAAATCCACCTTCCTAGTACAAATCCTCCCTCCAAATCTAGCACAACCCCCCAATTCCTCACTGCGCCCAGGACAGCCGCCCTTTCTGCCAACCCTTTGTCCCAGCCCCGGATCAGGGTGGACAATGTTCAGACAGAGTTGTAAAAGGTAGACATTAAAGGCAGGTGGCAAAGGAACCAAAAGAACTAGAGGACAGGCTGGGATCATAAGTAATTGGAATGTGGATTTTCAGCACAAGTTAGGACCTACAGAAACTTTTTGTCTGCGCAGCAGCACCATATTGGGGACAGCCAAATGGAGTAAACACAGGTTCAAATAAAGGCAATTGTGTGGATGACGCACTAACAGCTGCCTCCAGAAGATGATCAGGAAATGCATATAGTGAAGCTGACAATGAAAGTGGCAAACAACAAAAAGTTGGCATATATATTATGTGGTTTAATCATAAAGGTAGGGTGAAATAATGACTCATATTAAAGGTTAACTGAGTAGATTTTCCAACTACTGTATAGGCTACAGTTGCAGTGTTTCCAGTAGAGCATTTGCAGTCGCAGTTTAGTTAGTTAGGAGTAAAATCCTTTGTTCTACTCAAAAATAACTTAAAAAAAACCGTGAATGCTGGGACATGGTTATTACCATATCTATCACTATGTCTAGATATTTGATCCCTGAATTTGTCTAACAATTAATGTCTGAGAACATGTGATCACACTATGTCTCTGTAAACTTCTTTTCTTTTTTAGTAAATACAACTACGTTTCAAGAAATACGATTTTTTTTTGTTTTAAAGGGTGCAACAGTTTGCAGTTGTATGCCAACTGGTCTTTGATGCAGTTTACTTATTTAAATTTACTAATGTTTTCAATAATAAGTTATTCACTGAGACTTTCTAATGAATGAAGACATGTCAAATTATGTCACAAACCAACACTGGTGTTTATATAGATGAAATCAGTACAGACCAAACTCATTTGTTTTCAGTGTTAATTGCTTTCATTCACCAGATAGCTGGGTAATCATATGGAATTATCCATATTGCTTACATTACATGTTTACTTGTTCAGACTTCATCGACAAAGAAAATCCACATTTATTTTGAAAATGCCATATACTTTTGAATTCTGACAGAGTATGCAACTGGAAACATACATTAACAAATTCCAGAATGGGAAATACTAATTTAAGCTGACAGGTGATGAGTTGTAGGGTCTTGTAGATGATGTTTCATATAAAAGTATTGGTGTTTCTAATAAATAACATCATCTGGATGTTGTAGAGTAAGGATTTTTTAATACTTTTGTAAACTCAAAATTATTGACTCATCAACTATTTAAAAATTAAAAAACAAGAACTAAAATCACTGGGTATTACCAGTGTTTCTCAACCAGGTGTGCCTTTTCCAGGTGTCAAGGTTGCCCACTGCCTCCAGTAATTTTACAGTGTCATGCATTTTCAAGATGGTGGCGGGCTTGCCTAATTCAGGAACATAATCCACAGAGAAAGGGTGCACACCAACCTAGTGCAAAAAATATTTTTAATAAATAAGTTAAAATCACAATATATTATGCACTTACAAAATCAGATGCTTAACCCCTGCACTACCAGAGCCGTTTTTGCTTTTTTTTTGCACACGTTTAAAAAATCATTTTAGGCATGAAGATTACAGAAAACCCCCAAAACATTATACATATATGTATTCTGAAAGCAGACACCCTACTGAATAAAATAGTGGTAGTTTAAATTTTTTATGTCACACAATAGTATTGCAAAGGTCTAGGACAGTGGTCGGCAAGCCGCGGCTCGCGAGCCACATGCGGCTCTTTACACAATTTAATGCGGCTCTTCTGTGTGCCGGGCGCCCGCTCCCCTCCCTCCTCTCGGGCGCCCGGCACATTGGTTGTCAGGATGTAGGTGGGGCAGCATGACAAACTCCTCTCCTCTCACAGTCCGCCCTGAAGACCGGAACGGCGCGGGAACACGGCGAGAGGAACGCGCGGAGCAAAGGTAAGTGAATTGACACAATATGGGGAATGAATTACTATATGGGGGATGAATTACTATGGGGGATGAATTACTATATGGGGGATTAATTACTATGGGGGATGAATTACTATATGGGGGATGAATTACTATATGGGGGATGAATTACTATGGGGGATGAATTACTATGGGGGATGAATTACTATATGGGGGATGAATTACTATGGGGGATGAATTACTATATGGGGGATGAATTACTATGGGGGATGAATTACTATATGGGGGATGAATTACTATATGGGGGATGAATTACTATATGGGGGATGAGTTACTATATGGGGGATGAATTACTATGGGGGATGAATTACTATGGGGGATGAATTACTATGGGGGATGAATTACTATATGGGGGATGAATTACTATGGGGGATGAATTACTATATGGGGGATGAATTACTATATGGGGATGAATTACTATGGGGGATGAATTACTATGGGGGATTAATTACTATATGGGGGATGAATTACTATGGGGGATGAATTACTATGGGGGATGAATTACTATATGGGGGATGTATTTTCAGTTTTAAAAATGTGGCTCTCAAAATAAATTTCAATTGTGGTTTTGGCGAGATTTGGCTCAGTTGAAAAAAAAGGTTGCCCACCACTGGTCTAGGAAATGCAAAGTTTCAGTGCAAATCACACTAAAGTGAATTTTAGGGAAAGCAAACGCAATAAATTACCCAAATTTATTTTGGTAAAATATAAAAGACGAGGTTGTGCCAAGTAAATAGCTACCCAACATACCAAACCTTAAATTTGTGTGCTCCTATGAAATTGAGTCAAACTTCAGTACCCTATATTTTCTATAGACAATGCTTAAAAAGCCCCTATAGGTCATCAGTTTAACATTATGGAGGAGGTCTGGTGTTAGAATTATAGCTCTCAAAATGTATCATGTGTATTGCAATTGGCATTTTCATGTATAAGCGCCCCAACACATGCTTTTACATCCGTATGTGCGTATATGTGGGGGTGTGGGGGTCTCAAAATGTTTTCTTGGGGGGATGTTATGTGCTTGGGTGTATGATTTTTTGATGACAGGTTCTCTTAATTGAGAAATGCAGGGTCTAAAAGACCCCCAATGTACCCTGTGGGCTCTAATAGATGTATTGAAATGCAAACTGCATTGCAATACATCTTTCCCTGGCTATTCTAGCTGGGAAAGTGACCGTTGTGATCCAGAAGTGATATCATGGACATTGCATTCTAGGTCACACAAAGAAAGGGAGGGGAGTGGACGGTCGCCCGCTCTCCTCTCCCCTCCACTAGCCGGCACCTGCCATGGCTCTCCCCGGCCCACAGATGAGACTGTGGGGGCACCGAAACTGAGGCCTATGGAAGTGACTGCTTCCACCTGATAGGCAGGAGTCTGCCTGTCATATTTATGCACAATCCCGGTGGCTGCAGCCACTGGATTGTGCATAAAACACCATATGGCATATAGACCTGGCAGCAAAAGGGTTAAAGGCTCATCAAAACCACACCTCAGTCTTTCATGTCCACCTGAATGGAGATTCCTCTTTGGATGTGATGATTCCTCTGCACAGCACTGGTCTGGGGAAGCAAACCTGACAGGTGGAGCAGCAGCAGCAGAAGCTGCCACCGCCATATCACACAGGACGCTGGATGGATCAGGCATTCATGGCTTTTTCCAGATATATATTTTTTTACCAGCTATATATTTTTTTTGTGCAGAGGGCAATTCCATTAGTAAAACATAAAGGGAATCATGTAAAAAGTAAAAAGTGTGCTATAGAAAAAAAAAATCTTGGTTGTCTATAGTGGCCAAGTTGATCGCTAATGGCTGGCGTCAAAATCCTCACGTTAGCATACATTTTACCTTTTATCCCTTAATGTAATCAATATTGAACTTCAACTGAAACTTAAATTGGAATTAAACCTGAAAAAAGTAAAAACAGTGACAACTGCACAGCTCAATGCACTTTTTGGCACTGCTTTGTGCCTTGATGATGTGACTTCCATGCACATACATGGGAGTGATATCATTGTGACCTGGCCAACCAAGCGGCTGAAGGTTCAGAACCCAGAAGGAAGACTGGTAGAAGATGGAAGCTCCTGTGCCCAACAGAAATGCTCACAGCTCAACGTTGGAGGGAATCACTTACCGGATAAGTTTGCCATAATATGCTAATATGCTGTGCACACTAGCACATTATGGCAAACAGCTCGTGGAGTCAAATAAAAAAAATGATGGAGGTTTTTTCTACTAAGATGCCTGTATAATATTGAGGGATGACATTGGGATGACATTGATATGTTTCAGTAACTCTACATAGTTGGTCTTAAGCAAAAGAAAAAAGACACAATCAGCAGATCAGGAATGAAAGATCTGAGCCTAACACTGATCTTGCAAACTTTAGTTCATAAAAATTATTTTCCATTTTCAACCACCTTTTAGCTCCGTAACAAATCTGTCAGTGACAATCAGCAGATCCATGATGATCTTTATAGCATTGTGCAAGCCCTTCAAAGGCTGTGAACTGAAACGTTGATTTATTGTGGCACTTACAGCTGAAAGCGATTGGGCACATTTCCAATACAGACAACTTGATTTGTCGCAAATTTGTGTACTGTCCCATTTTCATAGAAAGATAAAAAAATTTGTTTGTGACAATGTTTCTTTATCTTGGGTCTCAATGGTACTTTCTGTCAAAAATGGAAATTCAAGTATATGGAAAGTCAACACACCACCAACGGCCCAATTGGTACATTAAAAAAAATATCAGCCTTGGAAGTTTTATTTAACCCTGTTATAAATATACCTCTTATTTTCATTTATATTGGGCTCATGTAACCATTAATCCTCATTCTGTGCCTTTTCGTTATTAGTGGAGGGTGGAGCTCTCCCCTGAACATTGATGGAATTCAAGCGCATGCCCAAAGCTTCTGCCTAGATAAAGAAGTGAGGCTGCTTCCGGGTATCAACGACACTGAAAGGCAGAATCATCAGATAAATTATATATATGATGAAAGGCAATGAAAAAAAACATAATATGAATGCGTATATTTTATTAGCTTACAAATGACAAATGGACACTGAAAAAGTGCCTAGAGCACAGCTGTAATAAAGGTGTTCTGTCCTCACTACATGTTTCCCTGTGTGTAACTCGACTTGCAGTTAAACCCTCCTATTCTGCAATAAGTCAGACTGAATGTAATCTTCAAAGTTTATTAACAAAACAGGGTTGGTAAAACTATTGAAAAAACAGATAAGAAATACATGCAATCAATATATAAAATATGCAAGCACAGTGAAATGCTGCCTGCAGGGGATGTACATTTTGAACACAACATGTGCTCCAATGGCTAGTTCCTTCTTTCTCAGTTTCTAAGATGGAGTCTGGAGGACTAAAAAATTAATTTCTTAGATAAACTCAGAATAGACATTTCTTGGAGTGACACCCTGTGGCCATGTGAGCTAATGCGTAGGTAAACACATGGTTGATAATTATGCTAATACACCAATGAGAAGGAAGATTACACCCTCTGGGTGGGGTTTTTATGACTGTATTGTTTGCAATTTTATAAGAAATAGCAAGTCAGAAAACAGAGAGATGAGACTTCACCATTAAGGGGGAGAATGTCACCAGTACACCCTGAGGATCACCAATATGGGTCCAAACGTTTTAATGTACGATCAAATAGTTACAGAAGGGAATGGAGTCTTGCAGGACCCCTTCATTAGGCATGTGACAAATTGTGATAGAAACTGAAAAACGATTTAAGAAAACCATCCACCAATCAGTGTGAAATAAAATGAGCCTGGCCCCACCCCATGATGTCATGTTCCCTCTAAAAATGCATTCAAATCAATGTAAACAGAAACATTATAAACTGCAAAAATAAATACCATAAAACAATAATCAGATTTATATCTTTGGGCCATTTTAAAGCCAACCAGTTATACTTGAAGGGTAAATATAATATATTTTTTTCTTAGTGATATTTGTTTGCTAAAATTAATAAGCCAATTACAATAATCCTTGCTGTAACTTTGTATTTCTCCCACGATAGCATTATCACTAGAGTCAGGTAATTTTTTTTTTTACGAAATTATTTTTGTTATTACTAGAGATGAGCGAATCGAAGTATCCGAAGTGGAATTCGAGTCGAATATCGGAAAAATTTCGATTCGTGCCGAATCCGAAAAATAGCCTAATTCGGACGCGCGAATCGAAATTTTTCAGAAAATGGCGGCTGACATGTGCGGCGACGGAGCGGGGATGTCTGGGAAGGCGCGCAGACAAGGCGCGCTGACCCATAATGCATTCCTCAACTACATGTGATCGCATCAGCCTATCAGCAGCCAGCCAGCCAGCACTGTGTAATGGTCGAGCTATAAATAGCGGCCATTTTGGAATTCTTCATTTGCCTGCAGTTATTGAACAGAGGCAGACCGCTCTGTACTAGGGACAGGGACAGAGTTAGGGCCACAGAAACGATAATTGGGGACAGAGAAAAGTTACTTAGGGACAGAGAACCATTACTCAGGGACACAGACTTGTTAATGAGGGCCACAGAATCGTTATTTAGGGACAAAGAAACGCTAGTTAGGGCCACAGAATTCATAATCAGGGACAGACAGAATTGTTACTCAGTGCCAGAGAATTGTTACTTAGGGCCACAGAAACGTTATTAGGGCCACAGAATTGTTACTCAGGGACAGACAGAATTGTTACTGAGTGCCAGAGAATTGTTACTCAGGGACAGACAGAATTGTTACTGAGTGCCAGAGAATTGTTACTTAGGGCCACAGAAACTTTAATTAGGGCCACAGAATTTTTACTCAGGGACAGACAGAATTGTTACTGAGTGCCAGAGAATTGTTACTCAGGGACAGACAGAATTGTTACTGAGTGCCAGAGAATTGTTACTTAGGGCCACAGAAACTTTACTTAGGGCCACAGAATTTTTACTCAGGGACAGACAGAATTGTTACTGAGTGCCAGAGAATTGTTACTCAGGGACAGACAGAATTGTTACTGAGTGCCAGAGAATTGTTACTTAGGGCCACAGAAACTTTACTTAGGGCCACAGAATTGTTACTCGCACAGACACAGAATTGTTACTCGCACAGACACAGAATTGTTACTGAAGGCCACAGAACTGTTACTTAGGGCCACAGAATTGTTACTCGCACAGACACAGAATTGTTACTCGCACAGACACAGAACTGTTACTGAGGGCCACAGAACTGTTACTTAGGGCCACAGAATTGTTACTCGCACAGACACAGAATTGTTACTCAGGGCCACAGAACTGTTACTTAGGGACAAAGAAACGCTAGTTAGGGCCACAGAATTCATACTCAGGGACAGACAGAATTGTTACGGAGTGCCAGAGAATTGTTACTCTGGGCCACAGAAACTTTACTTAGGGCCACAGAATTTTTACTCAGGGACAGACAGAATTGTTACTGAGTGCCAGAGAATTGTTACTCAGGGACAGACAGAATTGTTACGGAGTGCCAGAGAATTGTTACTCAGGGCCCCAGAAACTTTACTTAGGGCCACAGAATTTTTACTCAGGGACAGACAGAATTGTTACTGAGTGCCAGAGAATTGTTACTCAGGGACAGACAGAATTGTTACTGAGTGCCAGAGAATTGTTACTTAGGGCCACAGAAACTTTACTTAGGGCCACAGAATTGTTACTCGCACAGACACAGAATTGTTACTCGCACAGACACAGAATTGTTACTGAAGGCCACAGAACTGTTACTTAGGGCCACAGAATTGTTACTCGCACAGACACAGAATTGTTACTCGCACAGACACAGAACTGTTACTGAGGGCCACAGAACTGTTACTTAGGGCCACAGAATTGTTACTCGCACAGACACAGAATTGTTACTCAGGGCCACAGAACTGTTACTTAGGGACAAAGAAACGCTAGTTAGGGCCACAGAATTCATACTCAGGGACAGACAGAATTGTTATGGAGTGCTAGAGAATTGTTACTCTGGGCCACAGAAACTTTACTTAGGGCCACAGAATTTTTACTCAGGGACAGACAGAATTGTTACTGAGTGCCAGAGAACTGTTACTCAGGGACAGACAGAATTGTTACGGAGTGCCAGAGAATTGTTACTCAGGGCCACAGAAACTTTACTTAGGGCCACAGAATTTTTACTCAGGGACAGACAGAATTGTTACTGAGTGCCAGAGAATTGTTACTCAGGGACAGACAGAATTGTTACGGAGTGCCGGAGAATTGTTACTTAGGGCCACAGAAACTTTACTTAGGGCCACAGAATTGTTACTCGCACAGACACAGAATTGTTACTCGCACAGACACAGAACTGTTACTGAGGGCCACAGAAACTTTACTTAGGGACAAAGAAACGCTAGTTAGGGCCACGGAATTCATACTCAGGGACAGACAGAATTGTTACGGAGTGCCAGAGAATTGTTACTCAGGGCCACAGAAACTTTACTTAGGGCCACAGAATTTTTACTCAGGGACAGACAGAATTGTTACTGAGTGCCAGAGAATTGTTACTCAGGGACAGACAGAATTGTTACGGAGTGCCAGAGAATTGTTACTCAGGGACAGACAGAATTGTTACTGAGTGCCAGAGAATTGTTACTTAGGGCCACAGAAACTTTAATTAGGGCCACAGAATTTTTACTCAGGGACAGACAGAATTGTTACTGAGTGCCAGAGAATTGTTACTCAGGGACAGACAGAATTGTTACGGAGTGCCAGAGAATTGTTACTCAGGGACAGACAGAATTGTTACTGAGTGCCAGAGAATTGTTACTTAGGGCCACAGAAACTTTAATTAGGGCCACAGAATTTTTACTCAGGGACAGACAGAATTGTTACTGAGTGCCAGAGAATTGTTACTCAGGGACAGACAGAATTGTTACGGAGTGCCAGAGAATTGTTACTCAGGGCCACAGAAACTTTACTTAGGGCCACAGAATTTTTACTCAGGGACAGACAGAATTGTTACTGAGTGCCAGAGAATTGTTACTCAGGGACAGACAGAATTGTTACGGAGTGCCAGAGAATTGTTACTCAGGGACAGACAGAATTGTTACTGAGTGCCAGAGAATTGTTACTTAGGGCCACAGAAACTTTAATTAGGGCCACAGAATTTTTACTCAGGGACAGACAGAATTGTTACTGAGTGCCAGAGAATTGTTACTCAGGGACAGACAGAATTGTTACGGAGTGCCAGAGAATTGTTACTCAGGGACAGACAGAATTGTTACTGAGTGCCAGAGAATTGTTACTTAGGGCCACAGAAACTTTAATTAGGGCCACAGAATTTTTACTCAGGGACAGACAGAATTGTTACTGAGTGCCAGAGAATTGTTACTCAGGGACAGACAGAATTGTTACGGAGTGCCAGAGAATTGTTACTCAGGGCCACAGAAACTTTACTTAGGGCCAGAGAATTTTTACTCAGGGACAGACAGAATTGTTACTGAGTGCCAGAGAATTGTTACTCAGGGACAGACAGAATTGTTACTGAGTGCCAGATAATTGTTACTCAGGGCCCCAGAAACTTTACTTAGGGCCAGAGAATTTTTACTCAGGGACAGACAGAATTGTTACTGAGTGCCAGAGAATTGTTACTCAGGGACAGACAGAATTGTTACTGAGTGCCAGATAATTGTTACTCAGGGCCCCAGAAACTTTACTTAGGGCCACAGAATTTTTACTCAGGGACAGACAGAATTGTTACTGAGTGCCAGAGAATTGTTACTCAGGGACAGACAGAATTGTTACTGAGTGCCAGAGAATTGTTACTTAGGGCCACAGAAACTTTACTTAGGGCCACAGAATTGTTACTCGCACAGACACAGAATTGTTACTCGCACAGACACAGAATTGTTACTGAGGGCCACAGAACTGTTACTTGGGGCCACAGAAACGTTAATCAGGGACACAGAATTGTTACTGAGGGCCACAGAACTGTTACTTAGGGCCACAGAATTGTTACTCGCACAGACACAGAATTGTTACTCAGGGACACAGAATTGTTACTCAGGGACACATAATCGTTTAATTAAAGAGTATGTCAGACAACATGCAGAGGAGTGGCAGAGGAGGCAATGTTTTAGGAGCGAGCAGACGTGGCAGCAGAGGAAGGGGTCGAGGCAGCACTATTCGCAGCCAGAGGCCAGTGCTCCCGGTGTCATCCAGCGGTCGTGTCTCCACCGACAACCCTGCCGTCGTCGATTGGTTGGCTCGGTCGTCTTCCTCTTCCCAGGTCACCTCTGACACCTACAGCCAACGGTCGGTGGGTACGTCAGACACAACCGTTAGTTGGCATGGCCCGGGACCAAGCCCACTGAAATCACGTGTCCTCTACCTGCCCCTGTCCTTTGGTGTTCCCTCACCAAGCGAAGTATCGCATGCTGTGGGCTCAGCCCCACTGTACAGTGAGGAAGAGCTAACAGAGGGCGGTCAGGAACGGGGGGAGACATCCGCCTTTTCAGCAGCCAGGCGAAGAAGTAGTGGCGAGGAGAGTGGCTCGGTAGCCGGTCTAGAGACAGGTCTGTCTCCTGACCCAGACGCAGCCGAGGGGGCTAGTAGTGAGGCGGAGACCCTACTTGATGATGAGGAGGTTGATCGCACTTGGCAGCCTCGTCGTCATCAGGCAATTTCTTCCGCATCATCAGGAGAAGAGGGTGGCAGCTTGGCAGCGAGCAAAACAGTCGGTGGGTTGCCCAGGAGACAGCAGCAGGGTCGCAGCAGTGTCAGTGGAGCCAAACGTCCACGGAGTAGAGCACCAGCTCCACTGCAGCCTACCACCACGGCCAGTAGTGGTGCCGGTGTGCACGGAGGAAGCAGCAGTCAGCCAGTGAGGAGTATCGGGGGCAAAGTTTCCTACTCGGCGGTGTGGCAATTTTTCGTCAAGCCGCCCGAGGAAGTAAACGTAGCCGTATGTCGACTATGTGGCCAGAAAGTCAAGCGTGGCCAGGGGGCCCATGTTGGGACTACAGCGTTGCGGCAGCATATGCAGCGTCGCCATTTGGTGGCCTGGGAAAACCGTGATAAAGATACGGCGGTTCTGCCCGCCCCAGCCCCCGCTCCATCACCCGCTCCGTTACTTGCTCCGTCACCCGACGTCAATCGCCCTCCATCAGCCAGTCAAGGCTCCAACACCTCTGCTGAGGGGAGTTGTCGCTCGTTGGCATCTTCCGCTCGTTCAGATGCTCCTTCTCCTGCTACTCCTCTTCACGGATTCCGTCAGCAGTCTTTCTTGGAATCCGTTTCCAAGAGACAACAGTTTGCGAGCACGCACCCGACGGTGCAAAAGCTGAACGTCCTCCTGTCCAAGTTGCTGGTGCTGCAGTCCCTCCCTTTCCAAGTGGTGGACTCAGCACCTTTCAGAGAAATGATGGCTTGTGCCGCGCCGCGGTGGAGAGTGCCAAGCCGTCATTTCTTCGCCAAAAAGGCAGTGCCAGCCCTGCATTCACATGTAGAAGACATGGTGGGACAGTCTTTGAGCATGTCGGTCTCTGCCAAAGTGCACGGCAGCGCCGACGTGTGGAGCTGTAACTATGGTCAGGGACAGTACATGTCATTTACGGCCCACTGGGTGAACGTGGTGCCGTCACAGCCGCACCAGCAACTTGGACAGGTCACGCCGCTTTTGCCTCCACGTTTGCACGTCCTTGGTCCGGCAAAGATGTCCGCCTCTACCACCTCTTCTTCCGCCGTGTCCTCAGCCGCCACCCCCGTGCCAAGTCCCATTACCCGACCGGCATATCACATGTGCAGGGCGCAACGGTGTCACGCTGTTCTGCACCTGGTATGCCTTGGCGAACGTAGTCACACAGGGGAGGAACTTCTGAGTGTAATGAACAGAGAAATCGACAGATGGCTGTCTCCGCGCAAACTGAAAATCGGAACCATGTTGACCGACAACGGAAAGAACATGGTGTCTGCTCTGCGTCAAGGAAGGTTGTGCCATGCGCCATGCATGGCTCACGTGTTCAATCTGGTTGTCAAGCGGTTCTTAAAATCCACCATCCCACTGCAAGACATCCTTAAAATGTCACGTAAACTTTGCATGCATTTCAGCCATTCCTACACCGCAAAGCACACCCTCCTTGAGCTGCAGCGGCAGAACGGAATTCCACAGCATCGCCTGATCTGCGACGTTGCAACAAGGTGGAATTCAACCCTACATATGTTAGACCGTCTTTACGAACAGCGAAAGGCCATCACCGATTTCCTGATGTTACAAGCGGATAAAGGTACTCCCCTGTGTAACTTAGATGTCAGCCATTGGCAGCTCATGCGTGACACCTGCCGCTTGCTCAGGCCCTTTGAGGAGGCCACGCTATTCGTGAGTCGGCAGGACTATGGGATGAACGACGTCATTCCTCTGTTGCACGTCCTTGAACAAATGCTGTTAACAATGGCTGGTCAGGGTGCGGTAGACGTGGCGCACAGATCTCAACGCCACATGACCCCTGTGGGGGCAGGACAGGAAGAAGAGGAGGAGGTAGAGGAGGACATTTGTGCTCAGGAATTATTGAGTGAAATGGGTGGTTTTTCCACTCAGCGGACAGGAGTGGAGGAGCAGGAGCATCTGGTAGAGGAGGAGGAGGAGGAGACAGAGGACCCAGACGCACCGTGGCAGTATGCTGTGGAGATGGAGGCAGGGAGTCCCTCGCATTCCTTGGCACAAATGGCCCATAGCATGCTCGGTTGCTTGCGTAGCGACAGCCGAATAATAACCATCAGACAGAGGGATGACTTTTGGCTGTCCACCTTGTTGGACCCTCGCTACCGTTCCAAAATGGTGGCCTTTTTCACACCTGCTGAGAGGGAGGCCAAAATAACGTACTATAAAAACCACCTATGTAGTCAGTTGGTCTCTGCCTTTGTGCGCCAACGTCCATCCTCAGACACTGTGGGCCCTGTGCGCTCGCGTTCCGCTGCCATGGCAGCAGGGGAGGGGTGGGGTGGTAGGAGCAGTGGCAGCTCCACCAGCAGCAGCTGCCTCAGTCTGCAGTCGATGATGAGTAGCTTTCTTCACCAGCGCAGTGAGGAAACTACTAACCAGCCGCAGCAGCAGCAGCAGCATCAGGTGGACCTGGAGCAGGACCTCAAACAACAGGCTTGGGCCTACTTGGACAGCACCCTGCCAACCGAGGTAGACAATCCCCTTGACTACTGGGCAACGAAACTTGACCTTTGGCCCCAACTAGCTGAATTTGCCCTTGAAAGGCTGTCATGCCCGGCCAGTAGCGTGGCATCGGAGCGCGTGTTTAGTGCGGCAGGAGGTATTGTAACTCCGCGGAGGACACGACTGTCCACCCAAAGTGTGGAGAGACTCACGTTTGTGAAAATGAATCAGGCGTGGATTAGTCTGGATTTCAAACCACCAGTTCCTGACACAACTGACTAAATCCGCCATGAATCATGCCTCAAACATGTGCCACTTTGAGGTCTCCTCACACACTGCTGGTGTGTAGAATTTTTTGACATAGGGTGCTGGCAGATTACGGGCCTCCCATTGCTGCTGCCAGGCCCCTAATCTGCCATAGGCCCCTATATACCGCTTCCTCATGCTGCTGCCAGGTCCAGAGTCTCTCATGGGTCCCTGTACGGCCTCCCATTGCTGCTGTCTCCATCGCCACACTCTGCCATGTGCCACTTTCAGGTCTCCTCACACACTGCTGGTGTGTAGAATTTTTTGACATAGGGTGCTGGCAGATTATGGGCCTCCTATAGCTGCTGCCAGGCCCCTAATCTGCCATAGGCCCCTATATACCGCTTCCTCATGCTGCTGCCAGGTCCAGAGTCTGTCATGGGTCCCTGTACGGCCTCCCATTGCTGCTGTCTCCATCGCCACACTCTGCCATGTGCCACTTTCAGGTCTCCTCACACACTGCTGGTGTGTAGAATTTTTTGACATAGGGTGCTGGCAGATTACGGGCCTCCCATTGCTGCTGCCAGGCCCCTAATCTGCCATAGGCCCCTATATACCGCTTCCTCATGCTGCTGCCAGGTCCAGAGTCTGTCATGGGTCCCTGTACGGCCTCCTATTGCTGCTGTCTCCATCGCCACACTCTGCCATGTGCCACTTTCAGGTCTCCTCACACACTGCTGGTGTGTAGAATTTTTTGACATAGGGTGCTGGCAGATTATGGGCCTCCCATAGCTGCTGCCAGGCCCCTAATCTGCCATGGGCCCCTATATACCGCCTCCTCATGCTGCTGCCAGGTCCAGAGTCTGTCATGGGTCCCTGTACGGCCTCCCATTGCTGCTGTCTCCATCGCCACACTCTGCCATGTGCCACTTTCAGGTCTCCTCACACACTGCTGGTGTGTAGAATTTTTTGACATAGGGTGCTGGCAGATTACGGGCCTCCTATAGCTGCTGCCAGGCCCCTAATCTGCCATAGGCCCCTATATACCGCTTCCTCATGCTGCTGCCAGGTCCAGAGTCTCTCATGGGTCCCTGTACGGCCTCCCATTGCTGCTGTCTCCATCGCCACACTCTGCCATGTGCCACTTTCAGGTCTCCTCACACACTGCTGGTGTGTAGAATTTTTTGACATAGGGTGCTGGCAGATTACGGGCCTCCCATAGCTGCTGCCAGGCCCCTAATTTGCCATAGGCCCCTATATACCGCCTCCTCATGCTGCTGCCAGGTCCAGAGTCTGTCATGGGTCCCTGTACGGCCTCCCATTGCTGCTGTCTCCATCGCCACACTCTGCCATGTGCCACTTTCAGGTCTCCTCACACACTGCTGGTGTGTAGAATTTTTTGACATAGGGTGCTGGCAGATTATGGGCCTCCTATAGCTGCTGCCAGGCCCCTAATCTGCCATAGGCCCCTATATACCGCTTCCTCATGCTGCTGCCAGGTCCAGAGTCTCTCATGGGTCCCTGTACGGCCTCCCATTGCTGCTGTCTCCATTGCCACACTCTGCCATGTGCCACTTTCAGGTCTCCTCACACACTGCTGGTGTGTAGAATTTTTTGACATAGGGTGCTGGCAGATTATGGGCCTCCTATAGCTGCTGCCAGGCCCCTAATCTGCCATAGGCCCCTATATACCGCTTCCTCATGCTGCTGCCAGGTCCAGAGTCTCTCACGGGTCCCTGTACGGCCTCCCATTGCTGCTGTCTCCATCGCCACACTCTGCCATGTGCCACTTTCAGGTCTCCTCACACACTGCTGGTGTGTAGAATTTTTTGACATAGGGTGCTGGCAGATTACGGGCCTCCCATAGCTGCTGCCAGGCCCCTAATCTGCCATAGGCCCCTATATACCGCCTCCTCATGCTGCTGCCAGGTCCAGAGTCTGTCATGGGTCCCTGTACGGCCTCCCATTGCTGCTGTCTCCATCGCCACACTCTGCCATGTGCCACTTTCAGGTCTCCTCACACACTGCTGCTGTGTAGAATTTTTTGACATAGGGTGCTGGCAGATTATGGGCCTCCCATAGCTGCTGCCAGGCCCCTAATCTGCCATGGGCCCCTATATACCGCCTCCTCATGCTGCTGCCAGGTCCAGAGTCTGTCATGGGTCCCTGTACGGCCTCCCATTGCTGCTGTCTCCATCGCCACACTCTGCCATGTGCCACTTTCAGGTCTCCTCACACACTGCTGGTGTGTAGAATTTTTTGACATAGGGTGCTGGCAGATTACGGGCCTCCTATAGCTGCTGCCAGGCCCCTAATCTGCCATAGGCCCCTATATACCGCTTCCTCATGCTGCTGCCAGGTCCAGAGTCTCTCATGGGTCCCTGTACGGCCTCCCATTGCTGCTGTCTCCATCGCCACACTCTGCCATGTGCCACTTTCAGGTCTCCTCACACACTGCTGCTGTGTAGAATTTTTTGACATAGGGTGCTGGCAGATTATGGGCCTCCCATAGCTGCTGCCAGGCCCCTAATCTGCCACGGGCCCCTATATACCGCCTCCTCATGCTGCTGCCAGGTCCAGAGTCTGTCATGGGTCCCTGTACGGCCTCCCATTGCTGCTGTCTCCATCGCCACACTCTGCCATGTGCCACTTTCAGGTCTCCTCACACACTGCTGGTGTGTAGAATTTTTTGACATAGGGTGCTGGCAGATTATGGGCCTCCCATTGCTGCTGCCAGGCCCCTAATCTGCCATAGGCCCCTATATACCGCTTCCTCATGCTGCTGCCAGGTCCAGAGTCTCTCATGGGTCCCTGTACGGCCTCCCATTGCTGCTGTCTCCATCGCCACACTCTGCCATGTGCCACTTTCAGGTCTCCTCACACACTGCTGCTGTGTAGAATTTTTTGACATAGGGTGCTGGCAGATTATGGGCCTCCCATAGCTGCTGCCAGGCCCCTAATCTGCCACGGGCCCCTATATACCGCCTCCTCATGCTGCTGCCAGGTCCAGAGTCTGTCATGGGTCCCTGTACGGCCTCCCATTGCTGCTGTCTCCATCGCCACACTCTGCCATGTGCCACTTTCAGGTCTCCTCACACACTGCTGGTGTGTAGAATTTTTTGACATAGGGTGCTGGCAGATTATGGGCCTCCCATTGCTGCTGCCAGGCCCCTAATCTGCCATAGGCCCCTATATACCGCTTCCTCATGCTGCTGCCAGGTCCAGAGTCTCTCATGGGTCCCTGTACGGCCTCCCATTGCTGCTGTCTCCATCGCCACACTCTGCCATGTGCCACTTTCAGGTCTCCTCACACACTGCTGGTGTGTAGAATTTTTTGACATAGGGTGCTGGCAGATTATGGGCCTCCCATTGCTGCTGCCAGGCCCCTAATCTGCCATAGGCCCCTATATACCGCTTCCTCATGCTGCTGCCAGGTCCAGAGTCTCTCATGGGTCCCTGTACGGCCTCCCATTGCTGCTGTCTCCATCGCCACACTCTGCCATGTGCCACTTTCAGGTCTCCTCACACACTGCTGGTGTGTAGAATTTTTTGACATAGGGTGCTGGCAGATTATGGGCCTCCTATAGCTGCTGCCAGGCCCCTAATCTGCCATAGGCCCCTATATACCGCTTCCTCATGCTGCTGCCAGGTCCAGAGTCTCTCATGGGTCCCTGTACGGCCTCCCATTGCTGCTGTCTCCATTGCCACACTCTGCCATGTGCCACTTTCAGGTCTCCTCACACACTGCTGGTGTGTAGAATTTTTTGACATAGGGTGCTGGCAGATTACGGGCCTCCCATAGCTGCTGCCAGGCCCCTAATCTGCCATAGGCCCCTATATACCGCCTCCTCATGCTGCTGCCAGGTCCAGAGTCTGTCATGGGTCCCTGTACGGCCTCCCATTGCTGCTGTCTCCATCGCCACACTCTGCCATGTGCCACTTTCAGGTCTCCTCACACACTGCTGGTGTGTAGAATTTTTTGACATAGGGTGCTGGCAGATTATGGGCCTCCCATAGCTGCTGCCAGGCCCCTAATCTGCCATGGGCCCCTATATACCGCCTCCTCATGCTGCTGCCAGGTCCAGAGTCTGTCATGGGTCCCTGTACGGCCTCCCATTGCTGCTGTCTCCATCGCCACACTCTGCCATGTGCCACTTTCAGGTCTCCTCACACACTGCTGGTGTGTAGAATTTTTTGACATAGGGTGCTGGCAGATTATGGGCCTCCCATAGCTGCTGCCAGGCCCCTAATCTGCCATAGGCCCCTATATACCGCCTCCTCATGCTGCTGCCAGGTCCAGAGTCTGTCATGGGTCCCTGTACGGCCTCCCATTGCTGCTGTCTCCATTGCCACACTCTGCCATGTGCCACTTTCAGGTCTCCTCACACACTGCTGGTGTGTAGAATTTTTTGACATAGGGTGCTGGCAGATTATGGGCCTCCCATAGCTGCTGCCAGGCCCCTAATCTGCCATAGGCCCCTATATACCGCCTCCTCATGCTGCTGCCAGGTCCAGAGTCTGTCATGGGTCCCTGTACGGCCTCCCATTGCTGCTGTCTCCATCGCCACACTCTGCCATGTGCCACTTTCAGGTCTCCTCACACACTGCTGGTGTGTAGAATTTTTTGACATAGGGTGCTGGCAGATTATGGGCCTCCCATTGCTGCTGCCAGGCCCCTAATCTGCCATAGGCCCCTATATACCGCTTCCTCATGCTGCTGCCAGGTCCAGAGTCTCTCATGGGTCCCTGTACGGCCTCCCATTGCTGCTGTCTCCATCGCCACACTCTGCCATGTGCCACTTTCAGGTCTCCTCACACACTGCTGGTGTGTAGAATTTTTTGACATAGGGTGCTGGCAGATTATGGGCCTCCTATAGCTGCTGCCAGGCCCCTAATCTGCCATAGGCCCCTATATACCGCTTCCTCATGCTGCTGCCAGGTCCAGAGTCTCTCATGGGTCCCTGTACGGCCTCCCATTGCTGCTGTCTCCATCGCCACACTCTGCCATGTGCCACTTTCAGGTCTCCTCACACACTGCTGGTGTGTAGAATTTTTTGACATAGGGTGCTGGCAGATTACGGGCCTCCCATAGCTGCTGCCAGGCCCCTAATCTGCCATAGGCCCCTGTTGTCGCTTGTTGGCATATTCCGCTCGTTCAGATGCTCCTTCTCCTGCTACTCCTCTTCACGGATTCCGTCAGCAGTCTTTCTTGGAATCCGTTTCCAAGAGACAACAGTTTGCGAGCACGCACCAGACAGTGCAGAAACTGAACGTCCTCCTGTCCAAGTTGCTGCTGCCAGGCTCGTAATCTGTCATGCGCCCCTGTACCGCCTCCTCATGCTGCTGCCAGGTCCAGAGTGTGTCATGGGTCCCTGTACGGCCTCCCATTGCTGCTGTCTCTATCGCCACACTCTGCCATGTGCCACTTTCAGGTCTCCTCACACTGCTGGTGGTTTCCATTTTTGTCATAGGGTGCTGTATGGCCTCCCATTGCTGCTGCCTCCACCGCCACACTGTGGCTCCACACTCTGGTTTTGGCCCCGTGACTGCCCAAATGAGTGAAGTGTGCGGTGATTCTAAGATCGACGGCACTCATCTGCATGTCATACTGCCTGACAGTATTATTTCTCTTCCCCAGCAGACTCCAAGGGCATTTAAATTAAAGGTACAGTGTTCAGCACTAATATTAAGTCTCTCTGAAGCCTAGAAACACCCTTTTTTAAGTTAAATTCACAGCGAATATATTCGACTCGAATCGAAATTTTTCTACGAATTCGCCGAATCAGTCGAATCGAATTTTTGAATACTTCGCTCATCTCTAGTTATTACTTTTCTTTTCTTTGGCCATATTGGCATATTTTGTATACATTTATGTATTTCGATGCTTATTCTTTCTGCAGGAGAATAAGGGCTCGTTCACACTTGACTGTTTTACCAACGCTTGCCAAACGCCCCTATAGCATTTGGCAAGCGTTGGTCCGGCGTTTGTGGAGCGTTTTTTAACGCTCCGCAAACGCTGCATGCATGGTTTAGCGGTGGTTGCTAGGCGTTTGCGGAGCATTAAAAACGCTCCGCAAACGCCTATAATGAAGTTTAAATGGTGTTACCGCTCCGCAAACTCCCCGCAACCGCGTCGCAACCATGCCGCAAACGCCACCATAGGCTAGAATAGGAGGCTTCAACGCCTCCTGACTCGACCAGAGGCATCCGTTTTGCTGCGACGCTAACGCTCCCGTTAGAACAGCACCATGTGCTGCAATGTGCAGAATTGTCAGAGGCGTTTGGGAAGCAGTAAAAACGCTTCCCAAACGCCTCTCTGCCGCCTGCACACAACACTAGTGTGAACGTAGCCTAACAGTAGGATTCTGTAAACACAGATTTTAGTATGGTAGGTAGCTATCATTGGTTATGCTGTCTAGGAGGGGAAATTAATTATTGAATTTAATTCAATACATCTACTCTGCTGTCACAGATAATTTTAGAACTTCATTGTACTTATCTTAGCATCTGTGTCCACCTCTCAACTGACTGTTATATGGTCTTTTTAAGTGACTTCTGTAAATAAATAATCATTTATTTTTCATAGCCTGCAGTTTATACTTACACCGATCTAATTGCGTTATTGCAAGATTTCTGCATGGCAAAATAACTCAAAATAATTGTCAGTTAAATTAATTTCATAAATTATTTTTGTATTGGAGGCACTGTGGTTTATCGATCGATTAAAGTGGTTCAGCTCCTCTCATATTTCAGTGCTGCATATTTTGATTTATTTCAGGATAAAACTTGTCACTTACGTTGTGACTGTTCCAAAACAGTGGTACTGCATAAAAAAAATGTGGTACTGCAAAAAAATAAGCATACAAATTATCATATTCAACTCTACTGGATTATATGAAGTAGGAAGCTTAGCTTTATTTTTTTTAAGATTTAACTTTCCCATAACTTTTAGATCTGTTGTGGTTGCTGGGTTCACCTGCCAATTAAAGGGTAACTCCACTTTCATGGTATTTATATATGGGGAAAATAATTATTTGATCCCCTGCAGATTTTGTAATTTTGCCCACTTACAAAGAAATGAAGGGTCTATAATTTTTAGCATAGGTGTATTTTAAATGATAGAGACAGAATATCAACCAAAAATCCAGAAAAAAACACATGATACAAATATAATAAATTGAGTTGCAGTTCAGTGAGTAAAATAAGTATTTGATCCTCTACCAACCAACACTTATTCTGGCTCCCACAGACTGGCTATGTGCTCATGTGGTACACAGATTAGTCCTGTCAATTTAAGAAGGTGCAACTACAACTCGTTATGTGTACAAAAGACACCTGTCCACAGAATCCCTTTCTTCCACATCACCATCATGGGCAAGACCAAAGAGATGTCAAAGGACATCAGGGACAAGACTGTAGACCTGCACAAGGCTGATATGCGCTAGAAGACCTTGTGCAAGAAGCTTGGTGAGAAGGAGACAACTGTTGGAGCGATTATTCGCAAATGTAAGAATAACCATCAATCGCCCTCAGTCTGGAGCTCCATGCAAGATTTCTCCTCATGGGGTAAGGATGATAATGAGAAAAGTAAGAGAACACCTCAGAACTACACGAGAGGAGCTTGTGAATGATCTAAAGGCAGTTGGAACCACAGTCACCAGACAAACCATTGGTAACACAATACGCCGCCATGGATTGAAATCCTGCAGTGCCCACAAGGTCCTCCTCCTCAAGAATGCACATGTACAGGCCCATCTGAAATTTGTCAATGAACATCTAAATGATTCAGAGAAGGATTCGGAGAAAGTGATGTGGTCAGATGAGACCGAAATTGAACTCTTTGGCATTAACTTGAATCGCTGTGATTGGAGAGAGAAAAATGCTGACTATGACACTATGAGCACCATCCCCACAGTCAAGCACAGAGGTGAAAACATTATGCTTTGGAGCTCTTTCTCTGCTAAAGGTGTAGGCCAACTTTGCCGCATTGAGGGGCTTATGGACGGGGCCATATATTGTAAATTCTTGGATGAGAACCTTCTTCCCTCAGCTAGAATACTGGAGATGGGTCATGGATGAGTCTTCCAGCCTGACAATGACCCAAAACATACCACCAAAGCAAGAAGTGGCTCAAGAAGAAGCACATTAAGGTCATGGAGTGGCCTAGCCAGTCTCCAGACCTTAATCCTATAGAAAATTTATGGAGGGAGCTGAAGCTTTGAGTTACCAAGCAACAACCAAAAAGCCTTAAGAATTTAGAAAAAATCTGCAAAGAAGAGTGGACCAAAATCCCTCCTGAGATGTGTGCAAACCTGGTGACCAACTATAAGAAACGTCTTACCTCTGTGCTTGCCAACAAGGGTTTCTCCACTAAGTACTAAGTCATGTTTTGCTTGGGGATCAAATACTTATTTTACTCACTGAACTGCAACTCAATTTATACCATTTGTATCATGTGTTTTGTCTGGAGTTTTGGTTGAAATTCTGTCTCTATCATTTAAAATACAGCTATGAAACAATTATAGACCCTTCATTGCTTTGTAAGTGGGCAAAATTACAAAATTATTTTCCCCACTGTATGAAACATACATGCTACACATGCCATATTGTAATTGGCTGTTATTAAAAATTATCTTTTATTTTCAATCTGAAGCATTGTAATTTTCAATAAACTTTAATGCAATATGACAACCTAGAAGCTTCCCATACACCATTGGTATACATAACACCCCCAGAAATGTAATTTCCTGTTTGTGTGACTAGCTTAACAATTTTCACAGAAGACTGCACCTCTAAGATACAAGCCAGATTTTACAACAAAAATGTCATTTTTGGTAAGATACTTCCAAAGGGTTATTCACTTTAAAAGGGATTCCAACACTGCCACCTTACTCTCTAATACTATGCAGATGTATCAGCTGATTAATAATTTAAAAAGTCACTTTCATTCAGATTCACTCTGCAGACAACAAATAACTTTTTTCTTCAGAGCAGAAACAGGTAGGACTCTGAAACAAAGTTTGTTAAAATCCTTGCAATGTACAGGTGAAACTCAAAAAATTAGAATATCATGCAAAAGTTAATTTATTTCAGTAATTCAACTTAAAAGGTGAAACTAATATATGAGATAGACTCATTACATGCAAAGCAAGATAGTTCAAGCCGTGATTTGTCATAAGTGTGATGATTATGGCTTACAGTTCATGAAAACCCCAAATCCACAATCTCAGAAAATTAGAATATTGTGAAAAGGTGCAATATTCTAGGCTCAAAGTGTCCCACTCTAATCAGCTAATTAAGCCATAACACCTGCAAAGGATTCCTGAGCCTTTAAATGGTCTCTCAGTCTGGTTCAGTAGGAATCACAATCATGGGTTAAGACTGCTGACCTGACAGTTGTGCAGAAAACCATCATTGACACCCTCCTTAAGGAGGGAAAGCCTCAAAAGGTAATTGCAAAAGAAGTTGGATGTTCCCAAAGTGTTCTATCAAAGCACATTAATAGAAAGTTATGTGGAAGGGAAAAGTGTGGTTGAAAAAGGTGCACAAGCAGCAGGGACGACTGCAGCCTGGAGAGGATTGTCAGGAAAAGGCCATTCAACAATGTTGGGGACTTTCACAAGGAGTGGACTGAGGCTGGAGTCAGTTCATCAAGAGCCACCACACACAGACGGATCCTGGACATGGGCTTCAAATGTCGTATTCCTCTTGTCAAGCCATTCCTGAACAACAAAAACGTCAGAAGCGTCTTACCTGGGCTAAAGGAAAACAGACCTGGTCTGTTACTCAGTGGTCCAAAGTCCTCTTTTCTGATGAGAGCAACTTTTGCATCTCATCTGGAAACCAAGGACCCAGAATATGGAGGAAGAATGGAGAGGCACACACTGCAAGCTGCTTGAAGTCCAGTGTGAAGTATCCACAGTCTGTGTTAATTTGGGGAGCCATGTCATCTGCTGGTGTTGGTCTACTGTGCTTCATTAAGTCCAGGGTCAATGCAGCCGTCTACCAGGAGATTTTGGAGCACTTCATGCTTCCTTCCACAGACGAGCTTTATGGGGATGCTGACTTCATTTTCCAGCAAATGGTTGTTAGATGGTAGTGCTCAGCATCATGTGCCATTTTTTAGCAATAACGTGCCTTGAAAATGACAATCAGAATTTACATCACTGCTAAGATTGTGTTTCATGGATTTCAAGCAGACTTTGATTAGTTCTCCACAAATTAAACCTTTATTGACTTGATAATCTGTATTAATCAGCACCAAGTGGTGGATGTACCTTAAAACCTTTTTCTGCCTTCAGAGAGAAGCATTTATGATACCAACAGACTTGTTTTAAGACAGAAATGTATTCTGTCATGGTGTGGATGTGCTCTTGCCACACACTTGCACATTATACCACACCTACCTTATTTTATTTTTTACAGGTACTTATATAGTGCAGTTAATTTACACAGTGCTTCACATATATGGTACATTCACATCAATCTGTAACCCTCAAGAGGTATACAATCCAAGGTCTCTAACTCACATTCATACATACACATACTAGGGCCAATTTAGACAAGAGCCACTTAACTTACAAGCATGTATTTGCAGTATGGAAGGAAACTGGGGTTCCTGGAGGAGACCCACGCAGGCACAGGGAGAGCATGCAAGCTCCAGGCAGGTGGTGCCAAGGTTGGCATTTGAACCAACAGCCCTAGTGCTGCGAGGTGGAAGTGCTAACCATTTAGCCACTGTGCCTTCCCTCAGCAATGGTAGCCTCATGCTCCAGTTACTGCTCCTACCATCGCCATTTTCCCTTCCCACATCACCTCACTTTAGCCATTTGGAGGCCACTGATTATGCACACAGAAGCTACATTGTCACTGGCACTTGACTCTATTTTCAACATCTTGCAGATGCTAGGAGTATGGTGGGACTGTACACTGCTCAGGCCATGCACTATGCAATTAATGTAGAAACAAAATAGCTGTTAGCATGGGGTAAAATTGTTTTTGCAAAACAAACTTTGCATATCTCTTCTGCAACAAAACTCAACTTTTAACCATTGTTTTATTACAGGACTTTAGTTTCACTTTAAGTATTAGTATCTGTTTAGCAAATTACTGTGAAATGTATTTTTTGCTGTAATCTAAATCATAAACATGAACCAGGGTCCTGTGATTTTCTTATCAAGTTTGACAAAGAATATATTTATACTAGTGTATCCTAGTACATCATTACTGATGACCTGCTGCTGCTGGATAAGGGAAAGTTGCATATAACTGTAGTCATTAAGTTTTGAACAACTGCAGATGCATCTCCCAGCTTAGCTCAATGCTCATGGATTCATCTTAATGTCTTCTCGGTTGTATGGTTATCTGGGGTCACCCTTTATTTTAGCCTCTAGAGTGCAGTGATAACCCACAACACATTTCTTACTAGCAGTGCCAACAGTGTATGCCACAGAGCTCAGAGAGATAAAATGCCATAATAAATCAGGTCTTTAGTGCGAGTGCTCAAATAGCCAGGAGCATCTTTCAGCATCACTGTCAGTAATGAGCAGTGAGCTGCACAGTATCTGTAGGAGAAACAGCACGTACAAACAAAGGCACGATTAAGTTTGTTCTCTGCTGTCACAAATAGATGCAACACCAAGAACAAGAAAATCATTTCATCTATAAATCTGAAAGAACAGCACAAATGTACATCACATCATTCTCTATTTCACTACTCAATGAAAATATATTGGAAAAAATACTTTTTCAGCACTTTCTGTTCCCTGTGGGAAATAGCATATAAAAGAATTAGATAATATGTTTAGATCAATAAATAGACGCATGTAATAGAAAATTAGTTAAAATGGGCTTCCAAGCATTGCTTTATGAGTCACTAGTTGCTTGCAATACGTTGTGTTACTGTGGTCCAGGTCAAGTTTGAGTTGGCCAGTCAAAGTCATTGATAAAGTGCCAGGCTTGGCAAAAAACATGTAGGGTCGCAGTTAGGTGAACAATTGCATTAATGATTTTCAGTGATTACCTTTATGAAATTAAACATAATAAATGAACAATAGATTTATGATCTATTGCCGTTTTGATATTTTAAGTTGCAAAAACAGCAATGATGAGACTTTTACCAAAAGGTAACAAGGTTGTACTAGTTGCAGAAAAAAAGGTTTCTTAATAAGGTTACTAGATTTAAAAAGTGAAACATTTGGAAAGAATTCATTAAATTATTTTGGGGGATTTGGGGGATTTCTGTGTGGATACACACCTACTGGAGCTGTTTCAGACTTATCTAACAAGATGTAGACCTCCAGGGCATATCCTTGTAGCAGCCTTCTAGTTAGATGCTAGGCTGTCAGGTAAATGTAGTCCTTTTTCTTGTGCTCCTCTGTAATCCATGGAGCTGCTGCTAATTGCTTTGGGCTAATCAGGCTCTCACAGGCTGCACAATTGCTTGCTTCTCTCTGATTTCTGGAATAGACCAGAACATGGGAGTGGAGCAGTCTGAGTGAGCGGCCTGAATATTTATATGGTCCCAGCCAATCCCTGAGGGGTTGTGCTAAGAAGTAGACTGAAGGGAACATAAATAGTCTGGGGCTGGAAAAGTTGAGGTGCTTGTCCAGTAAGAGAAGCACCCAGCCTAGAGATCTGTGCCCCTCCCAGGCCACCCCGCACCTTTACGAGAAGCCCGCTAAGGCTCCCTGCTACCCTACGGCTCTGTTCCTAATATCAGAGAGGCTGCAAGCCAAACAAAAATGGAGATTTTATCTAGGATCCAGTCTGGAGAGAGTCCACTATGTTGTCTATCTAATCTTAAAATGGGCACCGCAACATTTGAAGATTTAGGAGTACAGATTAGAAAGTGGGACTTTTCAAGCTGTAGTTGCTAAGAGAGGCCATCCTCCTACATTTGTTCAGCATTCTGGAGTATCCCACTGCTCCCTATACCCTAACTAACGTACACTGCAAAATAAAGTCAGGAAAAAACTACCCCTAGTCTGCTTATTGAGCCGGAAGTGTGACTGCTGCTGTGTGCCTGGCTGCTCTAACACTGTGGGAAAAGAGGACCTAGGACAAGATAACAGGACCAGCCAGAGTGTCTGCACTACATCCTGGTCATTCCTGGGGGAATCATATGTCTTTTTATCAAATTTTATTCTGGTTTGGTCTGCTTAGCTAGCTTTCCCCTGAAAACACATTTTAAGATAAATGCAACATAGTAGATGCAGAGAATGCAACCGCTCTTAGCAGTTAGTATTTATAAGAACTAAAAATTATTTTATTTTAAAGAACGCCATTCCTCCTGCTTGTGCAAAGATATCTTTATGGCTCCATCTCTCTCTGTCACAGCTCATTAGCAATCCCTATGTAGCAGCTGTGAAATTCTGTGTATAGATCCACTTTAATTACTTTCACTTTTTCTTCCTTCATTCCTCCTTTCCCCATCGGCTGAAATGTTTTTTTTTTTTCTACAGGCAAACAGCTAACAGAGCAAGAAAATCAGGAAAGGAGGGATGATGTCATTGTGTAAAGACAATTTGTGTATAAAACCAACCTTACTTCCAGAAAGCTAAGTTTTCACAGCAGGTGTCTAGGGGACTGAAAGAGAACTGGGACAAGAGAGGGAGCAATAAAGAACTTCTAAGAGTCTTTAGGCCCAGGTACTGTTAGATGGGACAGAAAGAGTAAAAGTAGGGGTCACTTTAAAGTGAACCTTGCAGTAAAATGCAAGGTCTACCTCAAATCTCATTGCTCCTCTCCCATCAAAAATAGCAGCATTAATATTTACAAAATTAAAGTAGGTGGAAAAAAGCTAAAAATATACTTACCTTTCCCTGTCTTCCATACAGTATGGGGTGACATCACCCTCTTCCAACGAGATCCCAGGGAATGCTGAGCAGTCCATATCTATAGAGATGATGTTAAAGCACAGGACAGGAGTGTCTTCCTGTGAAATTTGGACTACTTCACATTCCCAGGGATCTTGCTTGAATGAGTGTGAGGTCACCCTTGTCTACTGTAGGTGCTGCAATGGCAGTATGTTTAATAACTTTTTCTCTTACAATTTGTTTTTCTACTTTGAAGAAGTTATTAAGGATGGGGGGAGGGTCCCTACATAGATTAGACCTTGCATTTTTACTGCTAAGTCCCCTTTAAATAAAACCCATCACAATTAGTGTTTTGCAGAGATCTCCCATTAGAACTGTGCAGGTTTTATGTTTTCAACTTTTTAAATCTTACTTCATTTGTAGAAGCCTGTCAACTCCTTAACCTCACATACTGCTTTGAAAATAGTACATTTTTTGAGGGACAAGCCTGCAACTTTCAGATTCCAGGTGATTTCTGACCTTCTATTTGTTTTACAGCAGAATTAAATACACCTATTTAAAAGAGAAGTACAGCCAAATCTCTTTTGCCTGTACTTCTCCTGTGGATCACAGGAGTGCAGAACGAATGCAACTCCTGTGATCCACAGGAGAAGTTTTCATTTGACAGCGGGCTGAAGCCCATTGTCGGCTGACATCACTCAGCCGGTCCAGGCTGGGGAAAGATCCTGACTTCAAAGTCGGGATCCACCCCAGATTTTGGAGTGGCACCTGTCTCCGTCTGAGAGCCTGAGTCAGCTGCTTTCTCCCCCTCCACAGCCCAGTGCTCCAGTGAGCGCTGGGGGGGGGGCTGAGCAGAGAGTGGTGACTGCCAGTCCTGCTCTCTGCTCAGAGCAGCTGTGAGAACTCAGTGATCAGCTGTGATGTGGTCACTGAGTTCTCACCCTTAGAGCCGGCGGGGGACAGATTCAGCATCTTATCTTAGTATTAGGGGGGCTGAGGGGGCAATACTTTAACCTAAACAATTTTTACCTTAATGCAAGGAATGCATTGACATAAAAATTGTTTAGGTTAAAGTATTGCCCCCCCCTAATACTTACCTGAGCCCAATCCTGATCCAGCACTGTGCACAAGAGCAGCAGCCCTCTCCTCTCCTCCTGGCTCTCACAGGCTCTGCTGAGAGCAGCAGGAGCCATTAGTTCCTGCTGCTGTCAGTCAAATCCTTTGACAAGGGAGTGGGGGCGGAGCCTTGTCTCATGGTGGTGGACTTGGGAAAAGGAGGTTCGGGCCTCTCTGTGCAATTCCATTGCGCAGAGCAGGTAAGTATAACCACTTCACCTCTCACACCTGTTCACCCCCTATGGACAAGAGCAATTTTTACATTTCTGCTATGGACCTGTTTATTTGGCGATACCTTTTTCATTACTCAAGATAAAAATGTAAGGCATATATTGTTTTTTTAAAGACAAACAAGACTTTTTTGTCCATGAATATTGTCTTGCAACAATGATTTTTTATCTCAATCCTTAAGCAATTAAACGTAACAACTTTTTCTTTTTTTGAGCAGTGCTAGTTTAAAAATAACTAGTCTTACTGCACATAAAAAGGGCACATTTAATTCTGTAATTTATCCTGTTTTAAAATGACAGTAAAATTATGATTCTGGTGCAAAGCATTGCAAAGTTATTTACAAATGAAATAAAGTGTACTTTTTTCAATATTGTGCTTTTTTAAATGTGAAATTTGTAAATATATGTTAAAGGTATAAAAATATTAACAAACAAAAACAAAAAAAGTTTACATATTATTAGTTAATAAAATAGAAACTGATGAAAAAAAACACAGCAAGAATATAATAATTGAATGAAGGAGAATAAGGAGTTAATTAGGGCTGATTATTGTAAACTATGGGTTAAACAGAGGAACATTTAATTATGAAACAAACGCTTTTTTTTGCTTTTCCCCTAGGTTCACACCTAAACGTTTTCTGCAGCATTTTGCAGAAACGCAGTATAGTCCATTTAACATGATTTCCTATGGGACATATTCACATCTGAGCGTTTTCACATGCATTTTTTGGAAAGGGTCAGAGACTTTTTTGAAAGCAAAAAGTTGCATTTTTGGTTCCATAGACTTCAATGGAAAAGCTGCAGAAAAGCAGGTATTGCATGTTTGATGCATTTTGCCTTTTGCATTTTAAATCTGCCTAGCAACAAGAAAAATTTAACAAAATGAAAAAACTCCCCACAAAACTCATCGAAAACACAAGTGCAAAAATGCAATGCAGAAACTGTTCAAACGCAACCTGCATAGGTGTGAACCTAGCCTCAGGGTCCTTTCACATAGGCGGACCCGTTTAGCGGATTTGCTTGTTCAGCGGGGGATCTCTCTCAGCTGAGCAAGCAGATGACAGGTCTGTGTCCACTCCACTCCACTGCTGCAGAGCGGACACATGGGCGGTCAGATGAAAACGGATTACCTGTCCATTTCCATTCGACTTGATCCAACAGACGTAAGGGTAATTGGATCTCCATCCGTCCCTTTTTTGCAGGTCAGATGAGATTGGATGTCAGCGAGTATAAATGGACATATGTCTGTTTAGACCCACCACTCCATAGAGGAGAATGGAGATTCTGAGTGGGTCCACCTGAAAAACGTCAGGTGGACAGGATGGAATGTCCATGTGAAAGAGGCCTTAATCTGCCGATCACAGTTCATCCATTTGAAACAATGTTTCTTTTGAGCATTGTTTTTGGTAAGCATTGCCAGATTGCTTTTCTTTGACAGCTCTAGCTGTCAGAACTTTCTAATGCACTCTTTGATTAATCAGAGCTGAATTGCCGAGTAGTGAGACAAGGGAGGTCCTGGCAGGAGGGCAGAAAGACTGGACATATTATACATGTCCTGTGTACAATTATGGCATTTTGTGGGGCGTATAACACATCCTGAGTCTGCAACTGGTTAAACCTCTTTGTTATAAAACTAAATATTTAAAACTTTGCAAACACTTTAAGAAAGCTAAAGCTGAAAATATTGCAAAACTGTTATTTAATCCTAACCAAACATACCAATGTTGTTTTCCGTAGTGTTTTTATTTCTATTCTGCTTACTAGTGTATGCACACTGTACGCTACAATAATGGCATACCTCTGGGGAGAGCCGTCAAAGCCGTCAGCTCTCAACTGAACTAGAGGCTAAGATGGAATTCCTTGATAGATAGGTGGATAGTAGGGTTTAGTTGCCTTTTAAGAGTGTTGTGGACTTCAGTCAAGACCACTTGTTCTACGGTGAACAGAAAGATGTTTTTTGAAACATTCATGTATACAGACCTTCTCCAGAGAAAAAGGCCGAAAAGGTGTTATCCAACAGATGAATTTATACAGCGTAGAAAGCACATACAGGATTGGCCAACAGTAGATATTAGACAACTTTTGTCTGCATAACTAATTGGAATAGATTGCCAAGTATGGAATTCTACACCATAAATAAATATCAATCAGTACAGGAGAACCTTAGACATATGCTACCAGATGGTCATGGTCGTAAAACATTCTAACTTTCCTATTTAATACCTCAAAGGTCTTGGAGAGTTCATGGCACAAGAGTGGCATTAACTCAGACCTATATTATATTTTATTTGATAATCAGGTTAATTTCTTTATCAACAGCAACAGTTCTGAAGATTTAGCCCAGTAGGTGGTTTTTAAAGTAGGGGTCAGTATTTATGGCATTACATTCAATCGCCAACTGACAGCTTCACTGCCCACCTGCTGCTTAAAAATCTAAGGGGCAGGGTCACCAGGTAATGTCATCATATTGTAAATAGTAAAAGATATATGAGCGCTGGGTGACAACTGGCTAAATACAGGTGGGAGCAGCCAGCATGGAAGAGGAAACAACCTCGGATCCTCCAAGTAATGCCAAAGATAAAAGTACAAATGCGGCGCTCAATATTAGTTACAGTGTGCAGATAGTATCTCACAGTATTAGAACTTAATAACACATGCGGATCAATGTGACTGCTGTGACACAGTGAGCAATAATAAACTTTCGTGACTGTTGTGACTGTGGTATTGAATAAATAGCAACAAAGCTTATTGAATATAGTTCATGCGGAGTAAAATGACTATAAATGAACAGTAATATTCATAGCCTCTATGGCTAGAAGCAACGAGCATACTATATACCGATTGGATAGTATCCCATATGTCATAAACTGATAGGATATAGTTCGTGCAGATTAATGTGACTGCGGTGACACAAAAACAGCGGATAACTTTCGTGACTGCTGTGGCTGGAAACAATGAGTGTACTAAGCACTAACCAGATGGCACAGATAAATGTGCGTTGGAGTAAATAAGACCTACTCCTAGGTATTCTGGGGGTGGGAACTCAGCATGCAGATGTGATCATCAGGTGGAGGTACTTCACCAGCTGTCATCTATCCAAAGCAGGATTCCACGTCTCGGGTTTAACCGTGTTCAGCAGTACCTTTTATAGCCATCAGGGGGATCATACACGCAGATGGAAACCAGGGAAAGGATCCTTCAGGTTGAGAACTCTCGGTGCCAGATAAATGAGCCCAGAGAGAAAAGAAATCTGAGGTAGTCAGTAGGTAAAGTAGTTAGCAATCCATGAGAAAAGGTATCTCCCTAACGCGTTTCGTGTAATAACACATTTTCAAAGGGTAACTACTTTACCTACTGACTACCTCAGATTTCTTTTCTCTCTGGGCTCATTTATCTGGCACCGAGAGTTCTCAACCTGAAGGATCCTTTCCCTGGTTTCCATCTGCGTGTATGATCCCCCTGATGGCTATAAAAGGTACTGCTGAACACGGTTAAACCCGAGACGTGGAATCCTGCTTTGGATAGATGACAGCTGGTGAAGTACCTCCACCTGATGATCACATCTGCATGCTGAGTTCCCACCCCCAGAATACCTAGGAGTAGGTCTTATTTACTCCAACGCACATTTATCTGTGCCATCTGGTTAGTGCTTAGTACACTCATTGTTTCCAGCCACAGCAGTCACGAAAGTTATCCGCTGTTTTTGTGTCACCGCAGTCACATTAATCTGCACGAACTATATCCTATCAGTTTATGACATATGGGATACTATCCAATCGGTATATAGTATGCTCGTTGCTTCTAGCCATAGAGGCTATGAATATTACTGTTCATTTATAGTCATTTTACTCCGCATGAACTATATTCAATAAGCTTTGTTGCTATTTATTCAATACCACAGTCACAACAGTCACGAAAGTTTATTATTGCTCACTGTGTCACAGCTAGAGATGAGCGAATCGAACTTGGCGAAGTGGAATTCGTTTCGAATATTAGGAAAAATTCGATTCGCGCCGAATCCGAAAATTAGCAAACTTCGGATGCACGAATCGAATTTTCCCCGATCGGCCGATTTTCATCCCTTCTACAGCCGGCAAAAAGTGTCCCTGCAGAAAGCTCCGCTATTTCTGACAGTTCTCTGACAGTTCCTTCACATTTACAGCGGTTGAAACATTGTATCTATTTGTTTCCATTTAGGATACAGATGTTTTTATTCGGAAACAAATAGATACAATGTTTCAACCGCTGTAAATGTGAAGGAACTGTCAGAGAACTGTCAGAAATAGCGGAGCTCTCTGCAGATACACTTTTTGCTGTACTGGAATTTTTCTTATTTTCATCCTACTTCTTCTTCTTCTTCTTCTTCTTCTTCTTCATCCTCATCCTCTTCTTCTTCTTCTTCATCCTCATCCTCTTCTTCTTCTTCATCCTCATCCTCTTCCTCTTCTTCTTCTTCTTCATCCTCATCCTCTTCTTCATCCTCATTCTCTTCTTCTTCATCCTCACCCTCTTCTTCTTCATCATCCTCATCCTCTTCTTCTTATTCATCCTCATCCTCTTCTTCTTCTTCTTCTTCTTCATCCTCATACTCTTCTTCTTCTTCATCATCCTCATCCTCTTCTTCTTCTTCGTCTTCTTCTTCTTCTTCCTCATCTTCTTCTTCTTCCTCATCCTCTTCTTCTTCTTCCTCATCCTCATCCTCATCCTCTTCTTCTTCTTCATCCTCATCTTCTTCTTCTTCATCCTCCTCTTCCTCTTCCTCTTCCTCTTCCTCTTCTTCTTCTTCTTCTTCTTCTTCTTCTTCTTCTTCTTCTTCTTCTTCTTCTTCTTCTTCTTCTTCATCAATTGAAGCTGCTTCTGCTCCGCCACTCTGCCATTGGACTCTTGATAGTCGTCTCCCCACACTGCTGCTGGGGGGACTTTTTAACATAGGCCTCTGTATGGCCTTCAATTTAAGCTGCTTACGCTTCGCCACTCTGCCATGGGCCCCTGTACCGCCTCCTCATGCTGCTGCCAGGTCCAGAGTGTGTCATGGGTCCCTGTACGGCCTCCCATTGCTGCTGACTTCATCGCCAGACTCTGCCATGTGCCACTTTCAGGTCTCCTTACACTGTTGGTGGGTTCCATTTTGTGATAGGGTGCTGTATGGCCTTCCATTGCTGCTGCCTCCACTGCCACCCTGTGCCATGTGCCTCTGTCGTCTGCTCACGCTGCTGACGGCTTCCGCTTTTTAACCGAGGCCTGTGTTTGGCTTCCGAATACTGCTGCATCCACCGCCACCCTGCGCCATGTGTCTCTGTTGTCTGCTCACGCTGCTGACGGCTTCCGCTTTTTAACCTAGGCCTGTGTATGGCTTCAGAATAATGCTGCCTACACCGCCACCCTGCGCCATGTGCCTCTGTCGTCTGCTCACGCTGCTGACGGCTTCCGCTTTTTAACCTAGGCCTGTGTATGGCTTCAGAATAATGCTGCCTACACCGCCACCCTGCTCCATGTGCCTCTGTCGTCTGCTCACGCTGCTGCCAGGTCCATACTGATTCATGGCCCCCTGTACCGGCTCCTCATGAACGTGGTTCAGCGGGTTTGCATCACTTAACGGCAAATCGTTGACAAATGCTGGGACGTTCAGTGTTGTGCGCATTAAGCCAGACACCAAAGGGCAGCACAGACCTGTTATTACTCGCTCAAGCATGGCTGAACAAAACCAGTCTCTACCACAAATTGGACCCAGACATGCCCAGGGTCTCGTAACTAGATTGCATGGAGGAGTAGAGTTCGTTATTGGAATTAACTGTGAGGGACTTTTAAACCTAGGCCTGTGTATGGCCTTCAATTGAAGCTGCTTCTGCTCCGCCACTCTGCCATTGGACTCTTGATAGTCGTCTCCCCACGCTGCTGCTGGGGGGACTTTTTAACATAGGCCTCTGTATGGCCTTCAATTTTAGCTGCTTACGCTCCGCCACTCTGCCATGGGCCCCTGTACCGCCTCCTCATGCTGCTGCCAGGCCCGTAATCTGCCATGGGCCCCCGTACCGACTCCTCATGCTGCTGCCAGGCCCGTAATCTGTCATGGGCCCCTGTACCGCCTCCTCATGCTGCTGCCAGGTCCAGAGTGTGTCATGGGTCCCTGTACGGCCTCCCATTGCTGCTGTCTCCATCGCCACACTCTGCCATGTGCCACTTTCAGGTCTCCTCACACTGCTGGTGGGTTCCATTTTGTCATAGGGTGCTGTATGGCCTCCCATTGCTGCTGCCTCCACCGCCACACTGTGGCTCCACACTCTGGTTTTGGCCCCGTGACTGCCCAAATGAGTGAAGTGTGCGGTGATTCTAAGATCGACGGCACTCATCTGCATGTCATACTGACTGACAGTATTATTTCTCTTCCCCAGCAGACTCCAAGGGCATTTAAATTAAAGGTACAGTGTTCTGCACTAATATAAAGGCTCTCTGAAGCCTAGAAACCCTTTTAATAAGTTAAATTCGCAGCGAATAAATTCGCATCAAATCGAATTTATTCTGCAAATTCGGCGAATCAGCCGAATCGAATTTTTGAATAATTCGCTCATCTCTAGTCACAGCAGTCACATTGATCCGCATGTGTTATTAAGTTCTAATACTGTGAGATACTATCTGCACACTGTAACTAATATTGAGCGCCGCATTTGTACTTTTATCTTAGGTAATGTCATCAGAAGACCTTGCCCTCTTGCGACATCATGGAGAGGGGCATGTTGGGTCATGGATGACATAAGGGGGTGGGGTCATCAGGTGATGTCCCTGGGTGACCCTGCCCCTTCATTTATTTAGTGATGGGTGGGTAGCGGAGCTACCAGCAGCAGCCAAGCATCAGGTGCGGACTGGGCTTTTTTTTTTGTGTTGGTCAGCTACGGGTATTAATTGCGATTGATTTTGGATTTACTTCAGGAGAACTTTTTTTGGCATTTTTTTAATAAAGCACTTGTTAAAAACTGTCTCTGTGTTTTTATTTTCTTTGCCCATTTTTTTGGTGAATGAGTAGGGGTATTATGTACCCCATACTCATTCACATGGGGGGAGAGCAGGATCTGGGCAGTCACTTGTTCAAGGGGGCTTTCAGATTGTGATAAGTCACCTCCCCTCATGCCCACAATCACCGGGCCAGTTTGTGGGGAAGAGGCTCTTGTCCTCATCAATATGGGGGCAAGGTGTTTTGGGGGGTGTTCCCCCAAACATCCCACCATGTTGGCCTTTTATGATTCAGGAAGGGGGATATGTGCTCTTCCCCCCCTTCTTGGCCTGCCACACTGTATGCTCAGTTAAGTGTCTAGTATGGATTTTAAGGGGACCCCCACACTATTTTTTACAAAATTTTGGAGTGGGACCCCCAGTTAACGGAGGCTCAGGAAAATTAAAGGGGGTGAGCTCAGGACAGTTAAGCAGTGTTAATTTAGTTGCCGAAAATGTTTTCATCAAAATTTTTGTCAGCTGCATGTTTTCAGTGACAAAAACTAAATGGAAATAACATTTAGTTTCAATTCAGATGACTAAAATACGACTAAAACTAAAATGGCATTTTAGTCAAAAGACTATGACTAAAACTAAATCGAAATTTGACGTCAAAATTAACTGTGGTCAAAAAGCAATTTTCTTGTTTGTTTAAGAAACTTTATTTATAAAGGATAAGGATATACTGGATACTTGTTTTCATTATTTACAGAGAACTGTTAAAGTTTTTATATTCAGGTCATTTGTGCAATGGCATTACAGCCAATAGAGATTAGAGTTTTTGGCATTTTTTTATATTTTAAAGTTGCACTTCTGTTTGTCAAAAAGCATTATTTTTGCTTGTTTATGATACTGGACATTCTAGTCGACTAAAATGTACTGAAGATTTTAGTCAACTAAAATACGACTAAAACTAAACCAATTCAGGTTTACTGAAATTTTACTAAATCTAAAATGCCATTTTAGTCAAAAGACTATGACTAAAACTAAATCGAAATTTAATGTCATAATTAATACTGACATTAAGGGGGAGCTCAGGACAGAAATAGAGGGGCTGAGGATAGTTAAGGGTGGAGCTCAGGACAGTAACGGGGGGAACTGAAGACAGTAATGGGGGTGCCAAGGACAGTTTTGGAGGGGACTGAGGACAGTAATGGGGTGCTCAGGACAGTTAAGGGGGAGAGGTTAGGACAGTAATGGGGGAGGGCTGAGGACAGTAATGGGGGTGGCTCAGGACAGTAGTGGAACAAATCAGGACAGTTAAGGGGGGAGCTCAGGACAGTAATGGGGGGCTGAGGACAGTAATGAGGGAGCTCAGGAAAATAATGGGCCGACTGAAGCCAGTAATGGGGGGCACTAGGGAAAGTTTTGGAGGGGACTGAGGTCAGTAATAGGGGGCTTAAGACAGTAATGGAGGGGACTGAGGACAGTAATGTGGGGAGCTCAGAACAGGAAGGAGGGAGCTCAAGACAGTTCAGGGAGGGGTTCAGGATAGTAATGGGGGGACTTAGGATAGTAACATTGGGACTCAGGACAATTAAGAGGGAGCTTGGGATAGTAATGGGAGGGCTCAGCACAGTAATTGGGGGGACTGAGGACTATAATGGAGGGCTCAGGACAGTAACAGGGGGGCTGATGATATTGATAGGGTCACTGAGGACATTAATAGGGGCACTGAGGACTGTAATGGGGGAGCTGAGTACAGTAATGGGGGGCTCAGGACTATTAAGGGAGAGCTCAGGACAGTGATGGAGGGGTTCAGGATAGTAATGAGAGGACTGACGACTATAATGGAGGGCTCAGGAC
Source organism: Staurois parvus (assembly GCF_062004578.1). Lineage (NCBI taxonomy): Eukaryota > Metazoa > Chordata > Amphibia > Anura > Ranidae > Staurois > Staurois parvus. Next base: position 1,103,396 of record NW_028318725.1, read on the forward strand.
AGTAATGGGGGGGGCTGAGAATAGTAATTTGGGGGGGGCTGAGGACAGTAATGGGTAGGGCAGCCTATTCATTTTATTGAGAAACACAGGGCAATAATTCCCAAAGCTTTGTATAATGCATCGCATCAAGCTGCATGGTGCTGCAGCATCATGTGGTTTAGTGTGCTCAAAAATGTGTTGTAAATACCGATGTGTGGGGATACCTTTAAGAATTAAGTTCTTTTTTTTCCACCATTGTCTTTATTCCTATAGAAAGCCATAGAAAGCTAGGGCACAAAACCTACATTTAAAGTGAACTAGACTATGCACACTACAATATTTACATATTGCAAACAATTAGTGAAAACACTTTTAAGTGTTAGCTCATCTTCACCTAGAGAAGGAAAAAGCACATTGCGCACATGTGCAGTTTGAACGGTTTGGAACAACCACTACTGAACTCAGCTGGAGCAAGGAGAGTGCACTGCACATGCATGCAGTTTGAGTAGCCTGGTACTGCTTCTGGGGGGGGGGGGCTCAAAATTGTAATTTCCAGCCCACGGAATTGGAGGGGGTTTGAGGGGCCAGTATTTGTTGTAGACAGACCCCTCCAGTACCTGTGTGTACCGTCAAGACCATATGAAATTGGGGGATATTTTGCTGAAGGTGAACTTACACTTTAAAGCAAGCACTCTCACTCTTTGTAGCCCTGTGGGTCTCTGTGGGTAGGGGTGCTGGGCTGTGTCCGAATGGCTGCTGCTCATCGCTGAGAAGAAACATGTTACAACAACTGGCCCCTGGCTCTGTTTGCAGTTGGAGGATAAGCTGCCAGGACCTGCCCACTCGAACTGTACAATGCACCGGAGAGAATGCCTACTCTGTGATGTCATCTGGCCCAGAGGACCCAAACACACCCAGGACTGTCCACTGGGTCATCTCGTGATTGCCACCAGAGGTGGATCAGCGACAACCGACAAATGATCTGTGTCATACCAATTTCCAGTGGATGTGGTGGCGCCCTAGGCGGCTGCCTAGTTTGCCTCGTGGTAGCGCCGGCCCTGTTTACATGATGATTCCAAGAATGTGAGGAGAAGGAACCTGGAGAAACTATGCAGAGACCCTATTGGGTCAGTAGGTTGATGGATTACTGGAATTTGGAAGTGAGAGCAAGTATAGATGGAGACAGTGTGAGCCTTAAAGACAGGAGGGAGGGGGAATCAACAGAATTCAGTAAAACAGTACCAGAGTTGAATTTCCCATTATCAGTACTAGGAAAGTAAATGTAAAGCCCTAAGAAAGTAACAAATGTTGAAAATGAAATGATTATTACATTCTGTGTGGGTACACCAGACAGCAAATGTAATAGGAACACGAGGAGGTGGAAGAAATGTTATGTTGATGATACTAATATTTTATTATTATTATTATAATGTTAGTATTAAATAAACTGTTATAAGGCTTAATAATACTTTAAAGCCGAAATACACTGCATCTGAGCCCCACAAACCAAAAATGCTGTTTAATTAATTTATATTATTCAAAGCAAATTCCCCCATCCATTCATGTCTCCTTGCTTTTATTTGCTGAGAAATCATTTTGAAAAGCACCCCATAACATTTCTGGCCATACCCATCTTGAGTAAGGACAGATGATTCATGTAGCATTTACTTCCTGGAATCCATCTGCCATTAGCTAAGGCATGCAGGCAGGAGGGTGTGCTTAGCTGAGAAAACCCCTCCTCTCATCCTGAAGACTCCTGGGATGTATGACATTATTTGCCTAGGCCTGGAAACCAGGAAGTAACTGAAGAAATGTAAAAAAGAAAGTTTAAAACAAGTAAACATGATATACCTTCCTATCTATTAACTAATGCTGGCAGCATAAGGAATACAAATAGTCGATGCTGATTTAGAGAGTGAAGTTCCACTTTAAGTCATCACTTCAAATTATATGTTTGTTTTACTGTACACCTTCTGTGGAAGTAAAAGCTGAATAAAAATAATAATCATAATAATACAAATAATATTTCTGTACTGTTTTTCTTCCAAGGGACTCAATGCGTTTATCAAACTGATGTTGGAGTCATTGAAGAAAAAAGATTTGTTAGGTATTGCTGCATGCCTGGGTGAATACATGTGTTTTTATTGTGTTATTAACATTTCCATAGAGGGTGCTTTCTGCACAATGGATGACAGTGAGTTCCATATTGTGGGTGCTACATGACAATATGCACAAGATCCAAAAGATTTTAAGGCATCTGTGATTTCTCATTCTCTGAGGAGCAGAGTGAGTGCATGGAAGTATGCTTAACCAGAAGTTAAGGATTTTACCGGAGTAGAGGGCTTAGCAATGCAGTAAAATGACAAATGCAGGTTAATGTGGTTATAGCGTTAACCCATATTCAAGTGTCAGATATTTTCATGTGGGGAAGTGAACACTTTAAACGCTTCAAAAATTCAGTCTGAATATGGCACAAAACATATAGGCACATTTTCACAGCGTTCATTGTGCTTTTTTGAAGACTTGCAGTTGAATGCAATGGAGGCAGCAGGATGTGGCAAAGCCTAGAGAACACAGCACGCTCTAAATATCTTGACAAGATGCAAAGGGAAACAATGCTAACGTGCTTGTGCATATTGACCTGTCCATCTGTCGTTGTTTTAAATACCTAGTGTGTTGGCAGACAGTATGGGAGTGTAAAAATGCAGTTAAAACGCTTATTTTTGCCTCATTTCTAAGCCCATGTGAAAGAGGCGTTATTAGAATGGCCGATTTTAAAAGACATTCTTCATTTGATTGAAAGCTGGTGTAGGATCAATGGTGTCCTCAATGCTGGGAAATACAGGCAGATAATTATCCATCCTGCCATACCATCAGGGAGGAGTGTGATAGTCCCCAAATTTATTCTGCAGCAGGATAACGACCCCAAACATAAAGCCAATGTTAAAAGAACTATCTTCAGCATAAGCGCTTCCCATCCACCCTATAGCAGATATACTGCTACAGGGCGGCACAGGTGCGCAAAATCACGTATACAGTATATACGTGATTTTGCATTTCTGGGTAGGAACCGCACCACCATTCGCGTCTGTGTTTTTTTTTAGCAAAGACATGTAGCAGAATACATTTTGGCCTAAATTTATGCCGAAATTTGTTTAAAAATTTTTTTACTGGACATTTTTAATAGCAAAAAGTCAAAAATGTAGTTTTTTCTCAGAATTGTCGGTCTTTTTTTTTATAGCGCAAAAAAATAAAAAACGCACAGGTAATAAAATACCACTGAAAGAAAGCTCAATTTGTGTGAAAAAAAAGATATAAATTTAATTTGGGTGCAGCGTTCCATGACAGCACAATTGTCAGTTAAAGTAATGCAGAGCCGTAACGCAAAAAATTGCCTGGTCAGGAAGGGGGGGGGGAATCCTCAGGAGGGCAAGTGGTTAAAGAAGAACGAGGAGTCCTGGAAGTGATGGTTTGGCCCCTGCAGAGCTCTGATCTCAACATCATGATGTCTGTCTGGGATTACATGAAGACACAGAAGGATTTGAGGCAGCCTACATCTACAGAAGACCTCTGGTTAGTTCTACAAGATGTTTAGAACAACCTACCTGCCGAGTTCCTTCAATAACGGTGTACAAGTGTACATAGAGGGATTGAAGAATTGATGCTGCTTTGAAGGCAAAGGGTGGTCACACCAATTATTGATATGATTTGGATTTCTCTTCTGTCCGTTTACTTTCCATTTTGTTAATTGATAAACATAAACTATGCCTAAGACTTTTGCACAGTAATATATATATATATATATATATATATACTGTATATGATTCTAATCATTGTACACATTTTAAATAATGATATATTTCCATAGTCCAGTAAGGATATATTTTCTGTTAAAATAGCATAGCTATAACTTTTTTCAAACCATGTCAGTATTTACTTTTTCATACTGCTTGAACAGTAAATTAGAGCTATTACACTTGCACATGCTCTTTCATGTTCTCCATCTCTCTCTCCTGTGCAGTGCGTATTTTATTCACAAGGGGTCATCAAAGGTCTGATTTTCTTTTCTCCAGCAGATGCTTAAACCTCACTTTTCAAGTTATATTTAAACACACATTGAAGTATATTTTCCTGGGTTATACAGGTGAATAAGACATAAACCAGCACTCTACATATGTATACCTGTCATCAGTTATCAGCATCTGATTTTGTGTATCTTCAGTAATTGTAAATAACATCAGGTTGATGTGAGTTATTACCAGAGTGTTGTCATTTCTAATTAGGCATCACTGTCAAAATCATTAAGATAGTTCATGGCACAGGTTCTTGTTATTGGCAAAGGTAGTAATTAGCATGTGCTTTAACGTTTTAAAAACTGTACATTGGTCATAATTAGAGATGTGCTAATATATATATATATATATATATATATATATATATATATAATATATATATATAGTGCCTTGAAAAAGGATTCATGCCCTTTGGCATTTTCCACATTTTGTCATGCTACAACCACAAATGTAAATATATTTTATTGGGATTTTATGCGATAGAGTAACACAAACTGGCACATAATTGTGAAGTGGAAGGAAAAGGATAAATTTTTTTCAAATTTTTTTACAAATAAATATCTGAAAAGGGAGGCGTGCATTTGTATTCAGCCCCCTTTAGTCTGATACCCCTAACTAAAATCTAGTGGAACCAATTACCTTCAGATGCCATCTAATTACTACAGTTCACCTGTGTGTAATTTAATCTCAGTATAAATACAGCTGTTCTGTGAAACCCTCAGAGGTTTGTTAGAGAACATTAGTGAACAAACAGCATCATGAAGGCCAAGGAACACACCAGACAGGTGAGGGATAAAGTCGTGGAGAAGTTTAAAGCAGGGTTAGGTTATAAAAAGATATCCCAAGCTTTGAACATCTCACGCAGCACTGTTCAATCCATCATCCAAAAATGGAAAGAGTATGGCACAACTGCAAACCTACCAAGACATGGCTGTCCACCTAAACTGACAGGCTGGGCAAGGACAGCATTAATCAGAGAAGCAGCCAAGAGGCCCATGGTAACTCTGGAGGAGCTGCAGAGATCCACAGCTCAGGTGGAAGAATCTGTCCATAGGACAACTATTAGTCGTGCACTCCACAAAATCTGGCCTTTATGGAAGAGCAGCAAGAAGAAAGTCATTGTTGAAAGAAAGCCATAAGAAGTCCTGTTTGCAGTTTAGGAGAAGCCATGTAGAGGACACAGCAAACATTTGGAAGAAGGTGCTCTGTTAGATGAGATCAAAACTGAACTTTTTGACTTAAAAGTAAAATGTGTGTGGTGGAAAACCAATACTGCGCATCACCCTGAACACACCATCCCCACCGTGAAACATGGTGGTGGCAGCATCATGTTGTGGGGATGCTTTTCTTCAGCAGGGAAGCTGGTCAGAGATGATGGGTAGATGGATGGAGCCAAATACAGGGCAATCTTACAAGAAAACCTGTTAGAGTCTGCAAAAGACTTGAGACTGGGGCGGAGGTTCACCTTCCAGCAGAACAACAACTCTAAACATACAGCCAGAGCTACAATGGAATGGTTTAGATCAAAGCATATTCATGTGTTAGAATGGCCCAATCACAGTCCAGACCTAAATCCAATTGAGAATGTGTGGCAAGACTTGAAAATTGCTGTTCACAGGCACTCGCCATCCAATCCGACAGAGCTTGAGCTTTTTTGCAAAGAAGAATGGGCAAAAATGTCACTCTCTAGATGTGCAAAGCTGGGAGAGACATCCCCAAAAAGACTTTCAGCTGTAATTGCAGCAAAAGGTGGTTCTACAAAGTATTGACTCAGGGAGGCTGAATACAAATGCACACCACACTTTTCAGATATTTATTTGTAAAAAATTTTGAAAACCATTTATCATTTTCACAATTATGTGCCACTTTGTGTTGGTCTATCACATAAAATCCCAATAAAATACATTTACGTTTTTGTTTGTAACATGGCAAAATGTGGAAAATTTCAAGGAGTATGAATACTTTTTCAAGGCGCTGTATATATATACTGTATATATATATATATATATATATATATATATATATATGTACATCTCACTATGTTTTGTCACTTTAAAAATGTTGCTAGCACAGAAAAATACTTGTTGAACTATTAGATATCCAATGAGCTCCCAACATGCTGCCTGAGCTGACAAAACAGAACCTCTGCTGCACTGGAATCTCTAGCAGCGTTGTCAATCTTGTCCAGTTTTTCCCTTTAACTACAGACTACTTCACATTCTCCTCACCCCCATACCATAAGGGAGAGGTGTTCTGATGCCTAAGGGAAGAACTGGGCAGGAATGACACTGCCTGAGAGTTCAGTGCAGCACAGGTTTTCATCAAAAAGAGGTAAAAGATGCTTGACAAGGGAGTGCGTCCACTTCTGTGGTGCGCATCAGCCTTTGTTCTGGTCCTCCTACACCTTCCAGCTGGCCATGGATCTAGGAAAAGGACAGCTTCACCTGCAGCAAAGGCTACTGACAGTCCCGGACACAACAAGACTCTGGGTGTGCCTGCCTTTTAATCGATCGCATTCTACACTCAGTGGCACCTTTTTTGCCTCTTTTTGCATGTACCTTGGAGATCGCTTCTTCTCTACTACAGCAGGCTTTCCCTGAACTGAGAATTGTATGGTGCCCTAATACAACCTCCATTGGTCACACCAGAGGACTTTCCTCTGTCTTTGGATCTCACAGGGCACGCTCCTCTTGCACCAACTTACCTCCGTGTATGTACTGTGTTTTCAGATAGAAGCTTACTGTCTACTGTTTGTTTTTTTCCCATACATATACTGTGCTTTTCACAGATGAGAGCAGGTTCACCCTGAGCACATGTGACAGACGTGAAAGGGTCTGGAGAAGCTGTGGAGAACATTATGCTGCCTGTAACATCATTCCGCATGACCGTTTTGGTGGTGGGTCAGTGATGGTCTGGGGAGGCTTATCCATGGAGGGATGCACAGACCTCTACAGGCTAGACAATGGCACCCTGACTTCCATTAGATATCAGGATGAAATCCTTGGACCCATTTTCAGACCCTATGCTGGTGCAGTGGGTCCTGAGTTCCTCCTGGTGCACGACAATGCCTGGCCTCATGTGGTGAGAGTGCAGGCAGTTCCTGGAGGATAAAGGAATTGATACCATTTAATGGCCCTTCACCTAACCTAAATCCAATAGAACACCTCTGGGATATCATGTTTCGGTCCATCCGACACCGCCAGGTTGCACCTCAGACTGTCCAGCAGCTCAGTGATGTCCTAATCCAGATCTGGGAGGAAATACCCCAGGACACCATCTATTGTCTCATTAGGAGCATACCCCGATGCTGTCAGGCATGCATACAAGCACGTGGGGGCCATACAAACTACTGAGTACCATTCTGAGTTGCTGCAATGAAAATTCACCAAAATAGACTAGCCTGCTGCATAATTTTTTCACTTTGATTTTTGGGGTATCTTTGAATTCAGTCCTCTGTAGGTTTATAATTTTCATTTCCATCAAACAATGGGGCATCCTTACGTTCCTAACACATTACCCAGTCCATATCAGTATAGATATCCAGCACAATGTTTTTCCCCATAGAGATCTGATGTGTTTTCAAAGTATTCCTTTTTTTTTTTGAGCAGTGTATATACAGGGCGTCCCTAAAGTCTGGACATGTAGGCAAAATTCATAGTGAGAAAAAAACATAATAGTGATATTTCCTGTGTCCAGACTTTAGAGACACTCTATATATTGGTGAAAGTCAGCAGAGTTTTCTCTCATTTACTACTCTGGAGCAACTGCACTTGCAGACTACACAGTCTATTTGCCTTTATTAAATCAATTTACATATATATATATATATATATATATATATATAGTGTTACGAAAAAGTATTTGCCCCCTTCCTGATTTTAATTTTTTTGCATATTTGTTACACTGAAATGACTCGGATCATCAAATTTTAATATTACACAAAGATAACCTGAGTAAATAAAAAATTCAGAAAAACATGCAATGCAATACAAATTGCAAAAAAACTTTGGAGATATCTCCAGGAATAGGGACTTTTAAGGCACTGTGCTAAAGAAAAAAACAACGATAAGCTAAAACATTCTTCATTTATTAACATCTATTAAAACAATGGGTCAACAATTTTGCTAACAAGTATGCACTATAATACACAATACATTTACTGAAAACCAACAGGTCACATGATGTATTTGGACGAAACAGTATCCCGCTGTAAACGCTGATGCGTTTCAAAGTCCACATCTGCTTCTTCAAAGGCTTTGTAGGAAAAATTGTCTACAAAACCATATACATAACCAGTAACAGATATATAATTTATACATAACAATAATATAGCCACTAACACACATTATAGGATTATTATCTGTATTGTATTGTCTCATGTTCTGTCCCCCACTATAATGTACAGCGCTGAGCAAACCTTTTAGGGCTATATAAATACTGTATAATAATAATAATATTAATAATAATTATTGTTAAAACTCTTACCACAAATTCAAATAAAAAAATGCAGTTTTTAAATGATGATTTCATTTATTAAGGTAAAAGAGCTGTCCCAACCTACTTGGCCCTATGTGAAAAAGTAATTGCCCCCTAAACCTAATAACTGGTTGTGCCACCCTTGGTGGCAACAACTGCAATCAAACATTTGTGATAACTGGTAATCAGTCTTTCACATCGCTTTGGAGGAATTTTGGCCCACTCTTCTTTGCAGAATTGTTTTAATTTAGCCACACTGGAGGGTTTTTGAGCATGAACGGCCTGTTTAAGGTTGTACCACAGCATCTCAATCGGATTTAAGTTCGGACTTTGACTAGGCCACTCCAAAACCGAGCCATTCAAAGGTATAAACTGTACATATATACAATATATACATATATATTAGAGATATACATATATACAGTATTTAATATATAGTCACCCAGTCCAAAAAAATATAAATTAAAAGTCTCATTTGTTAAAAATAAATAAATATATATATAATGTTTTAATTTACACATGGGTGCTAGAAATGGTTACTTTTTTGGGCAAAAGCCTAGTGTAGTACATTTTCTAGTTTAAGTGATCAGATACCTTGGCTGAATACATAGATGGAGTACATCTTTTTAGAGAGTACCTCAGTGCTTTAATTATCTTAAATGGCAGCCTTTATTTTCCTTATGGTTCTGCAGAATGTTTTACTATTAAAGTCAATAGGGAAATATGTAACCAATTAGCTCATCAGAAAAACTCTTAGCAAATCTTTGCTTTAGCTGATGAATACTGATTTTGTTATAGGCCATAACTTGTTCATTCGTCTGATATGGTAAGTGAGGACAAGACTCCACATGAGTGACATGGCCACAGATATCATAAAAAATCAGATACAAGGCTGCTTATTTATCTACTGAATCCCATAAATCTTATGCAGGATGTTGGATGGCAGCTTTCTGGATTGGGGAATACTAGAAATGTCAGTGTATACTGGTACTAGCTGTAACATAATGTCACTTTCTCCCTTTCCTGTAATGTAAATTAAACAGACAAGTATATAGATAAATAAACTGATCTTTAAACAACAGGCACAGGTGGAAGCTGTATATTACATAAATTTAGTATCTATTGCACAACAACTAATGGCAAATGGACACACTTTCCTTAAGGCTATATGAATAAAAATGAAAGCATTTAGGACACAATGAACTAATAAAGAATAATTCAAAGATAAGATGACACTAATCACTATAAAAATGTACAGCAATAGCGCTGAGAGGATAATTGTTTCTGTCTTATTTAAGTTTACATATAGCCTCAAGTGTTGTATGTAATAAATGTCTAATGCTTTATGACTTCATAACTACTAGCAAAACTGTGCCTGTTCCAGAATGGGTAAGGTTTTGGTATATAGGGTGGTATATACCAAAGAAAGGAGAGAAACAGGAGTGAGAGAGAGAGAGAGAGAGAGAGAGAGAGAGAGAGGAAAGAAAGAAAGAAAGAAAGAAAGAAGGAAGGAAGGAAGGAGAGAGAGAGAGAGAGAAGGAAGGAAGGAAGGAAAGAAAGAAAGAAAGAAAGAAAGAAAGAAAGAAAGAAAGAAAGAAAGAAAGGAAAGAAAGGGGGCAGAGAAGGTACAAGGCTGCCAGGGAGTGTGGGCGGGGTGGACACAGGAGGAGAGGATGGGAGGAGGAGGGGAAGAACCAGCTTTCTCTCTCCTCTCCCGTCTGTGGTGGGGAGGGGGGGGGGACTGTAAGCACTGGGCACAGTCCATCCTGACAAATGCCCGTAGCGCTGCAGGAGATGAGTGGGGCGACCACAAGGAAAGCATACATAGGAGCCCAGGGCATGCAGGAGATTGATAGGAGAGGTGGCCGGGCGGCACATAGAGGAACCGAGAAATGCACAGTCCTCAATGTGCCGCCCAGCCACCTCTCCTTTCTAGGTGGCCCCGGCCCACCGGGCAAATGCCCAGTGTGCCCTATGGCTAGTACCGGCCCTGGGCAAACATAATTTTACATTACAGTGTGAGACAGCAGACAGTAGAAGGCAGCAGATCCTTACACAGTATAATGCTGAAGAGTCACAGGAAGAATTAATGGGATTTAATGAGCTTAATCTAGAAAGTGACAGCTTAGTACTACAAACAAAGCAAAGGCAGAATGGAGAATCACATGACTTCTGTGCTCTGCATCTACTAGATCCACAGAATCTTTCAAGTCTCTATAATCAAGCTCTACTGCACTCAGCCAACAACCTATTAAGGCATGTGCTGAAACAGAAGCTGCTAAAATTCAGACATCCTTTGCTTAAAATAAAGCATAGATGTAAGCAAAAACTAAAAGCAAGAAACTAGAGATGGAAGCAGAAGCTGCACACAAAAAAACAATGAACTTAAGACCAGTGCCAAAGTTACATGCCTTTGCATCTCTATAACTCCCAAAGATTCTTAACTTCAGTGTACCAGCCACTGTAAATAACTCTGTTCCACATGAAGCTTTACCTCTAAATTCTTAAAACACTAACAGGTCCCAGTATTTTATAATTTAGTAAATACATGGTCCACACAGAGCTCACTAAAACAGGCCTCACTAAGTTTGATGACAATCCTGAAAATGAAAGAGGCTCAAAATCCACCTTTACGACCACAATTAGTGAACCTGGTATCACAGCTGCAGAATAGCTACATCTACTAGATCCTCAATCCACTGAATATACCAAGAGTCTCAAGGCAGTTCACACTGACAATCCTGGTTTAGGCCTTAATGCTGCTTAAGACAGATTTGGCAACACAGAAGCCAATTAGCATGTCTATATAAAAGGTTGCAAAGCTTCCAAGAACTCATCAACCTTTTCTTGGAGCTCCAATCCACCTGGGATAACAGCCACCTACCTGCCTCAGTTACCTAAACACAGCCTATATGGTCAACCCAATAGTCTCCATCAGGGACAGACTGACCATTTGGACACTCGCGCACTGCCCGAGGGCCCGGGGTCAGTAGGGGGCCCCATGAGATGCCCCTGGTACCTTTTTCATAGGCTTTTTTGAGTTTGGGGAAGGACACAGGGGCCCCATGTACCCTATTGCCCGGGGTCCCCATGAGTTGTCAGTCCGCCCCTGGTCTCCATGCTACATTTAGGAAAAATGGACAGCAATTCGATCAGAATGGCTCAAGTTTCACCTATGGTGAATCCAACCCTTCACCTTCTCCAAAATCCTCAGAGGCCTGGTGTCAGAAAAAAAGGACTGGTGTTCCACTTACATTCACTACAGTCCCTGTGGAGGACGCTCAAAGCAAAAAATTGAGAACCTAAATCAACAAATGTCCCATACATAACATACCACACTGGCTTAAGAAATGTGCTGTCCTTAGGAAAATAAAACTCTGAATGTAAAGAACATTTAAGAAAACTTAGGGTTTTCTTAGAGTACTATGCCTCCATGTAACAAGACTGTAAGTGCATAGAATGCACATGCAAGCACTTCATGTGTTTCAACACATATCCAGTCCATCCACAGATAGCTCTTCTATGGAAAAGCAAGTTGGGGAGAGCACAGATCAAACAGCATATCCTACCCCAGTATCTTTTACATGTATTGAAGTCTGCAGAGGACTCTGTAACAAATCCTTTGCCAAACTATGCTTGGTTCATGTATACCACAAGGGTCACCATGAAAGAGCTCTAGGATTATATCATATTCTAAATCAGCGTTTTTCAACCACTGTGCCGCGGCACACTAGTGTGCCGTGAGATATTGTCTGGTGTGCCGTGGGAAAAATTGCAATTTCATCCGTAACATGTGGCCTCGGCTCACAAATAGACCAATCATTAGAACAGCAATGGGCAAACTACGGCCCGGCGGACCTTTTAATCCGGCCCGCGGAGCGTGATACTGTCAGGATGATCTGTCCCCCTCGACGTATCTGCGCATGTGCCGGAGATCGCCGATCGGCTGCTAATGCCTGAAACTGGCACATGCGCAGATACGTTGAGGGGGACAGATCCTCATAGGAGACAGATTTTCATGCTACTGGAACGGCGGAGCAAAGGTAAGTGAATTGACACAGGGGGGGCTTGGGGACTTAATATGGGGGATGAATTAATATGGGGGATGAATTACTATGGGGATGAATTACTATGGGGGATGAATTACTATATGGGGGATGAATTACTATGGGGGATGAATTACAATGGGGGATGAATTACTATAGGGGGGATGAATTACTATGGGGGATGAATTACTATATGGGGGATGAATTACTATGGGGGATGAATTACTATATGGGGGATTAATTACTATAGGGGGGATGAATTACTATGGGGGATGAATTACTATATGGGGGATGAATTACTATATGGGGGATGAATTACTATAGGGCAGTGGTTCTCAACCTTTCTAATGCCGCGACCCCTTAATACAGTTCCTCATGTTGTGGTGACCCCCAACCATAAAATTATTTTCGTTGCTACTTCATAACTGTAATTTCGCAGTGGGAGGAGTAGTGCCACATCATTGGTGTCAGTGGAAGGAGTAGTGCCCCATCACTGATGTCAGTGGGATGAATAGTGCCCCATCGTTGGTATCAGTGGGAGGAATAGTGCCCCATCACTGGTGTCAGTGGGAGGAATAGTGCCCCATCACTGGTGTCAGTGGGAGGAATAGTGCCCCATCACTGGTGTCAGTGGGAGGAATAGTGCCCCATCACTGGTGTCAGTGGGAGGAATAGTGCCCCATCGTTGGTATCAGTGGGAGGAATAGTGCCCCATCGTTGGTGTCAGTGGGAGGAATAGTGCCCCATCGTTGGTGTCAGTGGGAGGAATAGTGCCCCATCGTTGGTATCAGTGGGAGGAATAGTGCCCCATCGTTGGTATCAGTGGGAGGAATAGTGCCCCATCATTGGTGTCAGTGGGAGGAATAGTGCCCCATCATTGGTGTCAGTGGGAGGAATAGTGCCCCATCATTGGTGTCAGTGGGAGGAATAGTGCCCCATCATTGGTGTCAGTGGGAGGAATAGTGCCCCATCATTGCTGTCAGTGGGAGGAATAGTGCCCCATCATTGGTGTCAGTGGGGGGAGTAGTGCCCCATCATTGGTGTCAGTGGGGGGAGTAGTGCCCCATCACTGGTGTCAGTGGGGGGAGTAGTGCCCCATCACTGGTGTCAGTGGGAGGAGTAGTGCCCCATCATTGGTGTCGGTGGGAGGAGTAGTGCCCAATCATTGGTGTCAGTGGGGGGAGTAGTGTCCCATCATTGGTGTCAGTGGGGGGAGTAGTGCCCCATCATTGGTGTCAGTGGGAGGAATAGTGCTCCATCACTGGTGTCAGTGGGGGGAGTAGTGCCCCATCACTGGTGTCAGTGGGGGGAGTAGTGCCCCATCACTGGTGTCAGTGGGGGGAGTAGTGCCCCATCACTGGTGTCAGTGGGAGGAATAGTGCCACATCATTGGTGTCAGTGGGAGGAATAGTGCCCCATCATTGGTGTCAGTGGGAGGAATAGTGCCCCATCATTGGTGTCAGTGGGAGGAATAGTGTCCCATCATTGATGTCAGTGGGAGGAATAGTGCCCCATCATTGATGTCAGTGTGGTGGAGGGGAGAATAGTGCCCCATCATTGGGGTCGGGGGGGGAATAGTGTCCCATCGTTGGTGTCAGTGGGGGGAGGAATAGTGCCCCATCATTGGTGTCAGTGGGAGGAATAGTGCCCCATCATTGATGTCAGTGTGGTGGAGGGGAGAATAGTGCCCCATCATTGGGGTCAGGGGGGGGGAAATAGTGTCCCATCGTTGGTGTCAGTGGGGGGAGGAATAGAGCCCCCCATTGGTGTCAGTGGGAGGAATAGTGCCCCATCATTGATGTCAGTGTGGTGGAGGGGAGAATAGTGCCCCATAATTGGGGTCAGGGGGGGGGGAAATAGTGTCCCATCGTTGGTGTCAGTGGGGGGGGAAATAGTGTCCCATCGTTGGTGTCAGTGGGGGGAGGAATAGTGCCCTATCGTTGGTGTCAGTGGGGGGAGGAATAGTGCCCCATCGTTGGTGTCAGTGGGGGGGAGGAATAGTGCCCCATCGTTGGTGTCAGTGGGGGGAGGAATAGTGCCCCATCGTTGGTATTAGTGACAGCCTGGGCTCGCTCTCTCACTTACCTGTCAGCTGTCTTCCTTCTCTGGCCGCTCTCCTCTTCACTCACTCCGGCAGCTCCCTCGATCTTCTTTGATGTACGCGCGCTGCCGCTCGGCTCCTCCTCTCCAAGCTCCACCTCCTTGCCGGTGATTGGCCGCCTGTGTGCCTCTCCTGAGCTACAGTTCCGGTGGCCAATCAGCGGCGAGGAGGCGGAGCTGCTGAGCGATCCCGGAGGTGTGGCCAGGTGACAGGAGCAGTGTATCATCCCGCCCACACATCGCCGGAGAGAGGAGCGGTGTCTCGGTTCCTAAGACCATCGGAAATATGTGTTTTCAGATGGTCTTAGGCGACCCCTGGGAAATGGTCGTTCGACCCCCAAAGGGGTCGCGACCCCCAGGTTGAGAACCGCTGCTATAGGGGGATGAATTACTATATGGGGAATGAATTACTATGGGGGATGAATTACTATGGGGGATGAATTACTATATGGGGGATGAATTACTATGGGGGATTAATTACTATATGGGGGATGAATTACTATGGGGGATGAATTACTATGGGGGATGAATTACTATATGGGGATGAATTACTATGGGGGATGAATTACTATATGGGGGATGAATTACTATGGGGGGTGAATTACTATATGGGGGATTAATTACTATGGGGGATGAATTACTATGTGGGGGATGAATTACTATATGGGGGATGAATTACTGTATGGGGGATGAATTACTATGGGGGATGAATTACTATGGGGGATGAATTTCTATATGGGGGATGAATTACTATGGGGGATGAATTACTATATGGGGGATTAATTACTATGGGGGATGAATTACTATATGGGGGATTAATTACTATGGGGGATGAATTACTATGGGGGATGAATTACTATATGGGGGATGAATTACTATGGGGGATGAATTACTATATGGGGGATGAATTACTATGGGGGATGAATTACTATATGGGGGATTAATTACGATGGGGGATGAATTACTATGGGGGATGAATTACTATATGAGGGATGAATTACTATGGGGGATGAATTACTATGGGGGATGAATTACTATATGGGGGATTAATTACTATGCTTACTATGGGGGAATATTACTATACTTACTATGGATGACACATACACATCATTCATCTACTCTTGGTCCGGCCCCCGGGTCCAATATATGAACCCATTGCGGCCCTCAAGTCAAAAAGTTTTTTAATAAATTTTTTTTAACATTTTCTAATGGTGGTGTGCCTCGTGAATTTTTTCATGAAAAAAGTGTGCTTTTGCACAAAAAAGGTTGAAAAACACTGTTCTAAATTATCAGAATCACTGATCTCTTGCAGGATCAAAGTCTCTTGACCTGTTACACATAACAGGAAAGGCCCGACTGTACACTCTGGGCACCTGTGTTGGCACTAAAGACATCTAAGATATGAAACCTAGTGGTTTTGTAGTAGCTGCTCTGAACAGGAGTATAGAAATACCACTACCCACACTTATTGAGTGCAATCAGATTCCAGCCAACAGAGAGATCTATACTCCTAGAACTGCCTCTCTCACTATCATCACTTCAAAGCCATATCCAACTGTATACCAACCCTTGACAAAAATGATGATTTCCTACTGCTACTTGGCAGAGACATACTAAGAATGCACAAGGTTTGCTAATAAATCAACATATCACGTGATTTACCCTAATCCTTTAAAGACACACACCTTGTCAAATGGGCACAACACTTGATTTAAACAGTGTCCACACCACTACCTTGTAAAAGAAAGACTATACAGTATCACATCACACAATACGACGACAAGGCCCTTTCTGATGTGATAACTTTAGCAACATCATGCTCAATGTAACCACTGAAGATAAGGAGCTGGCAGCCACATGGAAGACAAAATGTTCTAAAAAATTTTGAGTAAGGAGTTTTACCAGGATGACTCCAACAGATGGGTAGCACCTCCACTACTTTGTACACTTAGAAGACTACCAAATAATAGCATGTAGAAGTGCGGTTAATTTCTTTAGAGTGCACTCTAAGGCCTCATGCACACAACATTTTTCAAACTCTCCTAGCCTTTCCTCTTGACAGCAGCATTTTGGCAGAAATATATGCCTGACACTTGTAAAAGTGCGTAATGCATTTAGGCTTGTTTACAGGCATCGAGCTCTTGGCCGTTATTTCATTTTATTGGAATGGAATGAATTAACGCTCAAGGGTTAAATGCATACATATCTGGTTGCTATGCCAAGTACATGGTAGCACTGTTTTATAAATAGTGCCTAGGCACAGTTATGCTTATGTGTCCTCTATACAGGGCCGGGACAAGGGGTGGGCTGGAGGGACAGCTGCCCTGGGCACAATGGTTTACTGTAGGGATGGGGACACCTTCCTTCTATTACAAAACTGACAGGAGTAGTGACAGTGATTTTGAAAAGCAAGGGACTGCAGGGCATAGGATCCCCTAAGCTTGCACACCATGAATGGGGGTGTGGGGGTACTCAGTTTGGCACCTTTGCCCTGGGGATTAGACGACCTTGTCCCGGCACTACCTCTATATATTTCACTAGATATGTGAACAGGTATGTTTTTAATTTTACATATTACCACTGCAGTGGTAATGTTCTGTTAAGTAGTGATTTTTGCCTTTTGGAAATACTTAAATGAAAACATTACTCTATGTTTTTCTGTCTTAAAACAATAACGGCAACACTGTTGCAGGAATAAACAATTGTGCCAGCAACATCCAAAAACTTAAAAGCTCTTGTTATCAAATAAAAAAAACACTTGATACAGTAAGAAAAATCATTCTCACGCATTCACAATGTTTGTTGAGTATGTTATTTGAATTTTTGTTAATTCTACTGTAGATGTGCAGAAAAGACATCATCTGGTTACGCTAACATGTACATCACTTTCAAGCTGAAGCAAAAACCTTACAAACGCAAGGTACCTCTTGAGGAATTTACCATGGTATTTGTAAGAAAAGGATTCCATTCAGGTGCCTTCATGGACATAAATTTCTATATCATCATAATTCTCGCTGTCAACTTCACAATAATTGTGATGCACAAAATATTCTGTGATGATAGTGATGATTTTGTCAATGTGGCAATCATACCTCTTCATTATGCACCACCATACTCTGTGAACAAACTTACTCTCAACACTCATTCATATCTTACCTAGACAGTAGTTTCTGTGCAGGGGATGTTTTCAAGGTAGAATTTCTTTAACCATGGCAGTAGTGAACATCCTTCATCCCCCAAAGTCATCTCTGGCACATCCACTCCTGTACCCTTCCTTTATATGGATGAATGGCCAAACACTCTGGCATTATGAAGTTTGCCTGGCTAGCCCACACTGATGTCTTAAAACCAAAAGTGATGGTCTACAACAGCTTGCAGGATGAGAGAGTGGAAACCTTTATAGTAAAGTAGTCTGCAAGGCTGACTTGTGGAGCTAAAATCTCAATACGAGTCCTATCTAGAGCATCTCTACATTGCAGGAACCTTGAAGAATACCTTGAAACCTTACAGTAGATAATCTTGATTTCATATTCAAAGGTTGTTCTGATGTAGTGGGAAAGCAAATTGCTCACTCTTACTGAGCCAACATGATTGGCTATTGTGATTGCAGTACACTGTCCGACTCCCAAATTAATGGGAGTTGGTCTTAAACTCTACATTTGTGGCTAGTCTCCAGATGCATATTTCTGCTCATTGCTCCACAGGCACTGATTTCCTGGACCTGATTATCTCTCTCTATGAAGATGTCACTGCAGGATATTGCACCACTGCAAGAATGCAGTTGTTCTCATTGTAAAATTTCTTTCCCATTCATCATTTGCCCAGATGGTAACAACATGATCCCACCAAACACCACACCTCTGACAACTCTAAATTCTTCTACAGCAAGATAGAGAAATATTGTTAGCATTGACTATTACTTTTCAGCATTATGAAAAAAATATATTGTTTGTGTCTGAGCTCCTGTCATACCTAAAAAACATATACAATCACTACTAATGTAGAGTAACCATCTGGGGAGATATGTTCTATGGTTCCTCTTCACCCCCAAGGGTATAAAACAATAACTAATAAAAATGCAGCGCTAATATAAGTAAGTACATATGGATCAGTCAGATAAACCAAAACCATAAGTGGTATAGTATCATATGTAAACATATATGCTAGCTCAGTCTTTAGAGTAATAATGTAGAGGTGATTAAGTGCAGGTGTTACAGCGATCCACGGTTAGAGTAAATGGTGACTTTTGTGCACTTGTAAATGTACAAACGATGCACTAACCAGATAGCGCACATATAGCGCATGGAGCATTTAAGACCTGCTCCTGGTGCTCTGGACTTGTAATAACCAGGCAGATGTCATCTACAGGTCATCCACTAGATGTCCTCGGTCTGGGTGCATCCTTAGTCATTCCAGCAGGACTAGCATCAGCATGAAGGGGGGGAGAGTCCCATATAGATCCAAATCATCAGAACCTTCAAAAGAACGGGCTCACATGGGAAATAATGAGCCCCAAAGGGTACTAATAGTGTAGTAGGCCTTGTTTATTTGGTCAAAAATCCAGTATAAAATAAAACAATAAACTTACATAGAAATAGATGCAGGTGAGGCCACCAGTCAGGATGGCCTTGTGGTATATGCACACATAGGTAAAAAGGACACCTCCCTTAAAGACTACTGACTAACAGGTGAGTAGCACGTATGATTTTCACCTTAATAATGAACATGAATAGTTATTGGCAAATAAAACTGCTCCTTTAACATGCCTACATAAAAAAATCTTTTCATGTGTGCAGTATGAATTTTATATTTTATAAACTGACGAGTCAATTGAATGGGTAGTTTGAAAAATGACTGCAAATCCACAAGCTAAACAGGCACCTCAGTAACTCCATTCAGCAAAGTGTTATGCAAAGCTGCGTCTCTTCACACAAAAACATTGCATGGTGATAAGGTAAGCATGCTTAGGTATGGCAAAATTAGCACAGAGGGTGCACAGTGTGCTGTAAAGAACCACGTGTTTGTGGTCAGGTGAACCTGCTGCTGCAACACAGAGACATTAGTTGCCACATGCTGATGGAAGGCAGGGATGGCCTTCTGACTAAAAAAAAATGGTGGCTGGGAACTTGCCACTGTGATACTGCAGAGTGCATATGGGAGCAGACTCCATCACATGGAATAAGAGCGGCTGTGAAGCCAGAAATGTTGCCAAGCTGACATTGAGACTTTGGGCATGGGGTGATTGGGTGGCATTTTTTTTTGCACTTCGTCAACTGGGGAAGAAACACCTGACTACTCAAGGATGCTGCTGGAGACAGTAGGATGTGGTTAGGAGATTTAAGTTCAAACTTACATGTGGCCCTACACTTTGTGGCCCCATGCTGACCCTCTTTCCCTCTTGATGTGCCTTAAGGTAAGCCTCTCAAGTGGAAAGGAAGAAGCATGGAGGAAAAGTGTGAGCATTTTCTGCTGATTAATGTCATTGATTTGCTGCTCCTGTTAAGCTTTGTTGTGAAGAATCATGTGCCTCCTCATGCATGTGCTACCCAAATGACTGGTACATTAGTGATGCTTGATATGCTGCATGAAGCAGCACCATCTAGTGGAGTAGGACAACTTCTCCCTTCACTCCTCTGCAAGCTGCTCCTGTTCTGGACAGAATACTGCCCAGCTACTGCTGTGCCTATCCCTCACTTTTCTCCTCTACAGTCTCTGAAACCCAGGTTTGATCTACCATCTTGTCACCCTAACTATTCTCATTGCTCAAGCCTGCATGGCAGTAGGCTGCAGTTAAAAGAATATCATTGACAATTGCTCCTCCCTGCTTCTTGTCCCCTCCCTCTTGTTGTTGGAGCAATTTTACTTAACATTCGAGTAGAAGTATTCTTGTGCATCCTCCTGCGTAAGGTCCTCCATGCAAAGGTTTGGGGCAATGTTGGGATTACTTGTAGAGGAGGAGGAAGAAGAGGGTGTATTTGCAGCTGCTGCAGAAAATGCACTGCTCTGCACCTGGAAGGAGAAGAATAGGGAATATGTGGTTAATCATTCCACAGGCCTCCTCCAAGTGCTCTGGCTGTATAGCACTTTGACTGCCAGAAAGAAAAGGCATCTGTGCCTTGCAGGTCTTTGTTCTGTTAATGCAGATCCAGCTCATCCCCTACGAGCTGCATGTGAAGGACCTCTACCTCCTACTTTAGGGCTCCCAAACATGATGACTACAGGGCGGGTGCACAAAGGTATCCGTCTGAGTCTTTAGTGATATCAGGAGATGCTCCTCCCAAACGTGTTGGCTGTATTTGATGATATTAACCAATAAATGTTTAAAACAGTCCTTCCAGTTACATAAGCACGCCTCAGTACCCATCCAAAATATGACTGTTTTGGCGAGCACTTTCTTTGTTGCTATCAGAGAGGTAGCAACCTAGGACCAAAACAGGATCCACCTTTACTATATTTCAAACACTAATCTTTTCTTTGAAGGAAAAATTACTTCATGGTTTGTCCATCAGAATGTCACTTCTATCGGTCCAGTGCTATCACATATACATCAAGCAAAGTGGAGAAGGAAAAAAAATCTTCCCAGTGTAGCTGGGGTAAAGTAGATCCACTGTTCTATTTTGGAATTGAGCAAATTAACCAATTGGATTAGTCTATCCTTGGCTGAAACCAAGCACTGAAAGAAATAGTTACATACTTCCACCCAGTCTTTGTCACCCAGTTAGGAGGGATGCCATGTAATGAGTTCCCTTTGGACCATTGCTACAAGCTAAAAGGCGTACTAACAGCTGCATCACTACACCTTTCAGCTAAGTGCCGGAAGTGGTGAGCCAAAGCTGGAGAGGACAAAAGTGACAGAAGTAGGTGTGGGCTGTGCTCCTCTTTCTCCTCTAGCTCCTTCTTCCTGGCCAATGTCCCCATGCCGATGCCTGTGCTGGGAAAGCCTATATGTTTATTAGCATGGCTGCTGCTGCTTTTATACTATCACATCTAAAACTAACACACAAACCATGCTTAGTGTAAACCAAACAAAAAATGAACATATGAAGGTAAGAGCAGCACTCATTGATTTCTAAATACCCACACTAAAGTTATGTAAACAATGTGTTGTGCTGTTATAAACTCAAAAAACAATTAAGTGCATAAATGCAGCATGTTCTGATGTGAAATAAAAAAAACTATACAGTAAAAAGTCCACTGTAAAGTGTATGCACTACCTCCACTAATACAGTGATCCCAGCCACCACCACACCAATCAGCTTACTGGAAAATGAGATCCCAAAGCATAAGAAGTCATGACAGCTCATGGATAAATGGATAGATGGATGGCTGGCTGGCTCTCTCCCCTCTGTCCATAAATGCCCATAGCTGGATATACGGTCTTGAATTGCTCCCAGGTGAGTATACAAACTCAAAATGGTCTCATATGCAGGAGGGAAGAAGGAGAATCTACATAGTGAAACAGTTTTAGACTTACCGTAATTTATGAAAAAAGACTAAAATACAAACAAGGAATAAAGTCACAGCATCAAAGCAAAAGCCACCTGTACAAGCCGGCATAATGACGTCACAATGATGCTCCACCCTAATGTATTTCGTTCCAAAGAACATCTTTAGAGGAATGCCTTGTTTCCATGTTACCTTTCTGCCTGTGAGCAGTTATGCTGTGGTATGCTTCCTATACTGAAATTTGTTTCTGTTTGACATAAGCAGAGCATGTTCCAGGTCAAGTAATTGTATGGTATTCATCAAAAACTAATTTTTCAAACTTCAAGTTCATTTAGATTAATATTTGGAAGCTAGAAATAATTAAAGTTCAATGTGGAAATAAATGTATGCGTGATTTTCAATTTTGATCTTAGATACACTTTAAATAATCAGGGTCCTAGTATCTGCATACTTCATATTTCCTAGAGTCCTTCCCAGCTGAGGACGTCAATATAAATAGCTGATTCCCCAATCTGTCTAAGCTATTAGCAGCTGTTTTATCCCTAACACACTGGAGTTAGCTACTGGTGTCAAAAGCATATTATTACTGTTCATATGATTTTTTTTTGTGGTTTCATGCATTTTTCCTAGCAAATTAAAAAGGATATAGGCAAAAAAGCTTCATTTTCATTTGTGTATAACTTTGTCATACTTTGTAGCAGAAATATAATTATCATGTCACAATAAACTGGATAAATTACAGAAAGAAATACATAATGAATGAACATACCATGCAAAACTGATCTGTTTTAGAGGACATGTGTAGAGGGTTTGTACATATTTTCTCTCATAATTATTTAATTAATCTATAGTGAAATTTGCTATTCTTTGCAGTCAAACCCCATCTTTCCTTCCACACATGAAAACATATCCACCCCAGCATAACATAATAATGATAATAATAATAATAATAATAATAATAATAATGTTACCACTACTACTACAGTACTTCTACTACTACTACTACTACTACTAATAATAACAATAGCATAGTCTATGTTTTTCAACAAATAAAATCTTTTGTTCAGAATCAATAGCAAGTTGACATTCTGCTCACTATCATGTATTACCGACACACATATTCTGCTTTCACACAGAAACCTTTGTACAACATCGCAAATGTGCTACCTTGTCATATCAGTATTTATTTTGCTTTAAAGCAATGTCATGTTTAAAATGGTGTTGTACAGCTTTCATATGAAAAGATAATTTTATTTTCAATTTCTGTGTTCCAGTAAAGATTCAAACAATCGTGGAACCATATAGTCTCATAATCCTCTCTGACCTAAAGGTGGTTCTAAAGCATTAAGGTTTTTCACCTTAATGCATTCTATGCATTGGGGGGGCCTTCTGTGCTGCAGCTCCCCCCCCCCCCTCGGCAGAGCTGAGCTGCCTGCCTTTTTTCAGTGGATACAGAAAGGGCTCAGAAAGCTCAGGAGCGAGCTCGCATGGGTGCCTCCATGGAATGTGGCTTTCCGTGGAGGCACCCGCTGAAAAGGAAGGGCCAGGAGCGCTGGTGGGGGACACCAGAAGAGGAGGATTGGGGCTGCTCTGTGCAAAAGCTTTGCACAGAGCAGGGAAGTGTAGACATGTTTGTTTTTTTAATAAAAAAGAAAAAAAACAAAGGTTTAATATCACTTTAAGGTTTGCTGTGTAAAACAATTCTATTTAGTTCAGTCACATGATATATCATGAAGCAAAGCACTGCTTTTAGAGTAAACATCTTTTTCAGCATCATCATATGATTGGTATACTGGTAATTAATGATACTGACTGGTGACAGTATGTAAAAAAACATTTTTTTTTAAACATTTTTTCTTTTTTTACTGTGACAAGAGCAGCACAGTGTTACCATAGTGACACTGTACTACTTTGGAGAGGTGATCAGGAATCTTTTTACACTATGATTGCTTGTAACAGTTATAATCAAGCAATTGTGATAGCTGAGACTGGGCAAAGCTATGTCATGGTACAGGTACGCTGTGATTGGCCATGTGATCACTGTGACCTATCACAGAGATCACAATAATATACAATAAATGGCTATGAATGAAAGCCATTCATTGTGTGCGTTTGATATGTGATTGCAATTATTGATTGGTCACAGTGATTGCATGATACTGGAGCTGGCTCAGTACAACGACCTGTCATCCACTGTGTCCGGTAGATACAATGGGTGGCATATCACTCCACTGCATGCCCCCTAAATTGTGAGATTGGTAGGACGTCATATGAAGTCCACCCAGGATTTGCAAGCTCCCTCTCAGCCGTTATTTGACTATAGGCTGGGCAGGAGGATGTTATAATCTTTCTTCCAAAAGGATAGAAAAAACCACTGTACAAAAGCAAGGAGGGAAGTCATCTGAGTTTAAAACAGCTAATGCTGGGTTAGGTGATGTTAAGACTCCTGTTACCTAATTGTCCACAGTCTCACTAACAGAAAGAAGCATAGGTGGAGGAAAACCTGGCCAATCAATAAGGAGTTAGGTACCACCTCAAAAAGAATCTTTTCTGCATTAATTTCCAAAGGTTAAAACAACTAGAGGCTGTATAGACAGATTTAAAAGCTTAAAGCCACTGTATATTAGAAGAGGAAGAAATTAGATCTGCCTCCTATTTAAAAAATGAAGGGATAAATGTCAATTTATCTTTTAAAATATTATACATTAGTATAATCTCTTTAGTCTGTAGTGTGGGTGAATTGTAGAATATCCATGCTAATTTAAATTAAGCAACTTCTTTTGTAGATTTTTGGGATAAATAGTGGGAAATCTGCAGATATTTCAAAAGGTCAAATTCCTCAGTCAGTGCTCCTAACCTTTTGAGTGTGGATCCTATATAAACATTATGTATAAAGGTAATACCATTCAAGCACCAATTGTGAATATATACAGTAATAGAGGTATGACAATTTTGAAATTGTATTATATATGATATTATATATCATATATTATACATACATATTTCTTTTTTTTACATTATGATTTTTGTAACCTTCTGGAAAATTACTTCTGATAAGAAAACTTCCATTAATATCACAAAGGCACTCAGATGCATCAGTACACTGTCACATACAATGAGATTAAAGTCTCCACAAATAATAAGTGAGCCTTGCCACTTGTTTGATATCTTATTAAACAATTTATTCAGTAAGTGAAGTGATGTGAGTTTGGAGTGTAAATATTCACAATGGTAAATGGTTTAGCATCGATATCACATAGCTACCAGCGGGATCAGAATTGTATTCTTGTAAGATGAAAGAATGTATTTTTGATAACTATCATTATCCCTTTGAGGAAAAGAGGTTAAACAATATATTTACCTTTCTCTCAGAACTGCCTGCAGCGCTTAGGTGTGGGTAATATCAAGTTGCTTACAGCCAGATCCTAGAAAATGCCGAGTAGTCTAAATATAAGAATAAAATCCAGCAATGTGCTGCTGTGTCTTCTCTGGAGATTTGCAGTACTCAGCATTCTCTGGGATCTCGACGGCAGAATGTTACTCTCTGTGCTACAGAAGCTGGATAAAAGGTAAGTATGTTATCTACCTATTTTTACCCTTACAGGCTTTTTATGTTTTATATGGCATTTCAGCAGGGAGGCGGTAGGCCGCACTAGAATAATGGATTGTGTATGAAGTGCTTTAATGGCCTGCTTTAATATGCACCAGAAGCATTTTACATTTTCATGAATATTCATGTTTATACACAAAACTCGAAAAACAAAAATAAATGCAATAACCTAATATCATTATCTTTTTTTTTGCATTGTATTATATTTAGTGCAAACACATTTAATTTGTTCCGCATTCAAATATAGAGTATTTTTTGATTGGTATTTTTGCTAAGACATTGTTTTGGGTAATCCAACCAGTTTAACTGCTGCGGGGCTCCAACTTTAAAGCAGTTTTTGAGAAAGCAACATGAGGTCAAATGTTAAGCTTTAACATTTGTTATGATTAGAGCAGAGTCAAGTGGAATGGCTTACAGTGCTGTTCTGGTAACTCTTGAAAAAGAGAGTGTTTTAACATTGTGATATAATAACCAAATCAAAGATATGCGTAATAGTTTTCTTTGCTATCCTGTAAATATAATAAACAAATGCCTGCCCCATAGACACCTGCCTATGCGATGTGAACATGCTCATTCCTTCTTAAGTATACATCATTCTCATTCCTCTGATATGCTTGTTTATAATACAGTTTTTTTTTCAAAGACGTGCAATGAAATTATGCTTAAAATGACGAACTGTGTGGTTGTCATAAAATTGTATTTAATAACTTTAAGTGTCTGTCCACCCACCATTGGCATTTAACTTTTTAGTAGATATATGGGAGAAAGAGTTAAAATACTTGACAGACTCATACATTTTGGGGGACCTTAGTTGTCAGATAGTTGTGCTTGATTTCCTAAGCACATCTGAGAGGGCACCACTCCTTTTTTTGGATTCTTTGGGGTTGATTTATTTAAAGCAAGTAAGCTGTTCTCTTTGTAACCCAAATCGCTCCCTCACTTATGGTAAGCAATCCAAACCAAACAAAAACAACATTAAGTGATATAGCAGGTGGCAGATGCTGTCTAACAGTGAATCACCCCATGGAATATATAGCAAATATCCCTTAGTTGAGAGGAAAGACTGTGTCTGCCAATGTTATCCATAAACAAAAACAATATATACAGTAGCTGATCCAAAACACCCAAACAACAAATCAAAGAAAAGTTTAGAATGATTGACTAGTCCACACAGGTTAGTGCTTAGTGTTTGCAACATTCCATATAAAGTTCTTTGCAAAGAAGAAAAAGTGCTGATAAAAGTGTTGTTTCCAGGTTGGGTATGTTCGAGACAGAGGAAGAATCCGGAGGATAGGGATAGCACACCACACTCACTGGATTATATTGACCGCTTGTTTTACCAAGTGAGTCAGTATGTGCTCTGTAATATTCACTCCTGAGTAGTTGCTACTCTGCTTCTCTTCAGATGTTTTCCCCCCGTGTAAAGATTTCCAGGATACTTTCAGCAAGTGGCGTACATTAAGGAAGAAATAAGGGCTCCAAAGAGTGAAAGTGTCATTTATTTAAAAAAAAATTAAAAACATTGCACTCATAGCATAGAAAACAATGTGTGTAACTTTAAAGGTATGTTATGCCACTTCCATGATGGCCACTGGAGTCAACAACTAGGAACTGGATGTGACATCACTAGAAGTTACAGCCCACCACTAACACATGTGGACTAGTGATGGGCTGAACACCCCCATGTTTGGTTTGCGGTCAAACATTTGAACATAATGAAAGTTCGATTGTGAACTTCGAACAGAGGGGACAATTCATTAAGTGGTATCTTACTGCATCTGAGTATACAGTATGATACCGCACAGCTACTAAACGCATTCCTTACTGTTTCAGCTGTCAGTGGGGTTCTTCAGGTCTGGTATGGATTTTGAGGGGAACCCCCACGCCAAAACAAATGGTGTGGGGTCCCCCCAAAACCCATACCAGACCCTTATCTGAGCACGCAGCCTGGCAGGTCAGGAAAGGGGGGCGCACCCCCCCTCCTGAACCATACCAGGCCACATGCCGTCAGCATGGTGGGGTGCTTTGGAGCAACGCACCTTGTCCCTGTGTTGATGGGGACAAGGGCCTCTTCCCCACATTTGTGGTCAGTGGTTGAGGGAGTCTGTGGGTAGGGGGCTTATTGGAATCTGGAAGCCCCTTTTACCAAGGGGGCCCCAAGTTCCTGGCCCCCCCATGTGC
Source organism: Staurois parvus (assembly GCF_062004578.1). Classification (NCBI taxonomy): domain Eukaryota; kingdom Metazoa; phylum Chordata; class Amphibia; order Anura; family Ranidae; genus Staurois; species Staurois parvus. Next base: position 1,131,307 of record NW_028318725.1, read on the forward strand.
ATAAGTATGGGGTACATGGTACCACTACCCGTTAACAAAAAAAAAGATGTAGTGTAAAAATGACAAGAGACAGTCTTTGACAAGTCTTTTATTAAAAACAAACATTAAAAAAAGTCATGTGAAGTAGATCCAATGTCAATCACGTTGCCCACCGCCAACCCGAAAAAAACAAAACAAAAAAAACCCTCTGCTCTCGATGCTGGCTCCCAGCCATTTGACAGCTGCACTGCGATGACAGTTCTTAAATAGTGTGATGACATCACAAGAGGGTGGGATCACCCCTGCCCCTTGTGACATCATCATGCGCTGTGATTGGCCAAAGCATTGCACCTGACCTGTGGTCAGGTGCATTGCTTTGGGCAATCACAATGCACTGTCAGGGCACAGTGCATTGTCGGGTGCTTGAAGAAATGCTTGAAAACATGAAAATCAGGTATGAATATCACTTTTGAAGATACTGACCATTTCATTTTATTTCCATGCTAATATTTAGGTAATTTTTTACACATATTTCAATGTACGTATATGAGAATGCAAATACAGCCTTCAGTAACAAGTGTGTACTTTTTTAATTACAACTTATGATAATGACTACATGTGAGAAAGCATAAAAATACTAAAACATTGCAATTTAGGTTCTATAAAGGTAATTTTTTTCATTGTAACCTCCTCACTGCCAAATGGCATTTGAGCTTGTTATTGATATAATTTCTTAGGCAACATAACTCAAAGTTAAATGCACATTGCTACATTGCTGGCGTTCTGAAAAACATAAACTGCTAAATATTCTTCCATCCAGGAAATAAGTTTGTCCATACTTTATTCCAACCTTTCTCAACCAGGGTGGCTAGGCACCCTGGGGTACCTTCAGGCTCCTTCAGGGGTGCCTTGGCAAAATGCCCAAAAATTGTATACAAGCCAGCAGGTGGATCAATCCTGCCTTTTAGTACACAAAGCCACAGGTTTTCATTGTGCACTTTTATGACCTTCTAGCTGCCAGCATGCTAACAACCAATGACATCATCAGTTGATAAGGAGGCTGTCAGGTGCATCCACATCATCCTTGTTTGGCCCTCCCCTGCCCCTCTCCGTCACCATTGGGGTCACATTAGCAGAATGAGGGAGAGAAAATGAGAGAGACACATGGGAATAGTAGTCAGTACCATTGTCCAAAGCTGTATTTGCTTTGGAAGAATAAATCACCTCTAACGTTGAGTGTACTGGATGTGTGTAGAATAGGTTTTTAAATTTTAGATTGGAGTGCCTTGAGATTGTGCAGAATTTTAAAGGGTGCCTTGAAACTATCCTTAATTTTAAAGAGTGCCTTGAGACTATCCATAATTTTAAAGGGTGCCTTGAGATTAGCCATAATTTTAAAGGGTGCCTTGAGATTAGCCATAATTTTAAAGTGTGCCTTGACGGAAAAAAGGTTGAGAAACACTGCTTTATTCAATCAAACTATTCCATTCTAATGCATATTCCAAAGAAAAACAACCTTTGCTGTGAAAAAAAAAATACTCATGCATTTAATAAGAGATCAAAAAGCAGTAAGATGCAGCTAAACTTTAACTGGTACAAGTCTTGCAGCTAGGTTTTGTTGCATGTGTCCTTTGCCATTAGTCACTTTGTAGTAGCAAGATCCATTTACTACAATATGCCTCAAAAGCTGAGAGTGTCTGATTTTAAGGCTTATATTAGTAAATTACTTTTTTATTGATAGGTTCCATTAAAGTAAAGCCTGTATAGACAGAAATTCTGGGTGGCTTGTTTAGAAAGTCAATTAACATGAATGCTAGCAGTCCTATCAGCTTTTGAAAGTGATGAAAACTGGTAATAGATAAATATTTGGATTTTAGAGACCCTCTATCATTAGAAATATTACAGATATCCATATTTAGATTTGAGTTGCTCCTTAAGGTTTGAATCCCAACTATGGAACTACCTGCACAGAGTTTGCATGTTCTCCCTTTGCCTGCATGGGTTTCTTCCGGATATTCCGGCTTCCTCCCACACTCCATAGACATGCTGGTAGGTTAATTGGCTCCTATCTAAATTGGCCCTAGTATATACAGTATGTGTATGCATGTGAGTTAGGAACCTTAGAGTGTAAGCTCCATGAGGGCAGAGACTGATGTGAATGTATAATATACAGTACTATATATGTAACATGCTATGTAAATTCATGTTGCTATATAAATACCTGTAATATATTATTAAAAAAATAAACAAGTTAACCCATCCAATTTCACATATTTTTCAAGAAATGGTAAAATTTTATTAATTTTATCCTTCTCTTTCCTAAATAAGTATGTTTAATATCTTCATTATGTGTTCAGCAAACATGTGCAGGTTTCAGCTGGGTTTTCTAAACATAAACTGGTCCAGATTTAAGAAATTTATCAAAATATGATTTATGACCCTGTTAGTTTTCTTTTTAGTTTTTCTTTTTCTTTTTTGTACTTCTTTCACATTCACATAATGCTACATAAAACCAAAGCAAATTATTTGGCAATATAGTATCTGGAATAAGACTACAGTATATGGACAGTTACATGGTATTATTTAATCTGTAAAATGATACAAATGCTACTTTTAAATGGTATCCAAAAGAAGAAATGAATAATGATCATATTTTTGTAAACATCTGTGTCTGTATAAAGTTGATCTATCTATATATCTATCTATCGCTTTAGAATTGCAAAGCAATATAACTGAGTCTAAATGTATGCATTTTTTTATTTTATTTATATTACATATCTTTTCTGCAGTAAGTTATATTACTGAGTAAGATGGAAAAAAAATTCCAGGAACCTTTGCCCTTTTCCCATTTTGATTAATTTAGTACTGAGCAAGAACAGGTGTTAGGTCACCTTGATATACTACTTGTAAAAACATTTCAACTCAGTGGAGTTTTACAAACCACAAAATGAGACAGCAAGTGACATTGGCTGTAACAGCAGGTCAATGCTTTTCATATTTGTAAGCTTTGCTTTTCCAGCATTAAAATAAATAGTATGTAGAAAAGTAATGAAGCTTATTATTTATCAAAAAGTTAAACTTCTGTACAATTCAGTGATATTTTTAAATAGTGAGGTGGATGATAAATCTAGTGAACTATATTTTCTATGTTTTCTTGCAGCCCACATAAATTATTAAAAGGTCAAATATGGGATTACACAACCATAATTTAAATAATTAGGAATAAACAAATCTAGAAAAAATCACCTGCTGGGAGTATGGTGTGGTAGAGGGCAATATTTGTTCCAAGGGGTGAATATTGGCACATGTAGGAAAAAAAATAAAATGATAATTTAGTCCGAGCTAGTTATTATTATTATTATACAGTATTTATAAAGCGCCAATAGTTCGCTCAGCGCTGTACATTACAAAGGGTGACAGAACATGTGACAGAACAATACCAATACAATGCAAAACATGAGGGGATCGAGGGCCCTGCTCTTTCAAGCTTACAATCTAGGAGATACAGGAAGCACTTGCAGTGCCCCATTACTTGTTTCTTGGTTCAGTTATTTTAAGGAAGTGGGGAATATCATTCATATTCTCCCCTTTTTATGCATTTGAAAGAGGACCCACCTTAGGGGCTGCTCAGTTGCTATGGTGCCAATGGACCACTTTACTAAAAAAGGTGTCCTTTTATCATGCAGTGGTAAATGACCGTTGCTCAGTTCTCCGGCATTCTCAGAGGAGAGAGTTCTCCTGTGAATGCCTTTTTTATGAAACGGTGTAGATCTCTTCTCTGAATGAAGAGAGAAGCAACCTACAAACGCTTTGAACACTAGAAAACAGCTGCTGTTACTGTAATCTCGCGAGATTACAGTAATAGTCAAACATCGTTTATTAAGCAGCAGTAAATTACCGCTGCTCTGTTTGCATTTCCCCTGATTCTCCAGCTCTGGGCTGGAGAATCTGGAGGGAGAACACAGATTGCCAGTGAAGGGCTGACATCGCTCCTTCATACACTTGCCATCTGTGTGCTGAGATGATCAGTGGAGAACATGTTCTAGAGAACATGAGAACAGGTTATTTGAGAACATGTTCTCCGCTGATCATCTCTGTTTCCTAAAGCACTAATGATCTGAGATCAGCAATAGAGATGAGCGAATTATTCAAAAATTCGGTTCGGCTGATTCGCCGAATTTGCCGAATAAATTTGCTTCGAGCCGAATATATTCGCTGCGAATTTAACTTATAAAAAGGGTGTTTCTAGGCTTCAGAGAGCCTTTATGTTAGTGCAGAACACTGTACCTTTAATTTAAATGCCCTTGGAGTCTGCTGGGGAAGAGAAATAATACTGTCAGTCAGTATGACATGCAGATGAGTGCCGTCGATCTTAGAATCACCGCACACTTCACTCATTTGGGCAGTCACGGGGCCAAAACCAGAGTGTGGAGCCACAGTGTGGCGGTGGAGGCAGCAGCAATGGGAGGCCATACAGCACCCTATGACAAAATGGAACCCACCAGCAGTGTGAGGAGACCTGAAAGTGGCACATGGCAGAGTGTGGCGATGGAGACAGCAGCAATGGGAGGCCATACAGGGACCCATGACACACTCTGGACCTGGCAGCAGCATGAGGAGGCGGTACAGGGGCCCATGACAGATTACGGGCCTGGCAGCAGCATGAGGAGTCGGTACGGGGGCCCATGGCAGATTACGGGCCTGGCAGCAGCATGAGGAGGCGGTACAGGGGCCCATGGCAGAGTGGCGGAGCGTAAGCAGCTAAAATTGAAGGCCATACAGAGGCCTATGTTAAAAAGTCCCCCCAGCAGCAGCGTGGGGAGACGACTATCAAGAGTCCAATGGCAGAGTGGCGGAGCAGAAGCAGCTTCATTTGAAGGCCATACACAGGCCTAGGTTTAAAAGTCCCTCACAGTTAATTCCAATAACGAACTCTACTCCTCTGTGCAATCTACTTACGAGACACTGGGCAGGTCTGGGTCCAATTTGTGGTAGAGACTGGTTTTGTTCAGCCATGCTTGAGCGAGTAATAACAGGTCTGTGCTGCCCTTTGGTGTCTGGCTTAATGCGCACAACACTGAACGTCCCAGCGTTTGTCAACGATTTGCCGTTAAGTGATGCAAACCCGCTGAACCACGTTCATGAGGAGCCGGTACAGGGGGCCATGAATCAGTATGGACCTGGCAGCAGCGTGAGCAGACGACAGAGGCACATGGCGCAGGGTGGCGGTGTAGGCATCATTATTCTGAAGCCATACACAGGCCTAGGTTAAAAAGCGGAAGCCGTCAGCAGCGTGAGCAGACGACAGAGACACATGGCGCAGGGTGGCGGTGGATGCAGCAGTATTCGGAAGCCAAACACAGGCCTCGGTTAAAAAGCGGAAGCCGTCAGCAGCGTGAGCAGACGACAGAGGCACATGGCGCAGGGTGGCGGTGGAGGCAGCAGCAATGGAAGGCCATACAGCACCCTATCACAAAATGGAACCCACCAACAGTGTAAGGAGACCTGAAAGTGGCACATGGCAGAGTCTGGCGATGAAGTCAGCAGCAATGGGAGGCCGTACAGGGACCCATGACACACTCTGGACCTGGCAGCAGCAAGAGGAGGCGGTACAGGGGCCCATGGCAGAGTGGCGAAGCGTAAGCAGCTTAAATTGAAGGCCATACAGAGGCCTATGTTAAAAAGTCCCCCCAGCAGCAGTGTGGGGAGACGACTATCAAGAGTCCAATGGTAGAGTGGCGGAGCAGAAGCAGCTTCAATTGAAGGCCATACACAGGCCTAGGTTAAAAAGCCCCCCAGCAGCAGCATGGGGAGACGACTATCAAGAGTCCAATGGCAGAGTGGCGGAGCGGAAGCAGCTTCAATTGAAGGCCATACACAGGCCTAGGTTAAAAAGTCCCCCCAGCAGCAGTGTGGGGAGACGACTATCAAGAGTCCAATGGCTGAGTGGCGATCCGGGAAGTCAGTGTTGTGATTGCAGATGCAATGCAGAGATTCTATGAGGTGATGCCGTGGGTGCGAAGAAGATCATATACCGTCGTACTTCCATCCATAAGACGGAACAACCTGCGAACCGGGAGCTTTATTGCCCTGACCCGCTGAGCAGCTTCTGGGATACCCAAGAGGCCCATGGCAGAGTGGCGGAGCGTAAGCAGCTTCAATTAAAGGCCATACAGAGGCCTATGTTAAAAAGTCCCCCCAGCAGCAGCGTGGGGAGACGACTATCAAGAGTCCAATGGCAGAGTGGCGGAGCGGAAGCAGCTTCAATTGAAGGCCATACACAGGCCTAGGTTAAAAAGTCCCCCCAGCAGCAGTGTGGGGAGACGACTATCAAGAGTCCAATGGCTGAGTGGCGATCCGGGAAGTCAGCGTTGTGATTGCAGATGCAATGCAGAGATTCTATGAGGTGATGCCGTGGGTGCGAAGAAGATCATATACCGTCGTACTTCCATCCATAAGACGGAACAACCTGCGAACCGGGAGCTTTATTGCCCTGACCTGCTGAGCAGCTTCTGGGATACCCAAGAGGCCCATGGCAGAGTAACGGAGCGTAAGCAGCTTCAATTAAAGGCCATACAGAGGCCTATGTTAAAAAGTCCCCCCAGCAGCAGCGTGGGGAGACGACTATCAAGAGTCCAATGGCAGAGTGGCGGAGCGGAAGCAGCTTCAATTGAAGGCCATACACAGGCCTAGGTTAAAAAGTCCCCCCAGCAGCAGTGTGGGGAGACGACTATCAAGAGTCCAATGGCTGAGTGGCGATCCGGGAAGTCAGCGTTGTGATTGCAGATGCAATGCAGAAATTTTATGAGGTAATGCCGTGGGTGCGAAGAAGATCATATACCGTCGTACTTCCATCCATAAGACGGAACAACCTGCGAACCGGGAGCTTTATTGCCCTGATCCGCTGAGCAGCTTCTGGGATACCCAAGAGTTTGGCTTCTGTGGGGAATATGGTTGAAAACTGAAACTTAAAGGCATGTTGACGGAAGGGCACCAGTGTCAGTGCTCCGGAGGGAATATAGCTTCAAAGCTGACACTTAAAGGTATATCGACGGTCAGAGACCACAGGAAGTGGAGCTTGCGTCTTAAATCGACTGAATGTGGCAGACGTGAAACGTCTACGGGCCGTATATGAAACGGGTTGTTCCTCTTTCTGGAATAAGTGTTGGAAATGGCCACTCTTTTTGGTGTGGCGTTTTGTCTATTTAATTCCGATAACGGACTCTACTCCTCCGTGCAATCTAGTTACGAGACCCTGGGCAGGTCTGGGTCCAATTTGTGGTAGAGACTGGTTTTGTTCAGCCATGCTTGAGCGAGTAATAACAGGTCTGTGCTGCCCTTTGGTGTCTGGCTTAATGTGCACAACACTGAACGTCCCAGCATTTGTCAACGATTTGCCGTTAAGTGATGCAAACCCGCTGAACCACGTTCATGAGGAGCCGGTACAGGGTGCCATGAATCAGTATGGACCTGGCAGCAGTGTGAGGAGACCCGAAAGTGGCACATGGCGCAGGGTGGCGGTGGAGGCAGCAGTATTCGGAAGACATACACAGGACTAGTTTAAAAAGCGGAAACCGTCAGCAGCGTGAGCAGACGACAGAGGCACATGGCGCAGGGTGGCGGTGGAGGCAGCAGTATTCGGAAGCCATACACAGGCCTAGGTTAAAAAGCGGAAGCCGTCAGCAGCGTGAGCAGATGACAGAGGCACATGGCGCAGGGTGGCGGTGGAGGCAGCAGTATTCGGAAGCCATACACAGGCCTAGGTTTAAAACTGGAACCCAGCAGCGTGAGCAGACGACAAAGACGCACATGGCAGAGGATGGATCTGGCAGCAGTATGAGAAGGCGGTACAGGGGCCCGTGGCCCAGTGTGGTGATGGGGGCTACAGCAACTGGATGCCAGAAAGTGGCCGATAGGGCTATATACTGCATGGAATTATAAAGTTGTAAAGACAGCGGCCTATAAGGCTATACACACTATAACAATCATGACTTGATTGACCATTGGCCTATAAGGCTATACACAGCATGAATATCATGACTTATTCTGAGAGTGGTTTGGAAGGCTATATACAAAAAGTAATTCATGAGCTGTCCGGACAGCGGACAATAAGTACATATATACAAATCAATTCATCAGCTGTCCAGCCAGCGGCCTCAAAGGCGACACATATAGAAAGCAATTCATGAGCTGTTCAGACAGCGGCCTCTAAGGCGACAGATATACAAAGCAATTCCCGAGGTGTTCAGGGAGCGGCCTGAACGGCTAGGTTATTACTAAATATATTTTTGTGGCCAAACATCGGCCTATAAATAGATGTCTACACAGTGACAAAAAATTATGTCGCCAGACAGCGGCCCCTAAGGCGACAGATATACAAAGCAATTCCCGAGGTGTTCAGTGAGCGGCTTGAACGGCTAGGTTATTACTAAATATATCTTTCTGGCCAAACATCGGCCTATAAATAGATGTCTACACAGTGACAAAAAAGTAGGTCGCCTTACAGCGGCGTATCCTACAAATTGACATTATAAGAAATGGTTTAGACCAAAAAAAAAAACTTTGATGCGATGCTATACCTTAGTAGATTGTGGAAAGTCGACAAGTCAAGCGTAACTGTGTACATTACAGAAAATCTTAACAAGACAAGCAAACATGTGGCCAAACCGTGACCGATACAACAAGTTAACAATGTAAGAAACAGGAGGGGGCCAAACCGTGGCCAATAAATAAACAGTCCACCTCATTGATGAGATGGACAACACGTGTCAAATAAATATTTTAAAAAATTGCTATTCCATCGGTCTGGAACTGGTCGACTATAAATAATTAAAAAGTTTAAATTCATGTGACAGTCGTCCAGCGACGTATAAATAATTTAAAAACACCAATTCATGAGGGGCCCGACCAGCAGAGTATAAGTCATTAAAAAGGTTCAATTCATGTGACGGTCGTCCAGCAAAGTATAAATAATTTAAAAACCCCAATTCATGAGGGGCCCGACCTGCAGAGTATAAGTCATTAAAAATGTGCAAAACATAAGTCGGCCGACCAGCAGCCTCTCAATAAAATATATATACAAATGTACGGATCAGGTGGAGGTCTTCCATTTGTCCCTAATAACATGTTTGGGGCATGATTCATGGCGGATTTAGTCAGTTGTGTCAGGAACTGGTGGTTTGAAATCCAGACTAATCCACGCCTGATTCATTTTCACAAACGTGAGTCTCTCCACACTTTGGGTGGACAGTCGTGTCCTCCGCGGAGTTACAATACCTCCTGCCGCACTAAACACGCGCTCCGATGCCACGCTACTGGCCGGGCATGACAGCCTTTCAAGGGCAAATTCAGCTAGTTGGGGCCAAAGGTCAAGTTTCGTTGCCCAGTAGTCAAGGGGATTGTCTACCTCGGTTGGCAGGGTGCTGTCCAAGTAGGCCCAAGCCTGTTGTTTGAGGTCCTGCTCCAGGTCCACCTGATGCTGCTGCTGCTGCGGCTGGTTAGTAGTTTCCTCACTGCGCTGGTGAAGAAAGCTACTCATCATCGACTGCAGACTGAGGCAGCCGCTGCTGGTGGAGCTGCCACTGCTCCTACCACCCCACCTCTCCCCTGCTGCCATGGCAGCGGAACGCGAGCGCACAGGGCCCACAGTGTCTGAGGATGGACGTTGTCGCAGAAAGGCAGAGACCAACTGACTACATAGGTGGTTTTTATAGTACTTTATTTTGGCCTCCCTCTCAGCAGGTGTGAAAAAGGCCACCATTTTTGAACGGTAGCGAGGGTCCAACAAGGAGGACAGCCAAAAGTCATCCCTCTGTCTGATGGTTATTATTCGGCTGTCGCTACGCAAGCAACCGAGCATGCTATGGGCCATTTGTGCCAAGGAATGCGAGGGACTCCCTGCCTCCATCTCCACAGCATACTGCCACGGTGCGTCTGGGTCCTCTGTCTCCTCCTCCTCCTCTACCAGATGCTCCTGCTCCTCCACTCCTGTCCGCTGAGTGGAAAAACCACCCATTTCACTCAATAATTCCTGAGCACCAATGTCCTCCTCTACCTCCTCCTCTTCTTCCTGTCCTGCCCCCACAGGGGTCATGTGGCGTTGAGATCTGTGCGCCACGTCTACCGCACCCTGACCAGCCATTGTTAACAGCATTTGTTCCAGGACGTGCAACAGAGGAATGACGTCGTTCATCCCATAGTCCTGCCGACTCACGAATAGCGTGGCCTCCTCAAAGGGCCTGAGCAAGCGGCAGGTGTCACGCATGAGCTGCCAATGGCTGACATCTAAGTTACACAGGGGAGTACCTTTATCCGCTTGTAACATCAGGAAATCGGTGATGGCCTTTCGCTGTTCGTAAAGGCGGTCTAACATATGTAGGGTTGAATTCCACCTTGTTGCAACGTCGCAGATCAGGCGATGCTGTGGAATTCCGTTCTGCCGCTGCAGCTCAAGGAGGGTGTGCTTTGCTGTTAGGAATGGACTGGCCAGCAATGGTGGGACTCACCTGCCTTTTGATCTGCAGTACCAGGGCTGGCCAGCGGGTGCTCCCAGCAATCAGAGACTCAACCTTTCAGCCAGCTAACACCTGGAACTGATGATACTGGGGTATTTAAGGGATGGCCAGACTTGCAGACTCTGCCTTGGTGTTGTGTTTGTCCTGGGCCCTGTATCTGTCCTGCATCCTGTTTCTGTTCCTTTGCTGACCCTGATCTGAACTGCTGCTGACTTCTCCTGCTCTGATCCTGGCTTGTGACCCTGACCACCCCTCTGTCTGACCCTCTGTACCTCGCTGCTTGCTACCTGCTGAACCTGGCCTGTGACCCCGACCATTCTCTGCTTGCTCCCCCCGTACCTACCTGCCCAATTGATATTGACCCGGGCTGCCTGACGACGCTTGCTTGTATGTACTGTTATCTGTGGGTGGTTGGTTTGGTTTGTTTGCACTGTATTATGTTTAGTATTGCCCTGCGTTTATGTTTGTATGGTTAGTGTTAAATTATATTGTTTATCACATTTCTGAAGTCTGCGTTTCCCTGCATCAGTCACACATCTCTGGTCATACCTGGGAGTCCTGACATTACACCAAGGCCAATCCTGACCAGAAGTGGCTGCACAGGGAAGCCATCTTGGCTTGTTGATGGGAAGGATGGATCTTGATGAGGTTGAGTATTTATATCTGCTAGTGTTTGATGACAGGGAGTATGCTTATCAAACTCTGAAGGAGTATACCCGGGATGAATTGCTAGAATGTATACGGCTCGCTCATGTTCTAGTAGATCAGGGCACAGTGTTCTCTGAGGTGCAGCCATTGATTGAGGTTTGTGCAGAGTTGGTTTCATCTGGTTCCCCCGAATGCAGGGATGAATTTTTGCCACCATTTAGTGCAGACCAGGTAGAGTCCCTGGTGTGGTTATTAGAGGATGATGTGGGTTACCTTTTGGAGCGTTACTCTACATGTTCACCACAGACACTAAGAGATTGTATCAACGCAGTGCAGTCATTGACCAGACAGACTTTGTGTAAGCTCAGCTTTGTTCAACCCCTACTGCAGACATGGACAGATTTGTTGCACCCAGCCTCAGTCAGCTTACAAAGACCCAGTCCTGCTTCTAACTCTACTCCTGTATTCCCACCAGCTCCTCCTGCCCTGCTATCTACCGCATGTCAGTACCCTGTTCCCACTCGCTGCACCTATCCTGCCTTTAACCCTGTAAAAGAGCCCTCTGTAGCAACTGCTCCCTCTCCTGTTCCATCCTCCAGTTTTTCTCTGTCTCCAGCTGCTCCATTCGTTTGCAGACCTGCGTTTACTTGCAGTGCTCCAGTAGTTAAAACCAGAAAAAAGCGAAAATTCTTTCCAACCAATACCATCCTGCCAGTATCCAAACCGGTGAGCCTGCCTTCCGTGACTCGGCCTGAAGCCTCTACTCAGCCTGAAGCCTCTACTCGGCCTGATGCCTCTCTTCAGCCGGATGCCTCTCTTCAGCCGGATGCCTCTCTTCAGCCGGATGCCTCTCTTCAGCCGGATGCCTCTCCTCAGCCGGATGCCTCTCCTCAGCCTGAAGCCTCTCCTCAGCCTGAAGCCTCTCCTCAGCCTGATGCCTGCATTCAGCCTGATGCCGCTACTCAGCATGATGAACTGATCCAGCCCGACGATCCTATTAGGCCAGTTGACTCGATGCCCGCTGTTGATCCAGATGATCCGGTACCTGATCCAGTGCCCGCTGTCGTGCCAATTGACTCAGAGCCCGCTGTCATATCTGGTGACCCGGTGCCCACTGCCTTGCCAGATGACGCGGTGCCCGCTGGCAAGCCAAATGACCTGATGCCTGGTGACCCAGTGCCCGCTGTCATACCTGGTGACCCGATGCCCGCTGTCGAGCCAGACGATCCAATGCCTGGTGACCCGGTGCCCACTGCCTTGCCAGATGACGCGGTGCCCGCTGACAAGCCAAATGACCTGATGCCTGGTGACCCAGTGCCCGCTGTCATACCTGGTGACCCGATGCCCGCTGTCGAGCCAGACAATCCGGTACCTGATGCCCCGGTGCTCACTGTCGTACCAGTTGACTCGGAGCCCACTGCCTTGCCGGATGACGCGGTGCCCGCTGTCGAGCCAAATGACCTGATGCCTGGTGACCCAGTGCCCGCTGTCCAGTCAGACGATCCAATGTCTGACCCAGTGCCCGCGGTCATACCAGTTGACTTGGAGCCCACTGCCTTGCCAGATGACGCGGTGCCCGCTGTCGAGCCAAATGACCTGATGCCTGGTGACCCGATGCCCACTGTCCAGCCAGACCATACAATGTCTGACCCAGTGCCTGCGGTCATACCAGTTGACTCGGAGCCCACTGCCTTGCCAGATGACGCGGTGCCCACGGTCGAGCCAAATGACCTGATGTCTGGTGACCCAGTGCCCGCTGTCCAGTCAGACGATCCAATGTCTGACCCAGTGCCCGCGGTCATACCAGTTGACTTGGAGCCCACTGCCTTGCCAGATGAAGCGGTGCCCGCTGTCGAGCCAAATGACCTGATGCCTGGTGACCCGATGCCCACTGTCCAGCCAGACCATACAATGTCTGACCCAGTGCCTGCGGTCATACCAGTTGACTCGGAGCCCACTGCCTTGCCAGATGACGCGGTGCCCACGGTCGAGCCAAATCACCTGATGCCTGGTGACCCGATGCCCGCTGTCCGGTCAGACGATCCAATGTCTGACCCAGTGCCCGCGGTCATACCAGTTGACTCGGAGCCCACTGCCTTGCCAGATGACGCGGTGCCCGCTGTCGAGCCAAATGACCTGATGCCTGGTGACCCGATGCCCGCTGTCCAGCCAGACCATACAATGTCTGACCCAGTGCCTGCGGTCATACCAGTTGACTCGGAGCCCACTGTCGTGCCTGGTGACTCGGTGCCCGCCGCTCCGCCTGGGGGCCCGAGACCTGTTGCTCTGCTTGGGGGTCCAGCGCCCGCCGCTCCGCCTGGGGATCCGGCGCCCGCCGCCCCGCCTGGGGGCCTGAGACCTGTCGCTCCGCCTGAGGGCCCGAGACCTGTCGCTCCATCTGGGGGTCCGGCGCCCGCCGCTCCGCCTGAGGGCCCGAGACCTGTCGCTCCACCTGGGGGTCCGGCGCCCGCCGCTCCGCCTGAGGGCCCGAGACCTGTCGCTCCTCCTGGGGGTCCGGCGCCCGCCGCTCCGCCTGAGGGCCCGAGACCTGTCGCTCCACCTGGGGGTCCGGCGCCCGCCGCTCCGCCTGAGGGCCCGAGACCTGTCGCTCCACCTGGGGGTCCGGCGCCCGCCGCTCCGCCTGAGGGCCCGAGACCTGTCGCTCCTCCTGGGGGTCCGGCGCCCGCCGCTCCGCCTATGGGCCCGAGACCTGTCGCTCCGCCTGGGGGTCCGGCGCCCGCCGCTCCGCCTGAGGGCCCGAGACCTGTCGCTCCGCCTGGGGGTCCGGCGCCCGCCGCTCCGCCTGAGGGCCCGAGACCTGTCGCCCCGCCTGGGGGTCCGGCGCCCGCCGCCCCGCCTGGGGGCACGATGCCTGTCGCCCCGCCTGGGGGCACGATGCCTGTCGCCCCGCCCGGGGGCCCGGTGCCTGCTGCTCCGCCCGGGGGCCCGGTGCCTGCTGCTCCGCCCGGGGGCCCGGTGCCTGCTGCTCCGCCCGGGGGCCCGGTGCCTGCTGCTCCGCCCGGGGGCCCGGTGCCTGCTGCTCCGCCCGGGGGCCCGGTGCCTGCTGCTCCGCCCGGGGGCCCGGTGCCTGTCGCCCCGCCCGGGGGCCCGGTGCCTGCTGCTCCGCCTGGTAATCCGATGTGCCTCTGCCCGGAGTCCTGCCCGATGTGCCTCTGCCCGGAATCCTGCCCGATGTGCCTCTGCCCGGAGTCCTGCCCGATGTGCCTCTGCCCGATGTGCCTCTGCCCGGAGTCCAGCCCGATGTGCCTCTGCCCGGTGTGCCTCTGCCCGGAGTCCTGCCCGATGTGCCTCTGCCCGGAGTGCCTCTGCTCGATGTGCCGCTGCCCGGAGTCCAGCCCGGTGTGCCGCTGCCCGGAGTCCTGCCCGGTGTGCCAGTCTTTGCTATCCCGCCAGTTGCCAGACCCGGGCGGTGGAACATTTTGCCCAGCTAGGACTGTTTGGAGCGTCCTGAGGCCGCTCCTTGAGGGGGGGGTACTGTTAGGAATGGACTGGCCAGCAATGGTGGGACTCACCTGCCTTTTGATCTGCAGTACCAGGGCTGGCCAGCGGGTGCTCCCAGCAATCAGAGACTCAACCTTTCAGCCAGCTAACACCTGGAACTGATGATACTGGGGTATTTAAGGGATGGCCAGACTTGCAGACTCTGCCTTGGTGTTGTGTTTGTCCTGGGCCCTGTATCTGTCCTGCATCCTGTTTCTGTTCCTTTGCTGACCCTGATCTGAACTGCTGCTGACTTCTCCTGCTCTGATCCTGGCTTGTGACCCTGACCACCCCTCTGTCTGACCCTCTGTACCTCGCTGCTTGCTACCTGCTGAACCTGGCCTGTGACCCCGACCATTCTCTGCTTGCTCCCCCCGTACCTACCTGCCCAATTGATATTGACCCGGGCTGCCTGACGACGCTTGCTTGTATGTACTGTTATCTGTGGGTGGTTGGTTTGGTTTGTTTGCACTGTATTATGTTTAGTATTGCCCTGCGTTTATGTTTGTATGGTTAGTGTTAAATTATATTGTTTATCACATTTCTGAAGTCTGCGTTTCCCTGCATCAGTCACACATCTCTGGTCATACCTGGGAGTCCTGACATTTGCGGTGTAGGAATGGCTGAAATGCATGCAAAGTTTACGTGACATTTTAAGGATGTCTTGCAGTGGGATGGTGGATTTTAGGAACCGCTTGACAACCAGATTGAACACGTGAGCCATGCATGGCGCATGGCACAACCTTCCTTGACGCAGAGCAGACACCATGTTCTTTCCGTTGTCGGTCAACATGGTTCCGATTTTCAGTTTGCGCGGAGACAGCCATCTGTCGATTTCTCTGTTCATTACACTCAGAAGTTCCTCCCCTGTGTGACTACGTTCGCCAAGGCATACCAGGTGCAGCACAGCGTGACACCGTTGCGCCCTGCACATGTGATATGCCGGTCGGGTAATGGGACTTGGCACGGGGGTGGCGGCTGAGGACACGGCGGAAGAAGAGGTGGTAGAGGCGGACATCTTTGCTGGACCAAGGACGTGCAAACGTGGAGGCAAAAGCGGCGTGACCTGTCCAAGTTGCTGGTGCGGCTGTGCCGGCACCACGTTCACCCAGTGGGCCGTAAATGACATGTACTGTCCCTGACCGTAGTTACAGCTCCACACGTCGGCGCTGCCGTGCACTTTGGCAGAGACCGACATGCTCAAAGACTGGCCCACCATCTCTTCTACATGTGAATGCAGGGCTGGCACTGCCTTTTTGGCGAAGAAATGCCGGCTTGGCACTCTCCACCGCGGCTCGGCACAAGCCATCATTTCTCGGAAAGGTGCTGAGTCCACCACTTGGAAAGGGAGGGACTGCAGTACCAGCAACTTGGACAGGAGGACGTTCAGCTTCTGCACCGTCGGGTGCGTGCTCGCAAACTGTTGTCTCTTGGAAACGGATTCCAAGAAAGACTGCTGACGGAATCCGTGAAGAGGAGTAGCAGGAGAAGGAGCATCTGAACGAGCGGAAGATGCCAACGAGCGACAACTCCCCTCAGCAGAGGTGTTGGAGCCTTGACTGGCTGATAGAGGGCGATTGACGTCGGGTGACGGAGCAAGTAACGGAGCGGGTGATGGAGCGGGGGCTGGGGCAGGCAGAACCGCCGTATCTTTATCACGGTTTTCCCAGGCCACCGAATGGCGACGCTGCATATGCTGACGCAACGCTGTAGTCCCAACATTGGCCCCCTGGCCACGCTTGACTTTCTGGCCACATAGTCGACATACGGCTACGTTTACTTCCTCGGGCGGCTTGACGTAAAAATTGCCACACCGCCGAGTAGGAAACTTTGCCCCCGCTACTCCTCACTGGCTGACTGCTACTTCCTCCGTGCACACCGGCACCACTACTGGCCATGGTGGTAGGCTGCAGTGGAGCTGTTGCTCTACTCCGTGGCCGTTTGGCTCCACTGACACTGCTGCGACCCTGCTGCCTCCTGGGCAACCCACCGACTGTTTTGCTCGCTGGCAAGCTGGCACCCTCTTCTCCTGATGATGCGGAAGCAATAGCCTGATGACGACGAGGCTGCCAAGTGTGATCAGCCTCATCATCATCAATTAGGGTCTCCGCGTCACTACTAGCCCCCTCGGCTGCGTGTGGGTCAGGAGACAGACCTGTCTCTAGACCGGCTACCGAGCCACTCTCCTCGCCAGTACTTCTTCGCCTGGCTGCTGAAGAGGCGGATTTCTCCCCCCGTTCCTGACCGCCCTCTGTTAGCTCTTCCTCACTGTACAGTGGGGCTGAGCCCACAGCATGCGATACTTTGCTTGGTGAGGGAACACCAAAGGACAGGGGCAGGTCGAGGACACGTGATTTCAGTGGGCTTGCTCCCGGGCCATGCCAACTAACGGTTGTGTCTGACGTACCCACCGACCGTTGGCTGTAGGTGTCAGAGGTGACCTGGGAAGAGGAAGACGACCGAGTCAACCAATCGATGACGGCAGGGTTGTCGGTGGAGACACGACCGCTGGATGACACCGGGAGCACGGGCCTCTGGCTGCGACTAGTGCTGCCTCGACCCCTTCCTCTGCTGCCACGTCTGCTCGCTCCTGAAACATTGCCTCCTCTGCCACTCCTCTGCGTGTTGTCTGACATACTCTTTAATTCAATAAGCACCCCAAAAATAAAAACGGATTTAACTCTTTGAACGTACAATAGTGGTTGTGAAGCAGAAAGTCAGTTTATTTAGCACAATCGGTCAATTGCAGCTTGCCGTTGGCTGGAAACTGTACGTTTATGTACGAATGCACTAATCACCCAAAAAATATTACCGCCAGCCGGCGTGTAAATGGATTTAACTCTTTGAACGTACAATAGTGGTTGTGAAGCAGAAAGTCAGTTTATTTAGCACAATCGGTCAATTGCAGCTTTCCGTTGGCTGGAAACTGTACGTTTATGTCACTGGAATGCACTAATCACCCAAAAAATATTACCGCCACCCGGCGTGTAAATGGATCTAACTCTTTGAACGTACAATAGTGGTTGTGAAGCAGAAAGTCAGTTTATTTAGCACAATCGGTCAATTGCAGCTTGCCGTTGGCTGGAAATTGTACGTTTAGGTCACTGGAATGCACTAATCACCCAAAAAATATTACCGCCAGCCGGCGTGTAAATGGATTTAACTCTTTGAACGTACAATAGTGGTTGTGAAGCAGAAAGTCAGTTTATTGTACACAATCGGTCAATTGCAGCTTGCCGTTGGCTGGAAATTGTACGTTTAGGTCACTGGAATGCACTAATCACCCAAAAAATATTACCGCCACCCGGCGTGTAAATGGATCTAACTCTTTGAACGTACAATAGTGGTTGTGAAGCAGAAAGTCAGTTTATTTAGCACAATCGGTCAATTGCAGCTTGCCGTTGGCTGGAAACTGTACGTTTATGTCACTGGAATGCACTAATCACCCAAAAAATATTACCGCCACCCGGCGTGTAAATGGATCTAACTCTTTGAACGTACAATAGTGGTTGTGAAGCAGAAAGTCAGTTTATTTAGCACAATCGGTCAATTGCAGCTTGCCGTTGGCTGGAAACTGTACGTTTATGTCACTGGAATGCACTAATCACCCAAAAAATATTACCGCCACCCGGCGTGTAAATGGATCTAACTCTTTGAACGTACAATAGTGGTTGTGAAGCAGAAAGTCAGTTTATTTAGCACAATCGGTCAATTGCAGCTTGCCGTTGGCTGGAAACTGTACGTTTATGTCACTGGAATGCACTAATCACCCAAAAAATATTACCGCCACCCGGCGTGTATATGGATTTAACTCTTTGAACGTACAATAGTGGTTGTGAAGCAGAAAGTCAGTTTATTGTACACAATCGGTCAATTGCAGCTTGCCGTTGGCTGGAAACTGTACGTTTATGTCACTGGAATGCACTAATCACCCAAAAAATATTACCGCCAGCCGGCGTGTAAATGGATTTAACTCTTTGAACGTACAATAGTGGTTGTGAAGCAGAAAGTCAGTTTATTGTACACAATCGGCAAACTGCAGCACCAACTGTGCACGACAGCCACCAAAAAAAAAAAGGGTGTATGTCACTTTAAATTTTCGATTCTTTGATAGCTGTGGCCCTAAGTAACGATTCTGTGTCCCTGAGTAACGATTCTGTGTCCCTGAGTAGCGATTCTGTGTCCCTGAGTAACGATTCTGTGTCCCTGAGTAACGATTCTGTGTCCCTGAGTAACGATTCTGTGGCCCTAAAGTCTCTGTGGCCCTAACTCTGTCCCTTAATACACACAGGTCTGTCTCTCTTGAATGACCGGAGGCTAATGGAGAATTCTAAGATGGCCGTGATTTATAGTGCTGGCTGGCTGCTGATTGGCTAATGCGATCACATGTCATGAATGCATTATGGGTCAGCGCGCCTTGTCTGCGCGCCTTCCCAGAGATCCCCGCCCCATCTTCTCTGTCCATTTTCTCCGTGGCCACACATGTCGCCGCCATTTTTGGGAAAATTCGATTCGTGCATCCGAAGTTTGTTAATCTTCGGATTCGTCGCGAATAGAATTTTTCCAAATCTTCGGAACGAATTCCACTTCGTCATGTTCGATTCGCTCATCTCTAATCAGCAACAATTCTCAGGATCACTGCTGATCTCTGTTTCATAAAAGGACACCTAAATGAATATGTGTAGACTAGAGTGGATGCCAGAGCAGGTTACAGAGGAACAGCTTAGCATCTGAGACTTTTCAGATTTTGCAGGTCTTCAGTTTCTTAAACTGGGTAGTTCTCCTGCCGATGCCAGAAATGTCAGATTACCAGTCCACACCCTACATACTGTCTATTTTTCCCTCTTGCAATTTACCAGCACATCCTTCTTTACAGCTGCAGTAATTTTTAAACAGAAAGATACCTCTAGGAGAACCTTGACAATTCTATTCAAAGATTAGGATCAGGGAATCAAGGGAGGTAGTAATTATATGAGTGTCTGATGTATTCATAGATATGTAGATAAGGGCAAGCTCTAAGGATGTCATCCTAAACCTGGCTTCAGTGACCTTGAATGAGCTTGCAGCCATTGAATGTTGAAAAGTAACATGAAGCATATTTGTTCCAGCCAGTGACTAGCTAATTACAAAGCCACAATCAGGTTGACAGCCTAGAGATTGCTTATTTATATCAGGTAGGCAATGCATGTTGCCATAATTCTATAATCAAAGAACCACCCTTAAAATGGCTCTAAAGGCTTAAAAAAAAGAAATCTGGGCAAAATTATTATTTTTCCATGCAGTGGGGCTGTACTAGCAAATACTCAATTTTTGTCTTAGGGTGCAGAAAGCAAAGATATACCTTATTATTCTGCTGATCCTCCGAGTGCAAGACCAGTCCCCGCCGCTCCTGCCCCCCCCCCCCCCCGCACATTAGTGTCTTGTGAATGGGCTATTCTTGACATCCTCATACCTATAGACCAGCTCCGGACATGAAGGCGGCAGGAACAATCTGCCGCTGGACGTGAGGGAGCGCGGTTTTCTGGAGGATCAGAACAATGTGTAACTGCAGCTTTTCTCTGAGCCCTTGGACAAAATAAGCACTTAACCCTTTCATTACCAGGTCTGTACGGCATTTGGACTTACAGCACTGCTTCCAGCAGGCCAGGTCCGTATGCCATATGGACCTACATTCCTCCTCTGCTATGAGCTCATGGTCACTACCATGACCATGAACTTATAGCAGAAATGTTCAGCAGACTCTGCTGAACAAAACAATAGCAGTTAACAAGCCGCTGATCACAGCTATTCACCTAAAATGATCCACCTCCCTCGCCTATACCTATGCTTCCTCCCCTCCTGCACTCCCCTGTCTTTAACACTGATCCCCCTGCAATTCTCATCCCCCAGCATCAGCCCCCCACAGCACGAATCTCCACAGATCAATTGCCAGCTTCCCTCCATTGCCATTCCTGCCGGCAATTGCACTCTATTTTTTTAAAGTGCCCCCCCCCCCATCAGCGCCTCCCTCACTCACCAATCTCCGGCGGCCCCTCCAGGTAATTCTTCTAGCTGGCTTCGACTCCACATCTACCACCAGCTGCTGCCTGGGCAGATTGTGATCAAGGTGTAAAGTAGGGGGGCCGGTAAACACATTTTCTTTCCTGAATGAACAAAGTGATCAGTAGTGATCACTCTGTTCATTCATCCCTGGCACATAGTAAACTGTGTTTATTATGTGTCAGTTTGTGAATGAATGGGATGGAGTCTCTATACAGACTCCTATCCTTCTCATTACAGTGCATCTAAATCTCCCTTGCCACTGGAGCCTGATCTGCATTTGGTTCATGCTCCAAGGCTACTGACAGGCGGTCACAAAGTGATTCGATGCCTCCTCACTAACTATTTTGACCCCATTTTTGCTGATAAAGGCATTGCAACTGCGTGCATTTGCGGCTCTTCCTCAGACTTGAATGTGTAGTGTTTGGAAGGTGGCATCAGGTTAACTGTGCAACGGGCACTAAGCAAAGAATCGCAGCCACAGCATTTAACCAGTTTCGGTGTTTATGCCATTGTAGGCATCACCCTGGTACTGTTTTTTTAGAGCCAGTGGTTGGCTTTCTTGTAATAGCATTCGAAGCAGCTATACTGCTAGATTTCTATTACAAGCAGAGGGAGGGGACATCTCCCCCCTCCTACCGCCTTCTGCTGCTCTCTCGAGCTCTCCCATCCCACGGGATCTGCTTTGATCGTCTCTCCATTATAGTAAACCAGAAGCGATGACCTGACACCACTTCCGGAAGTAAACAGCATCATTTTTAAAAAACCAAAAGCATTCAGAAACACTGATCTTGGTGTTTTTGAATGCTTTTAAGTGTAGAGGAGGGATTTGGGGTCTTATAGACTCCAGATCTGTCCATAAAGAGTACCTGTTACATACCTATTGCTGTCAAAAGGATGTTACATTCAATAAAAGTGATAAAAAAATAAAAGTAACAATTTAAAAATAAAAATAAAATAATAAATTATTATTTTAAAAAAAATGTATAGAGCCCCATCCTCCCGTGCCTGTGCTCAAAGGCGAATGTGTGCATCAGTCCCACATGCACACAAACAGTGATTGACCCACACATGTAAGGTATCACTGCGAACGTCATGGGCAGTAACTCTAGTACCAGACTTCCTCTGTAAATCTAAAGTGTTAACCTGTAAAGGCTTTTAAAGTGTTGTCTATGGGTAGTAAAATATACATTGTTTATCGCCATTGCACGGGGATGCACAATTTAAAGCATGACATGTTTGGTATCTATTTACTTGGTGTATCAGCAGCTTTTATATTCTGCAAAAAAATGGATTATGTATTGTGTTTTTTTGCAATAAAATTCAAAAAAGTGTATTTTTTCCCATAAAATTGCATTTGTAAAACTGCTGCACAAATACCATGTGGCATAACACATTTGAAAACCCACTAATTTATTCTCTAGGTTCTCTACTTTAAAAAATATATAATGTTTTGGGGTTCTAAGTAGTTTTCTAATAAAAAAAAAAAATTGTTAGCTGTGAACAAAATGTGCAAGAAATGGCCCAGACTGGTGGTTAAACAAGCCCCTCTGCTGCCTTATGCAGCTTACGGGGGTGGTTGGCAAGCAGCAGAAATGCAGCTCAATTGTGCATTTTTGCTGCCCCCAACTGCAAGTGTAAACAAGGCCTAAGGCTTCATTCATACAGGTCATGCTACAGTGAGGCCGTGTTTAGCTGCACAGTAAAACACAGGTGTTCTGTGCATACCCATGCAGGCTATCCCATTGATGTCAATTGGGACACAGTCGTTGCACAAGAATGCACAGGTATACCATGCATTCCTATGTAGACAGTCCCATTTATATCAATTGGGATGCAGTGGCTGCAGGGACACAGCCATCGTTCCTAACTTGACATCCAAATGGGTCCATGTCCCTGAACTGACACTGTCTGCATTTGGGGCCATGCATCTACACCTGCACAGAAACGAATAGGACTGCCTGCACAGGGATACAGAGAACACCTGTGCATCCTCATTCAGGTAAACACAGCCCTCCATTGGCATATGCTTTAGTATACCCCATGTGAACGAGGTCCTTAGTATGGATTTAGCAAGAGTTTCATAAGTTATGCTGTGTTTGTGAGTACAAATAGGGATTTTAGTGTTTTTTAAATGAAAATAGCGATTTGATAATTATTTGTGCAAATATTGTGTGGTCCTAACAATCAGTAGAACCTTCTTTTTATTTTACAGGTCATGTGCTTTCAGAAAATATATGGTTTGGGGAGGGGCTTTTACAAACTCTGAAAGCTGTAAGTGAAAAATTAAAACCTCCAGATTTTTAGAAAAATGTGGATATTTACATGTTTGCGTATGTTCGACTTTCACCATGTTGCAAAAAGGCGCAATTTAAAATTCACAAATATTTGTTATTTATTAACTCAGTACAGGTTAAGCTTTTATATTTGGTAGGAATTTAGCAGGAATTTTGTAAAATGTGCTGTTTCTATCTGTTAATAATGATTTAGTGTATTTTTAGTGAAAATATTGTTTTGATAAAAATTCGATTTTCAACATTTTGCAAAAATGTGCAATTGAAAATTTAAAAATATTTAAAAATATTTATTTATTGGCTCAGTACAGGTTAAGCTTTTATATTTAGTATGGATTTACATACTGTAGGTACATAGTTACATAATTAGTCTGGCTGTAAAAGACAAACGTCCATCCAGTTCAACCATTAAAAAAAATAAGTTATAATCCTATACCCACACTTGATCCAGAGGAAGGCAAAAAAACCCCAGCGAAGCATGAATCAATTTGCTCCGGCAGGGAAAAAAATTCCTTCCTGATCCCCCGAGAGGCAATCGGATATTCCCTGGATCATGTAAAATCTGCTGTGTTTTTATCTGCTAATAATGATTTTGGTGTATTTTCAGTGAAAATATTGCTTTGATAAACATTTGTACAAATATCATGGGGCCTTAAAAATCAGTAGCACCTTCTTTTTTCTACTGATAATCTGTTTTCAGAAAATATAGTATGTTTTGAGTGGTCTTTTACAAATTCTGAAAGCTTTAAGGGAAAAATAAAAAAAAACATGGAAAATTTTCAAAAATGGTCAGGCAAGCTGAGTTTAAAAGTGGAGTGCAGAGACTGGCAGTGAAAGGGTTAACCCATGCAGTGTGGGCGCAGCCTCACGGCACAGGAAATTAAAAGTTTTGACTGGAGTTCTGCTTTAAGGTTTAATGCATTCTCTGCATTAAGATGAAAAACCTTCTGTGCTCCAGGATCCTCATTCGGGGTGAGAGGGGTTTTCATACTTACCTTAGCCTGATCTCGACATAACACTGCATGAGAGTAGAGGCTCTCATGGCTCTCTCCCTCCTCACAGTGCAGACTGAGTGCCAATGACTCCTGCTGCTGTCAATCAAATGTGGAAGCAGGGAAGTCGGGCAAAGCCCCTCTGTCTGTGTCTTTGGATGCAGGCAGTAAGGTTTGGGAGCAAGCCTACATGAGAACCCCCCTTAGCAAGCACCTTGCTTGGGGGGGTACTCAGAAGAGAGGAGGAGTCAGGAGCACCGATGGGGAACTCCCGAAGAGGAGGATCAGGCTGCTCTGTACAAAACCATTGCACAGAGCAGGTAAGTATAGCATGGTTTTCTTTTAAGGTTTAATATCACTTTAATTGTACTTCTGTAGCAGTTTTACATAAATAGACCTGTTTGTGAAAATATTAAAGTTATTACTAGCAAAAATGTATCTCTATTGTCCTTCTATAGGGGTTTTACATAAATAGACCTGTTTGTGAAAATATTTAATTTAATGACTAGCAAATGTGTATCTCATATATATATATATATATATATATATATATTTATTTTACTGATGGAACTAATAAAACTTTAAATAATACAAATATGCATTAATGGTGGACATAGTCAGAAATCTCATGGAGGGCAAAGAAAGGTCTGTACTTCCTTGAGTGAATCCAACCCCACTTGAAATTTTATCAGCCCAAAAATCACAAAAGTCTTCTATTTAGGATGACTACCTACACATGCATCGTAATTATTCCACTTGTCCAACATCCATGCTGTTTTGGACTATCCAAGGTAACAGTCCCTGTACATGTACTGTTTAGAATAGCAAAAAATATAAACATGGTGTTACAAGAATGGTGATTACACCAACACATAAAAAAACTTTTCTCAAAGTTTTTCAACTAGAAAATGGTACCAGATGCCACCGGCAAAATTACTCAGGGGCAGGAGCTTCCAGTCATTTCCTATTCACATCCACTGGATAATATGACATGTATGACAAGCTTTTCACAGAGCAGTACACGCGTTGCTGGCTTACCTCTGTCAAACAGCAATGGACAGCAGGATCAAACTGTCATTTTTCAACCCAACCAATTGGCATCTTGATAGTAATCACTTGCTCATTGCTACAGCTTTAGATTCCTCCACAGTTGGATTGTCCAGAAAAGAAGGAAAATAATTTACAGTGTGCACCAATTTGATTTGTGTATGGGTACTTTACCTTTCCTTAACATGAAATACCAAATAATAAAAAAACAGCTGCAGAGTAAACTTTATATATTGCCAAATATCTCAGTATGTGCACAGCTTACAATACTTTTACATACGTATTTGTAATTGTTATCATTTGTTCATTCACACAAAACAGCGTCTGATTTAGACCTGTTGGTCTTTCCACTTGTTGCTAAGTAAATCTTTGATATCTATTTTACTTCTTCTTCAAATTGTATTATTCATACTCCTCTCTTTGCTGTATGCTCACCATTCTGTCTCCAGATGGGCTTTTTATGTAACCTCACTCAAAGATGAAATAAAGAAAGGTCAAACATATTTAACCAATAACATTGTGCATGTATGTAATTATACCTGCTTCTCCCCTGAATCAAATACTCCAAATACCAAAAGCAGCCAGGGTTTTTTCTACTGGATAGTGGTCTGTTGATAGTTACTCATGTCAAGGGAGATTTCGCCATGTCTCATTCATAATTGCAAGAGATGGTGTCAAAATATTGAAACAAATCTGAAAAGGTTTAGGACAATTAATATCTCCAATACTGCTGTAAAGCATCTTTTTGAATTTCCTCATGCTCTCCAAAAAAAACATAAACATGCTAAAATTAATCTTTTAATTCTTGATCACACTCATTCCAAGTAAAAAGAGGGCAAAATTATGGACCCAAGAGAGTAGCGCCTCCAAAAGGATATGCAATAATATCATGTTCAACTGCACAGTGAGTGAATAATCACACTGCTAAATGTTTGTAACATTCATACAGCCCCTCATTATTAGCCATAAAGTGTCTGTTTAGAAATTGTGGCATTCACCTGATATGGTTGGGCTGTTGGAGAATATTGAAAAGATGTTGTAAGTTCCAGTGGACTTGTCAAAACATTGACCTGCAGAACAACAATATTCACACTCAACTCTCCCTCTGATGGTCATGAGAAGATAAAATGATCTCTTCTGTTAAGAAAGCCCAAATCAGTTGGGAAAATATTTTAAGCACAATATTTACACTGCAAAAGCACTCTTACTGTTATTATAAAAGGAAAATATGAATGGAGCTGGAAAAATAGATCTGACCTAGTGGCTGATAGCAAAGTCTTTAATTATAAAAGTCCATAAAGTCCATATTTGAAATATATAAAGGCAACATTAGTGGCAGCTCATCATAGAGTGAAGAAATTATCTGTAGGAAACAAAAAAAGACAGAAGGGGGTGCCAGACTAAGTGTAGCACAGGGGTGTCAAACTGGTGGCCCTCCAGCTGTTACTGTAGCAGATTAAAAACAACTGGGTTTATTACAAAGCCAAATGGCAACTTACATAAAAAGCAGACAAGTAACCATGTATCTATGTGTAGTATCTGGGCCACATGAAAGTGTCCCGGAGTCATCGGTGGGAGGTCTTAACCACTTGCCGCCCTGCCACCGTATTTCTACAGTGGCACTGGCAGGCAAAACCACGTTTTAAAACGTGTGTTTTGTAAACAGATAGGGAGCGCGCGTGAGGCGCGCCGCCGCCCTATCTGTCCCGTCGATCACCGCCGCGGATGTCAGTCGCCGGGTCACAGCCGGTCCTTAGCGGCTGTTTCCCGGCGATTGGCAGTAAACAGTGACAGAGAGCACAGCTGCAGTAGCTGTGCTGTCTGTCACTTCCTTGTCAGCTCGAGGATGAGCTGATCGAGACAGAAGAGTTTCTCTCTCTCGATCAGCCTTGTCCCATCCAGCACACACCCCGCCCCCTAGTAAAACACTCCCCCTCACTCAGATAACCCGTCCCTGCAAAATAAAGTTAACCCCTTCCTCCCCAGTGGCATTAGTACAGTGTCAGTGTTTTTCTTTTTGCACTGATCACTGTATTAGTGTTTTTGGGGATGTCAGTGACCCCAAGTCAGTACCCCCCAATGTCAGAATGTCCGCCGCAGTCCCGAAGTCCCGCCATAAGTCGCTGGTCACTGCCATAAGTCACTGATAGCCGCCATAATTCACTGATCGCCACCATTATTAGTATAAAAAAAAACCTAAAAATCCCAGTATCTTTCCCGCCATTTGTAAATGCTATAACTTTCACGTAAACCAATTAATTTACACGTATTGGGTTTTTTTTTTTAGCAAAGACATGTCGCAGAATGTATTTTGGCAGAAATTTATGACTATATTTGATTTTTGCATTTTTTTTACTGGACATGTTTTATAGCAAAAAGTCCAAAAAAATAAAAACCGCACAGGCGATCAAATACCTTCAAAAGAAAGCTCAATTTGTGGGGGAAAAGGATGTAAATTTCCTGTATGTACCGTATTGCATGACCGCGCAATTGTCCGTTAAACTAGCGCAGCGCTGTATAGCAGAAAAATGGTGTAAATTGCAGTATTTATACCATAGTTTGTAGACGCTATAACTTCCACACAAAGCAATCAATATACACTCAGTGGGATTTTTTTACCAAAAACGTAGCAGAATACATTTTGGCCTAAATTTATAACCAACTTTGAGTTTACTATATATTTTTTATAGCTGAAAGTAAAAAATATTGTTTTTCTTCCAAATTTTTTGCCTTTTTTTGTTTATAGCGTGAAAAATAAAAAGCGCACAGATGATCAAATACCACCGAAAGAAAGCTCTATTTGAGTGAAAAAAAGGACATAAATTTCATTTGGGTGCAGCATTGCATGACCGCGCAATTATCAGTTGAATTAGTGCAGCGCCGAGTAGCAAAAAGAGGCCTGGTCATTAAGGGGGGTAAATCCTCTGGAGCTCAAGTGGTTAAAAGGTAAGCCACCCCTTAACCTAGTCTGCCTGTACCTGCCCAGCCAAAAGGAAACCATAGCTAGCATGGAATACATGGGAGGATGGACCGTAAATAATATCAACGGGAAACCTGGATGCCGCAGATAGGTCAGGTGATGCGTTTCCAAGCATTCGCTTCTTCTTCAGATCTGATTGGCTGCCACTCTTGTCAGTCTAATATAGGCCGAATAGGGAATGGAACCCCTATTTTTTTTACATGTTTTAAACCATTCCATCCTCCTTATTCACTAAGAGACAAATTGTTACGTTTCCATACCTCATTGAATTGTACAGATCCAGCTTTGCATGAACACTCAGAATCCCATAGAGGTTCCCCTCATATTGTCCAGCCCACCAATAATCACTAAAAAAGCATAATGAGTACCTAAAGGTCACATATCCTTGGCTGGGAAGTCACACTGGTGAGTTCCTGTAGATGTTCCCAAATAAGCCTGTCTGCTTGTAAAGAAAAATTTCACAGAGTCTGTTGCTTCCAGAACTGACCTAACTGTTAAAGGAAACTTTTTCTGGCCTAAAAAGAGCAGAAGGTGACCATAGTGCTGAAGCAGAGGCTCCCTGTGAGTCCTGTGAATCTTAGATACAAGCTATATACAGGGCCCCAAGATCTTACAAAGTTAAGATTGAGCCCATCTATTCCTGGTGCAAGTCCACTTTTATTCAACTTTCAAATGCCAAGGCTTCTGCTGTCCACTGAAGTTCTTTTCACAATTGAAAGAGATTTCTGCACACTCTAATGCATTTTGGCTATGTTGTGTATCATTCATAGGACTGTACTTTGGTTACTTATACAGTTTTGATTTTAAGGACCATAATAACACATACCATGTAAGCTCATTTTTCTAAATACCATTCTGTTGTTATCCCAAGTACAGTTAAACCACAAACACATCTGAATTTACTAGTTTGGAAGTAATGCAATTATCATAGAAGATGTTCTTAATTTTCTGCAATGATAAATTGTATCTCTTTTATTTCTTGTTCTAATTACAACAGGTAAGGAGTTATTCTTCTTTTTGATCTCGTAGCTTGTCATTTGGCACATGTTAGTAATCAGCATGGGTTCCAGCTTGTCTTTTTTTTCCTCCAGCATTGACATTTCTTATCATTCGAGTAAATAATCGAATGCAGAACTCTTCAGTTTAAAAAAAATCAGTAAGGTATAAGGAAAGCAGGGGTGTCCCAAACTATAGAAAAACATACTTCACAGTGGGAAAAAGCAGGTCTTGCAGTACTTTTGTTTTGGAAACTGTAACATAAACTCAGCATGTGATTTGCAGAAGGTCTACATTGTGGAAGCTGATCTGCAGTTTTGGACCTGGAACCAGTATGCCAGTTTATTGCTGATTTTTTACACTTTGGGACACCCTTGCCCATCAGAACAGATGTCCCACTATTATTCTAAAGCAACCAGCCTGCTTTAGGGCTTGTTCACACCAGAATGCAGTATTGACATGGTTCTGTGTGTGTTTCAAATGTCGCGTTTGGATGTACAATCTTCTGCAGGTGTCAATATATTCCTAACAACACCCAAAATGCAGATTACAAACCCAGTGCTTTTAACTGCACTGGATCACATGGTATTACAGTACCATGTGATTTGGTGCAGTGTGTTTTATAAAAGTCTTGCATGTACTACTTTTTGTGTGACCAAGTGCAATTTCAGCCCTTTCAAATGAATCAGCTGAAAATCATCCTGCACTGAGGAGCACAGGGATTGAGTTCCAGTGTAATTCAGATGTGAACCGGTCCTTAATGATGCTATTATTACAACACATAGAAAAATGGGAGTGCCTGGGATACTAGAGTGCACATGCCCCCCCTTCCAAATTCAACAAGAAGCAAAATTAAAAAAACATAGGTGCCATGTGCAAATGTAGTTGTATTTACTCTGATTTTAGCATAATTAATCATAAAATGTTATCTTCCCTGTAAGTAGGGCCACTCCTGAATCCCATATTTTAATTCAAAGAAATAATCCTCTAAATAGAAATGTCAGAATACTGCTTTTTTTTCTTTTCTT
Source organism: Staurois parvus (assembly GCF_062004578.1). Taxonomy (NCBI): domain Eukaryota; kingdom Metazoa; phylum Chordata; class Amphibia; order Anura; family Ranidae; genus Staurois; species Staurois parvus. Next base: position 1,161,325 of record NW_028318725.1, read on the forward strand.
TTTTGTCTGTGTGTGAATGGATATAAAGTACTTACAGTTGTGTTCAAAATAATAGCAGTCAGACATCACTAACCTGATCAATCACTGGTTTTGGTAGAAATTATATTTCTACATGGCAAATAATTTACTAGCAGGTATAGTAGAGTAATAGAAATCCAACAGACCCAACAGTCATGACATGCATGCTGCTGATTCTGTGTAATTGAATCACTAATTGAAAGGGGAATGTTCAAAATAATAGCAGTGTGGAGTTCTATTAGTGAGGTCATTCATTCTTTGAAAAACAGGTGGCAATTATTGCCCTTATTTAAGGAAGGAAGGCAGAAAATGTTGTACATGCTGGTTACAGTGCATTTCTCTCTGAAATTCTGAGGAAAATGGGTCGTTCCAGACATTGTTCAGAAGAACAGCGTACCTTGATTAAAAAGTTGATTGGAGAGGGGAAAACATATAAAGAAGTGCAGAAAATGATAAGCTGCTCAGCTAAAATAATCGCAAATGCTTTAAAATGGCAACCAAAACCTGAAAGACGTGGAAGAAAGTGAAAAACTACCATTCGAATGGATAGAAGAATAGCCAAAATGGCAAGGACTCAGCCAACAATCAGCTCCAGGAAGATCAAAGAAGGTCTAAAGTTACATGTGAGTATTGTTACAATTAGAAGACACCTATGTGAAGCCAAGCTATCTGCAAGAAGCCCCCGCAAAGTCCCACTGTTGAAAAAAAGACATGTGCTGAAGAGGTTACAATTTGCCAAAGAGCACATTGGCTGGCCTAAAGAGAAATGGCGCAACATTTTGTGGACTGATGAAAGTAAGATTGTTCTTTTTGGGTCTAGTGGCCGGAGACAGTTTGTCAGATGACCCCCAAACACTGAATTCAAGCCACAGTACACTGTGAAGACAGTGAAGCATGGTAGCGCAAGCATCATGATATGGGGATGTTTCTCATGCTACGGTGTTGGGCCTATTTATCGCATACCAGGGATCATGGATCAGTTTGAATACATCAGAATACTTGAAGAGGTCATGCTGCCTTATGCTGAAGAGGAAATGCCCTTGAAATGGGTGTTCCAACAAGACAACGACCCCAAACACACCAGTAAACGTGGAACATCTTGGTTCCAGACCAACAAGATTGACGTTATGGAGTGGCCAGCCCAATCCCCGGATCTTAATCCAATAGAAAACTTGTAGGGTGACATCAAAAATGCAGTTTCTGAGGCAAAAACCAAGAAATAGAGCAGAACTGTGGAATGTAGTCCAATCATCCTGGGCTGGAATACCTGTTCACAGGTGCCAGAAGTTGGTTGACTCCATGCAACACAGATGTACAGCAGTTCTCAGAAACAGTGCTTATACAACTAAATATTCATTAAGTGATTCAAAGGAAAGCAAAATCTTCAAACATTTTTCAGTTTATATAGTGAATATTTGAGTTTGTAAAGAAGAATGCAAACACTGCTAATTTTTTTGAACAGTCTAATATTCACTTTTCTTCAATTTTTTTTAGAGGAACAACACAAATTTGATCTATTTTTCTTCATGTTTTGATTTGAAATAGAATGTGTAGTGTTCCCAATGCATTTGTGTGTATGGAAATAAAAGCTATTAGAAGGATTTTGAGCTTTATTCACTTTTTACAACACACTGCTATTATTTTGAACACAACTGTATAGTAAGATGTAATGAAAGATGTAAAGCCCAAAAAGAAGTACAAAATATTATATGTGAGTTCCTGAAAACACCAGCAGCCATTTACATTACGTAGTTGCACTATTTTTTTTAATGTCGTGTAGCAGATGCATGAGAACAAATGTGAGAAGAATTTTACCACCACCTTCTTTCAACTCAGAAACATGATCTGATTGTGTCTGATTCTCACAAGGCATGCTCAAACTCAAGAGTGGATGATGAGTTTCAGGCTTGGTATGAACCCATGTTCTGACAACCTTTTGCTTACTTGGAGGTACTGCTAAATGGATGTTTGACCAAACCTCCTGCTGCAGTAGAAAGTGAAAAATTTAGCAGCGGTGTTACCAGCATTTTATCCCTGCCTGTCCCTTTCAGCTATCAGATGACAGGTGAATGTGAACGTTTAATATTGAAAAATGTAAAGTAATGCAACTGAGGGCTAAACATATGAGTGCAAGTTTATGGTTGAGAGGAGATCCTCTGGGGGAATTAAGGATGGAAAAGGATTTGGGGGTCCTAGTAGATGACAGGCTCAGCAGTAGCATGCAATTCCAAGCTGCAGCAAGCAAGGCCAGCAATGTATTAGCATGCATGAAACTATACTTTACAAAACTTGACTATACTGTCCAGTTTTGGTTAGCAATCCTCAGGAAGGATGTTTTTGAAGTGAAGAGAGTCCAGAGAAGGACAACAAAGCTGATAAGTGGGCTGGATGATTTCAGTTATGAGGAACAATTACAAACATTAAACTTATTCCAACTGGAGAAGAGACACTTAAGAGGGGATATGATCGCAATATACAAATATTTTAATACGGACTCTAGCATTGGGAGGAGACTACCTTAAGAAGAGTGCAGCGGAATCACTGTGCAAGCTATAACCAAAACACATATAGATGTCTATAAAATCCTTAATGTATGTATATGTGATCTACAAACCCAATTTATATGCAAAACACAAATAAATGACATGCGTAATTGTTAACATGCATCAAAAATGTGCAAATGCTCCTTTTGTACTCCTCCTTCCTTTTCTATTTCTGTTTGTCTTTGGTGTGGCAGTGGATAGCTGCCTTTGGTTTGAGTTACTGTTGGTGTTATACCAATGTTTTTGTCATTGACTAACAGTGCATCCAAAAAGTATTCGCAGCGCATAACTTTTGTCACATTTTGTTATGTTACAGCCTTATTCCAAAATGGATTAAATTCATTTTTTTCCTCAACATTCTACAAACAATACCCCATAATGACAATGAGAAAGAAGTTCGTTTTGAAATCTTTGCAATTTATTAAAAATAAAAAACCCCAAAAAACACATGTACATAAGTATTCACATGCCATGCCATGTATTTGTCATGACACTCAAAATTGAGCTCTGGTGCATCCTGTTCCCACTGATCATCCTTGAGATGTTTCCACAACTTGATTGGAGCCCACCTGTGGGAAATTCAGTTGATTGGACATGATTAGGAAATACATAAACCTGTCTATATAAGGTCCCACAGTTAACAGTGCATGTCAGAGCACAAACTAAGCCATGAAGTCCAAGGAATTGTTTGTAGACCTCCAAGACAGGATTGTATCAAGACACAGATCTGGGGAAGGGTACATAAAAATTTCTGCGGCATTGAAGGTCCCATTGAGCACAGTGGCCTCCAACATCCATAAATGGAAGAAGTTTGGAACCACCAGGAATCTTCGTAGAGCGGGCCGCCTGGCCAAAATGAGAAATCGAGCGAGAAGGGCCTTAGCCAGGGAGGTAACCAAGCACCCGATTGTCACTCTGAAAGAGCTCCAGCGTTTCTCTGTGGAGAGAGGAGAACCTTCCAGTAGAACAACCATCTCTGCAGCACTCCACCAATCAGACTTGTATGGTAGAGTGTCCAGATGGAAGCCACTGCTCAGTAAAACGAAAATGGCAGCCTGCCTGGAGTTTGCCAAAAGGCACCTGAGGAACTCTCAGACCATGAAAAACAAAACTCTCTGGTCTGATGAAACAAAGATTGAAATCTTTGGACTGAATACCAAGCGTCATGTCTGGAGGAAACCAGGCACCGCTCACCACCTGGCCAATACCATCCCTACAGTGAAGCATGGTGGTGGAAGCATTATGCTGTGGGGATGTTTTTCAGCAGCAGGAACTGGGAGACTAGTCAGGATCGAAGGAAAGATGAATGCAGCAATGTACAGATATATCCATTGTCATTATGGGGTATTGCTTGTAGAATGTTGAGGAAAAAAAATGAATTTAATCCATTTTGGAGTAAGGCTGTAACATAACAAAAAGTGGCAAAAGTAAAGCACTGTGAATACTTTCTGGATGCACTGTATGGTAATATATAGGCCAAACTGCATCTTGCCCTTTAAAAGGGGGTTTCAAATCTCCTTAGACATCTTCAGATGTATTAACAGGATCTTCACCATCAAATGGACCTCCAAAGCTCCCAGGATACACTTGCTAGCACCTTTGCTCAACTGAGCTCAGAAGAAGCAAAAGGCCATCGTAGTTCAGGATATTTTCAAAAACATCCACTTTATTAGCCACAAATTTAAAATCCAAACACAATGTACTCACACACACAGTGCACAAGTCTCCTGTGCACTGAAACCAAAATGCCACTTTAACAGTACATTGCCCCCTTAAGGAATAATATCAGCATCATCTTCACAAACAGCAGAACCTTACTTCCAGTCATGCATTATGACTTTATTAAGCTCCGGGATGGACCATATTGTTGCTTTTTCTTTCACATGGTGTTCCTCCGTATTTTTAGGGGGAATCTCACACTGTGAGTTTTTTTTGGTATTGGATCCTCCAATAATACCTATACCAGACCCTCATCTAGGATAAGGATCTAGTATAGCCTTTATCTTTACAAACAGAAGAAAGCAGCCACAAGCCCTTCATAATGGAAGGTAAAACAAACTTTAAGGCCTGAAAGCATGTTAAATCATATATCATTGCAGCTACCAGGACCCACCACCACAAAACCCTCTAAAATAAATTCTACTTCTGATGTTCATGGCAATACCACATGTGTGTATTTTATTTGTGTGTACCCATAATTAGGACCAAGAAAAAAAAGTGCGCATTTTACTGCTTTTTCTTTTATCGTACCAAAAATACCCCAATCCTGATTTTTGACCGCAGTCCTGAACTTTGACCCTGACACTAACCTAGATCAAGCCCTGATATTGTTACAGAGAATTTTTTTTTTGTTTATATTCTTCATCTCAGACTAGGAGAAAAAGATGTAATTTACAGGGCGGGTTTTACAGAGTGATTACTCTGATAGCCAATCACAGGCCATCACAGCAATCATGTGATCAGGAGATGGGACCCAGAATTATTAGAAGACCTGGAGCTCTCAGTGACAGTTTTTTTCTCTGTGCTGAGAGTGTGGCAGTTCATGCACAAACATAGGAGCACAAATACGCAGCGCTTATGAAGAAGGCCCGCCTCTATGATGCTGTAGATATGTTTGTTGCCAGCACTTTGTGCATGTCCCTTTTTTAGTGAATATAGTAGTAGTTTTTCCTACAAAGTTTCTAATATTAACCCTACAGAGTTTCTCTGCTAAACATACTATGACAGCCAAGTAAACTGTCAGCCATTTTCACTGGGGTTAGGTACAGAGATGAGAAGGGCCAGGGATGGAGATTTACTCACGTTTAACCACTGGTGTACTAGCCTGTAATACTCATTCATTACCAATAGAGATGAGCTCAAGTTTGGTCCTGACCTAGGTTTTTACCAAACCCATACTTATCCCTATTACACGGCCATTTTTCAGTTCTCTGTGCTTTGATAGTTTGACTGAGAATTACTCTGTAATGCATCACTGCACCCAAATTAATTTTATTTCATTTTCTGAGAAAGAATGATCTTCTTTTGCTGGTATTAAAGTGTTACTAAACCCACAACAGTAAAATCAGTCTGTTTATGCAGTAAAGCATGCTTGTTATACTCACTGTGGAATCTAAGGGGTTAATCCTCTGCATTGTGTAAAAAGGCGGTTTGATCCTGTTTTCTCTGCCCCTCCTCTTGTTCAAATGTCCACCTGATAAGACAGACTGAACCCGTAGCCACATGCACATGCTCAGTTTGATGTGTATCCCCAAAAAAGTTTTTTTTTTCTCTTGGGAGAGTGTATGTGATTAGCACAGGGACAATCAGCATTGTCCAGACAGAGGTCAGGAGTTTTGGATCCTTCTAGAGCAGAAAGAAAACTCCTCCTACAAGCTTTAACCAGTGCTCTGCTGAAGTCACAAGACTGCTCTAACTGCTGATGAGAAAAGGTATTTAGCAGTTTATATTTACTAAAATAATTGCATTTCCATGTTCTGTGTACTGTGTACGACCAGATATAGTGAATGCAGGGTCCTGGGTTTAGTGACACTTTAATATCTGCTGGAGTTTTTATTTTTTTACTATAAATGTGGAAAAAGACCAAAAAAAAAGTTTTCTTTACTTTCTGGTAAAATAACAAAGTCAGAACTATAAGAATACTCCCAAATTACCCATCAGTGTCATCACAGGACTATTAACCCTGCATTGCAAGTGATGAGGCAAGCATGTGACTGGGGCCCAAAATGCCTTTGAGAGGTGGCAGCACTAAACTATTTGCATGGATAAAGAGACCCCACTTTAACTAGGAATAAGGTAAGTATTACCTCAAGTACCTCAAGCCTAAGCTAAACAAGCACTTAAACCTTGCAAGGGGAGGGGCCAATGCAAGGGTACATTTTGCCTAATTTCTGGAGTTTAACTTTAATATATTAATAAAAGGACAAAGTTCACCGCTCTAGCATAACTAGATGCTGTTCTCAGTATTTTCTTTATTCTTCAGTTGCCTGCGGGTTTCTCTTTGGTCTTAAGATCTAAACCTGCTCTGATTGTGTGATCAGGTGCCTGTCTTTCAATTTCTTTCCTTCAAGCATTTTGGAAAAAATTGTTTTATGTTAATTTTTCTTATCTCAGTTTGCCGACTGGGGTCAACACAAAGGCCAAGTGCGATTAATGGTTCCTAATTACGACAATTGTCAATAAATATTTTTATCCTTTTGATCATATCTTAAGATGAAAATAGGTAACAATTTCCTTGACATCTTCATTGTATTTCAACTAAATAGCTGTGCGGTTATTAGCATACTTAGGAGGTTTTTCTCACGGCTGAAAAAGGTTAAAAGTACTTTAATGACACAAAAGTGACCTATCATATGTCTTCCTTTTCTTGTGATCATATAAACCATTCTGAAAATGTAGCATAACTTACATAAGTAAACGGAAACTTCTGCACATAAATTAGTATATACTGTGTATATATATACAGTCATGGCCGAAATTGTTGGCACCCTTGATATTTTTCCTGAAAATCAAGTATTTCACACAAAAAAGGTATTGCATTAACACATGTTTTGCTATACACATGTTTATTCCCTTTGTATGTATTGGAACAAATATAAAACAGAGGCAGAAAAGCAAATATGACATAATGTCACACAAAACCCCAAAAATGGGCTGGACAAAAGTATTGGCACCCTTAACTTAATATTTGGTTGCACACCCTTTGGAAAACATAACTGAAATCAGTCGCTTCCTATAACCATCAATAAGCTTCTGACACCTCTCACCCGGAATTTTGGACCACTCTTCCTTTGCAAACAGCTCCAGGTCTCTCTTATTGGAAGGACACCTTTTCCCAACAGCAATTTTAAGATCTCTCCACAGGTGTTCAATGGGATTTAGATCTGGGCTCATTGCTGGCCACTTCAGAACTCTCCAGCGCTTCTTTGCCATCCATTTCTGAGTGCTTTTTGACGTATGTTTGGGGTCATTGTCCTGCTGGAAGACCCAGGATCTTGGACGCAAACCCAGCTTTCTGACACTGGGCCCTACAGTGCGACCCAAAATCCTTTGGTAATCCTCAGATTTCATGATGCCTTGCACACAGTCAAGGCACCCAGTGCCAGAGGCAGCAAAACAACCCCAAAACATCATTGAACCTCCACCATATTTTACCGTAGGTACTGTGTTTTGTTCTTTGTAGGCCTCATTCCGTTTTCGGTAAACAGTAGAATGATGTGCTTTACCGAAAAGCTCTATCTTGGTCTCATCTGTCCACAAGACGTTTTCCCAGAAGGCTTTTGGCTTACTCAAGTACATTTTGGCAAACTGTAGTCTTGCTTTTTTATGTCTCTGTGTCAGCAGTGGGGTCCTCCTGGGTCTCCTGCCATAGCGTTTCATTTCATTTAAATGTCGACGGATAGTTCGCGCTGACACTGATGCTCCCTGAGCCTGCAGGACAGCTTGAATGTCTTTGGAACATGTTTGGGGCTGCTTATCCACCATCCGGACTATTCTGCGTTGCAATCTTTCATCAATTTTCCTCATCCGTCCACGACCAGGGAGATTAGCTACAGTGCCATGGGTTGCAAACTTCTTGATAATGTTGCGCACTGTGGACAAAGGCAAATCTAGTTCTCTGGAGATGGACTTGTAACCTTGAGATTGTTGATATTTTGCCACAATTTTGGTTCTCAGGTCCTCAGACAGTTCTCGTCTCCTCTTTCTGTTGTCCATGCTTAGTGTGGCACAGACAGACACACAATGCAAAGGTTAAGTGAACGTCTCTCCTTTTTATCTGCTTTCAGGTGTGATTTCTATATTGCCCACACCTGTTACTTGCCCCAGGTGAGTTTACAGGAGCATCACATGCTTGTAACATTCTTATTTATCCGCAGTTGTGAAAGGGTGCCAATACTTTTGTCCAGCCCATTTTTGGAGGTTTGTGTGACATTATGTCGAATTTGCTTTCTTTCCTCCCTTTTTTTGTTTTGTCCCAATACACACAAAGGGAATAAACATGTGTATAGCAAAACATGTGTTAATGCAATACGTTTCGTGAGAAATACATGATTTTCAGGAAAAATATCAAGGGTGCCAACAATTTCGGCCATGACTGTATATATATATATATATATACACACACTATATTGCCAAAAGTATTGGGATGCCTTCCTTTACACGCACATGAACTTTAATGGCATCCCAGTCTTAGTCTGTAGGGTTCAATATTGAGTTGGCCCACCCTTTGCAGCTATAACAGTTTCAACTCTTCTGGGAAGGCTGTCCACAAGGTTTAGGAGTGTGTCTATGGGAATGTTTGACCATTCTTTCAGAAGTGTATTTGTGAGGTCAAGCACTGATGTCGGACAAGAAGGCCTGGCTCGCAGTCTCCACTAATTCCTCCCAAAGGTGTTCTATCGGGTTGAGGTCAGGTCATGTTGTAACCAGAAGGGGTCATCTCCAAACTGTTCCCACAAAGTTGGGAGCATGAAATTGTCCAAAATGTCTTGTTTTTCTAATGCCTTAAGAGTTCCCTTCACTGGAACTAAGGGCCAAGCCCAACCCCTGAAAAACAACCCCACACCATAATCCCCCTTCCACCAAACTTTACACTTGGCACAATGCAGTCAGGCAAGTACCATTCTCCTGACAACTGCCAAACCCAGACAAGTCCATTGGATTGCCAGAGAAGTGTGATTTGTCACTCCAGAGAACATGTCTCCACTGCTCTAGATTCCAGTGGTGGCATGCTTTACACCACTGCATCCGGCCCTTTGCATTGCACTTGGTGATGTAAGGCTTGGATGCAGCTGCTCCACCATAGAAGCCTATTCCATGAAGCTTTCTATACACTGTGCTAATCTGAAGGCCACACAAAGTTTGGAGGTCTTTAGCTATTGACTCTCCAGACAGTTGCCAACTTCTGTGCACTGTGTGCTTCAGCATGCGCTGACCCCACTCTGTCATTTTTCATGGCCTACCACTTTGTGGCTGAGTTGCTGTTGTTCCCAGTTGCTTCTGATTTGTTATAATACCACTAACAGATGACCACGGAATTTTTAGTAGCACAGGCAGCAACCTATGATGGTATCACCCCTGAATTCACTGAGCTCCTGAGAGCGACCCATTCTTTCACAAAAGTTTGTAGAAGCAGTCTGCATGCCTAGGTGCTTGATTAAAATGACACCTGTGGCCATGGAGGGGATTGGAACACCTGAATCCAATGATTTGGAGGGCTGTCCCAATACTTTTGGCAATATAGTGTATGTTTAACATAGTGTGTGTGTGTGTATGTTTAACATAGTGTGTGTGTATATATATATATATATATATATATATTGCATCCATGAAGTATTCAGACCCCTTCACTTTTTTAATATTTGTTATGTTGCATCCTGATACTACAGTTGTTTGCTGGTAATTCATTTTTTTCTCACTAATGTACACTCAACACCCCATAATGACAAAGTGAAAACAGAATTCTAGAAATGTCTGTGAATTTATTAAAAATAAGAATCTGAAATATCACATGTACTTAAGTATTGAGACCAACCAACTGATAAAAAAGGGAGCTCTGTGCTATGCGTTAGTGGGGGGTCAAAAACATTGCCCATTAAAAAACACGAGATACAATTATATCCAAATAGTATTCTTCTCACTAGGTCACTGACTCACACTTAGAAAAATAACCAGGTGAGGTTAACTAAAACACAGAACTATGAAACAACACCAAACTTGGGTGTTAGGACATAGACATTCTTTCTTTAACAGGAGTTACCAAGAACCATTGAAAATGTAGGAAAAAGTATCAAACACGAGAAAAATTTAAGTATTCAGACCCTTATTCAGTACTTTGTTGATGCATCTTGACAGTATTGCAGCCTTGAGTCTTTTTGGGTATGAGGTGACAAGCTGTGTAAACCTGGACCGAGGGGGGGGGGGTTCTGCCATTCTTCTTTACAAATCCTATCAAACTCTGTCAGGCTGGATGGGGTCTGTAGGTGGACAGCCATGTTCAGGTCTCTCCGGAGATGTTCAATAGGATTCAAGTCAGGGTTCTGGCTGGACCACTCTAGGTTGTCTTGGCTGTGTGCTTGGGATCCATGTTATGTTGGAGAGTGAACCTTTGGCCCAGGGAGAGGTCTTCAGTACTGTGGAACAGGTTTTCAGAGGATATCTCTGTACTTTACTCCATTTAGCTTTCCTGTAATCTTGAGCTGTCTACCACTCACTGCTGCTGAAAAACACCACCACAGCACAATGCTGCCACCACCATGCTTCACTGTTGGGGTGCTATTGGGCAGATGATGAGCGGTGCCTGGATTCCTCCAGACATAACTCTTAAAATTGAGGCTAAACAGTTCAGTCTTAGTTTCATCAGAACAGAGAATATTGTTTCAGTCTGAGAGTCCTTCAGGTGCTCTTTTGCAAATCTGAAGCGGGTTTTCATGTGTTTTGTACTGAGGGAATGCTTTCATCTAGCTACTATGCAATAAAGCTCAATTCAGTTGAGGGCTGCAGTGATGGTTGCCCTTCTGGAATTTTTTCCCTGCTCCACACAGGATCTCTGGAGCTCAGTCAGAGTGACCATTGGATTCTTTGTCACCTCTCTTACTAATGCCCTTCTTCCCCATTTGCTCATTTTGGCCAGGCAACCAGTTCTTGGAAGACTCGTCGTTGTGGCAAACTTCTTCCATTTGATAAATATGGAGGCCACTGTGCTCTTGGGAGACTTCAGGGCAGCAGAAATTTTTTGTAGCCTTCACCAGATCTGTGACTTGCAATAAATCTGTCTCTGAGCTCTACAGGCAGTTCCTTTGACCTCATGGCTTTTGTTCTGATACAGTATGCATTGTCAGCTGCAAGGCCCTTTATATAGTGGTGTGTGCCTTTTCAAACCATGTCCACAGGTGGACTTCAAACAAGGTGTAGAAAGATCTCAGCAACGATCAAGAGAAATGGAAGGCACCTGAGTTAAATTTCAATTGTTGTGGCAAAGGGTCTGAATACCTATGCTAATGTGATATTTCAGTTTTTGCTTTTTCATACATTTACAAACATTTCTAAAATTCTGTTTTCACTTTGTCATTATGGGGTACTGAGTGTAGATAAATGAGAAAAAAAATTAATTTAACCAACTGTTGTATTAGGCTACAACATAACAAAATTTAAAAAAAGTGAAGTGTGTCTAAATACTTTTTAAAAGCACTGTACAGTATCTCTCTCTCTCTCCATATATATATATAATCTCCTACACCCCAAGACTCAGTCTAAGAGAGGGAGGACTCATCAGTGTAAGCCAATTAAGGCTGTCTAACACAAGAAGATTGCTGACTGCTATCTATCACTAGACGGTAAGTAAGGATGCCAAATTGTCTCTCCTACACTGTCCTATACCAGGACTTTTCACACCACAACAGAAATTGGATTAATATCTTTTCATTTCATTTCTGCTAAGCGGACCATTGCTTATGCCTGGAAGACTTTGTCTGTTGCCTTCCTGGGTGTGAAAACCCAAATGACTGCCCTGATGGTCAATGAGCAGATGTCCAGTATCCTGAAGGATGCACACACAAAGTTCCTTAAAGTCTGAGAACCTTGGACAAGCTATTCCTTACCATCCTTGCCTCCAACTAACTATGGTCATCTAAAGATGGCGCCTGCACCTGTCCCGAGTCCGTGGCACTCTCTTACCCTCTTGATCTTTCCTCTTCTCTTTCCTCCTTTCATTTTCCTTTTCTTCCATCTTTTATCCCTAGTTATCTTCTTCCTTCCATAGATGACATTTATTACTGGGGACTGTTACCCCTTAGAGGATAGCCTAGCAATGATTGGAATGTTTACCCTAACTCCTTGCTGGTCCTCCTTAGTTGTGATAGGAATTTTGCTGTATTCATAATTCATGATGCCTATGTCTGCCTGTGTTCACACATGACTGTTTAGCTCTGCCCCTGTGTGGACTTGAAGCAGAAAAGGAACTTTAATTTTTAATAACAATAAAGTAGAACCAGGCAAAATGTTTTTTACATTTTGGATAGAGAAAGGGATGGTTTAACCCTTTGTCAAATCTTCTTTTGCCATCTTTGTCCCATTGTGGAGATATACCTTCACATCCTGTCCCATAGCCAAAACAGGAAATGAGAAGAAATCTGAGTCCCAGGTCACCAGAACCACTGTTCCCATTAGAAGATTTCCCCTGTATTACATTTCTGGGAACAACCCAAAATTTGGAATTTTCTTTTACTTTTAATGATAATGGTAAACAAGACAAATAGAGCGGATGAATCTCCCTAATGGGAGCACAGACAGCAAAAAAACTGACAGGTGTTCAAATCCCTCTTCACTCTGTACAAAACGAAAAAAATCTTGCCTTTCGTTATACTTTAAAACACAACATAGTGTAGCAATTGTATATTCTATTTTTTTTTTATAAGCTATATTTTTTCCCAAAAAAGAATATGTTCCCTCAACATTTTATATTCCTGATATGTGTCCACTGTAACATTACTTATGCCAAAAAGTATTTTGTTCTTTTTGTATTTCTTTCTACAAAATACCTGGTGTTCCTGTCAGTCCCTGGTTTTCCTAATTCAAACTGACAATGCTAGGCGTAGAAGCACATCCTTCCCAGTGTAGTCGGTTTTCTGACTGTGCTGGGATCAGAGCCTGCCTGTCCTCCAATGGTCAGACTTGTGCTGACAAGCCACCCTGCATAGCTATTCAGTAGAAAGATTGTGTACTGCTGTTGTTCAACTTGCACCTCTATAAGCCCCTTATGCAGCTGAGAATAGAGATTATGTGATCATTTACACAACAGGAAAAAACATTAAAAACTGGTGGGGTGTACTCATTTATGCCGACATATATATATATATATATATATATATATATATATATATATATATACATACATACATACATACATATGTTCTGCCTTTCATTTCTATTCTAAAAGGTAAAGGTTCACATATACTTTAAAGCTGAACTCCAAATAGATATAAAAGACACAAAGTAATGCACTTCTGTATTAATGTATACATCCTTGAGCCTTTTGCTGCCATGGATGTAACTATTACATCTGCTTGTAAACAAACCTCCAGCCACTATAGCATTAATTTCATTCCAAGTAATTTTTAAACTTTGTTTCCACTGAAAATATAATTACCGTATTTTCCGGCGTATAAGACGACTGGGCGTATAAGACGACCCCCCTACTTTTCCTGTTAAAATGTAGTGTTTGGGCTATACTCGCCGTATAAGACTACCCCTCTTCCAATGCACACCAGTGGGAAGAATCGTGCCCCATCATTAGTATCAGTGGGAGGAATAGTGCCCAGTCATTGGTGTCAGTGGGAGGAATAGCACCCCATCATTGGTGTCAGTGGGAGGAATAGCACCCCATCATTGGTGTCAGTGGGAGGAATAGTGTCCCATCATTGGTGTCAGTGGGAGGAATAGCACCCCATCATTGGTGTCAGTGGGAGGAATAGTGTCCCATCATTGGTGTCAGTGGGAGGAATAACACCCCATCATTGGTGTCAGTGGGAGGAATAGTGCCCCATCATTGGTGTCAGTGGGAGGAATAGTGCCCCATCATTGGTGTCAGTGGGAGGAATAGTGTCCCATCATTGGTGTCAGTGGGGGGTGGAATAGTGCCCCATCATTGGTGTCAGTGGGGGGGGGGGAATAGTGTCCCATCGTTGGTGTCAGTGGGGGGGAGGAAAAGTGCCCCATCGTCGGTGTCAGTGGGAGGAATAATGCCCTATCATTGGTATCAGTGACACCAATGATGGGGCACTATTCCTCCCACTGACACTTGCTGACCCCTGTTCAGTATGGTGCTGCTGCAGCAAGCATATATGGTTGCAGCAGCACCTGTGCACGGCACACTTACCTTCACTTGATTTTCGTGGGGCCGCTCGGCTCCGCCTCCTCCCCGGTGATTGGCCGCCTGTGTGCCTTTCCTGAGCTACAATTCTGGTGGCCAATCACCGGGGAGGAGGCGGAGCCGAGCAGCCGCACGAACATCCAGTGGCCGAACTGAAGGAAGGAGCAGCTGCGCTTCCTGGACCGGATCGTCGTGGGACCGGAGCCAGGTAAGAAACAGAAGCCCCTGCCCACCCCTGTAATTAAAACATAAAATATGCAGCGCTAGATGTTATGTGAAAACAAGATAAATATAGTCCCCAGTACAGAGTCCTCCTAGACAAATTGATATATGTCAGAAATACTCCATAAAGTGATCTGGTTAGGTTAGCAGGTAGCAAAATCCTTGTAGTAATGGCTTTATATTGTGCTTACCAGAACTACATACAAAACGCGCATTGTATGTACATAATCTGTAGAAGACATCAGGGTCTGGTCATTGGTGTGATGTCATCAGAACGCCTTAGCAGAATCCCAGAGATGATAATTAGTCACACTCCCGGTCCACCACAGGGGCTCACCAATAGGTCCACCGTCGCTCAGGTAGTCACCCCTTTGAAAACGTGTGATTTACACGAAACATGTCAGGGGAATCCCTCAATGCGACGCTGACCTTTTGATGTTTTATGGATGTTCTGCAGCATATTATACTCTGATGTGAGTGTTCCTCTAAAAAATTTTTTTGGAATTTTACTGAATAAAGGCTATATTACACTATTAGCACCATCTTGCCTCCCTGGCTTGTCATTATACGAGCCTTCTTAAGGTGGATCGACATCTAGTGTCTGAGCGACGGTGGACCTATTGGTGAGCCCCTGTGGTGGACCGGGAGTGTGACTAATTATCATCTCTGGGATTCTGCTAAGGCGTTCTGATGACATCACACCAATGACCAGACCCTGATGTCTTCTACAGATTATGTACATACAATGCGCGTTTTGTATGTAGTTCTGGTAAGCACAATATAAAGCCATTACTACAAGGATTTTGCTACCTGCTAACCTAACCAGATCACTTTATGGAGTATTTCTGACATATATCAATTTGTCTAGGAGGACTCTGTACTGGGGACTATATTTATCTTGTTTTCACATGACATCTAGCGCTGCATATTTTATGTTTTAAATCCGTTGCTGAGGTGCTGAGGTATACCTTTTATGCTAGCGGCTAGTTATTTTATCTTTATATCTTTTACCTAACTAATCTAGTTGCGCTCATTCATTTTGTTTTATTCACCCGTGTAATTAGTTTCACTTCCGTTGGAAGGGGGGGGGGCGGCGGCGGCACCGCACCGCCCCCCTAAAAAGTGTCAGCATGCCGTATACCGGCGTATAAGACGATCCCCGACCTTTGAGAAGATTTTCAAGGGTCAAAAAGTCGTCTTATACGCCGGAAAATACGGTATATGTTACTTTTATAAAGTTAATGTATTTGCACAGAATGGATGAATGTGATTTAACTTTCAAGGGATATAATATGCATCGATTAATTCATTTTGGACGCTTGGCGTCATCCCTAAGCCTTATAAAAATCTGAAATATAACTGTTCTTTCATGTTGCAGTGTTTCAGATTTAATGGTGGTCATGCAGTTATGGAAAAGATTTACTTGACATTCTGAGTATTCAAGAATTCCTGTAAGCTTCTCCTTAAATGTGTCCCAAAATGCTGGTAATATCAACAATAAAGGGATCAATTTAAAAAAAGGGAAAAAAAGCCAGAAATCAAATTTATTTTTGAAAGCTGACACTAATTGGGCAGTTTAATATGCTTCCCTTGAGCAATTCTGTCTTGTTAGTCATACGAAATATACTTTTATTGTTATTATTTTATTTTCTGTCAGGGAGTGGAATATTTTGCATACTTGCATCTTTTAGTACATTGCTGAAAGCCAGGGTGTTAAATAAGTGCAGTTGCTTTACCACTATTGTATATTAAAAAGGCTGTGAGAGTGTGAGAACTCAGTGTGTACTCCACTGTCAAACAGTTTAGCACAAAGCGATATTTTGGCTTTGCCTAAAGAATATATAATTCCAAGGGGAAAAAAAAGTTTCCTTTAGATCACTTGGTTATCAAAAAGCATTAGTGGCAAAAATTGTAGTGTTCTGCCATTTTAGCTGACAAGCCAAAATGTAACCACTTAAGATCTTAGGTGAAACGTAATACCTAATATCAGTTTTCTAAAAACATTATTTAATCTAATAAAAATGGTTGATTGTTGTCCTAAAAACGTAATATACACTGACATCTGAAAGCTATTAAGAAAGCATTTTTTTTTTAGTGGTCAGATGTAAAACATTCATAACATAACAATTCAGGAATACAGATAGATTATGTAAGATAGAGGTATAACAGATACTAGAACTATAGCCATGTTTAAAAACATGATGACATACTGTACTTTACAAGCAATGTTTTGTATTGCTTGAACAAATTGCTTAAGGCAAAAGGCACATTCACCCTTACATTTTCTTACATTATTTACAAATGAGCTCTTTTGCATTCAAAAGGTTAAAAGAACAAATACTTAAGCAGCCCAGAAAAATGGAGATTTTGGACTGCAAAAGACCAATGACCCATCTGTATTTTATTAATTTAGTAACAATATTGTAAAGTGATATATTTAACAAAAACTAAAAGAAAGCATTTTTTTAAATATTGTTATGGTCAGCTGCAATGACAGAACAAGTGTAATGACAGATAACAAATGTTAAGGAAATGGGAACTTAACATATAATTATGAATACAGTGTAATTAGCTGGTATGCCTGTCAACAGAGAGGGAAACAAAAAGGATCAAAGGTGCATTATGCCACTAAACTAGATGGTTTTGTTTGCAGTTTGCGAGAATTAAGGCATCATTTAAACTGGATCAAAAATGTTGTTCTTTCCATTGTATTTACAATTTATTACAGTCTAACAAACCATGTTATCGACACTACTTACAGTGTACTAGTCATGTCTACACAGTGAAACTGTCCATTCCCTACAGTGTCTTAATCATGTTGAATTAAGTGTAGGTGATGCATTTTTCAGAATATCAGCAACGTGTCTCACACATACCTGGTACATACTTTTGTTCAGCAAATCTTTTTTAAAGTATCTTACCTGAAGATCTTGCCAGTACCAGCACTTCTTGTTGCAGTCTGGCAACACTATGTCTTTGCTTTGCAAGCAGCAGTTGTGCTCAAACGTTTGCATACCCTTGAAGAATTAGTAATATACAGTACCATTTTTAAAGAAAACACGAATGAGCAGGCAAAACACATTTCTTCTATTTCTTATGGGTTTCATATTGAAATATAGGTCATAACAGAATGGCACAATAATAAAACAAAACATGGCAACAAGTAAACAAATTAAGTGAACCCTGTTCAAAAGTCTGCATACCCTTAGATCTTAATATTGTGTATTGTCCCTCTTTAGCATCCATGACAGCTTGCAGTCTTTTGTAATAGTAATCCCCAAATTATTTCAGGTGGTATAGCTGCTCAAAATTTTTTGCAAAATGCCTCCAGGTCATGCAAAGTTTTTAGTCGTCTTGCATGAACCCCACATATGAGATCTCTCCAGAGTGGCTCGATGATATTAAGGTCAGGAGACTGTGATGGTCACCCCAGAAGCTTCACCTTTTTTTGCTGTAACCACTGGAGAGTCAACTTGGCATTGTGCTTAGGGTCATTGTTGTGCTGGAAAGTCCATAAGTTTCCCATGTACAGTTTTGTTTGCCAGTATTTTCTGATAACATGCTGCATTCACCTGGCCATCATTTTTCACAAGACTCCCTATGCCTGTAGAGCTCACCCATCCAAAACATGGTATTCTTTTTGCTATACGACTTGTTAACCCCTCTCCAAACATAATGCTTATGGCTGTGACCATAAAGTGCTATTTCAGTCTCCTCACACCAGATTACAGTGCGCCAGAAGATGTGAGGCGTGTTAAGGTGCTGTCAGGCATATTGTAACTGTGCTTTTTTTGGGCTTTTTCACAATAAGCAATTGAACAGTACTGATTGGCATATTCAAGGCTTTGGATATTTTTTTTATACCCTTTCCCATTTTTATAAAGTTCCATTACCTTGTTGTTCAGGTCTTTTGACAGTTCTTTTCTGCTCCCCATGGCTCAGTATTTAGTCTGCTCAGTGCATCCACGTGAGAGCTAACAAACTTATTGACTACTTATACACAGACACTAATTGCACGTTAAAAAAATAACAGAGGTGGGAAATGAACCTTTAATTGTAATTTTAACTTGTATCTGTCACCTAGTGTGTCTGTACCAAAGCCAAACATTTCAGGGTATGTAAACTTTTGATCACGGCCATTTTGGTGATTTCTGTTATCATCATGATTTAAAATAGAGCCAAACAACTATGTGATAATAAATGGCTTCATAGGATCACTATCCATAAATAAACAGTTTTTTGGCATGATTTTTCAATATCAATGCCAGAATTTTACAATTTCTGCCAGCCATATATATATATATATATATATATATATATATATATATATATATATGTATACCCAGTGCCGTGCATAAAGCTTCAGGAATTCAAGACAAAGTATTAGTATTTTTAGGTATAACATCACTTTAAGTAACAACTGTAGTGGAAATGATCTAATTGAATTTCAAAAGGCAAGAAAAAACATAATCTCTACAGAGACTTTAGATCCAAGAAGTTGACTTTGGATTAGATCGTGAGCTCCCCTGAGATCAAGTTTGTGAATACATTGGTTTTATGACCTGACTAAACAAATCATCAATCTAGGGCAGAAGATATTTGTTGTTTTCCAATTGCCTTGTTCAAATCCCAGCAGTCCATTTAGATGTAATGTAGAGGTGTCAACTAAATGATCAGACAAACGGCAATGTGCAACTTGAGGTTTATTAAATTAATGCAGAAAAAACTGCCAATGCAAACAAGATGGTAATGGTGGTATACAGTAAGCACAGAACAGGTAATAACAGGCATTGCAACTATTACAATAACAGGAGCTGTCTATGACTAATTTCTCAATAGGATCCTTAGATGGCAGCACAGTACAGTCTATGTGACACTCAGAGACGCTCTGTAAGAACAGTAAAGTAAAAATAATTATGTCTCCTTTGGGGCACCACCTCTCTTACAAGGAGGAAAACAATCTTTGATAGTCCAGGTGGCCAACTGGAGTCTTCCCTAGATCTGTTCCACAAGTAAGTTGCAAGAAGAATAGTCTCTGATTTAGGCACCCAAGTGAATGGCTGTAAGTGAAGTACCACCCCGTTGGTATGTCACTGGTGCCCTAAGCAGTGACTGGGTTTTTCTCCTGAAAATGCTTTTGAGTGCCAAACCAACTGCAAACAGGATAAAATGCTGGAGGACCAGACAGTGGGAAACAGATTTCCCAGTCACAAGTGTTTCATCAGGTGTGGTCTCTTGGAACTGATAAGGGAGTGAATCAAGGAAAGCTTATATAGCTGGTTATGTCCAAGAACCCAGAGGCTTAAGGGGTCCCAAGGGACTGTCAGACCCCTGAACAAGATGAGTTAAGAGTGACTCCACTCTACTACACCACACATCAACTTGCTATTCCTGGCAAGTTTGTAACCCATGCAGTGTCTCTCTGCTCAAAGTATTCAAGGGGTTTCACAAATTTAGATCCCTGTGAGCTCCTCAAATGTTGAATTTCAGTATCATCTTATAGGCCAAGAGATGGTGTGTCTTTGTCCTTTAGCGTGTCAGAGGAAGGCGGTTCAGAGGGCTAGTTGCAGGTCAGTACTGCTATAGCACACTTTGTAAACTTGTTCAACTGTCACAAAAAGACCCAGACACATGTTTCTTGACCCAGGTACATATTTACAAAATACCCCAATGTCCTGCATCTTTTTTCTGTTGCCAGATAATTCATTTGTGATTTAACATAGGATCTACTTGTAGACTGAATGGAATTAAAGTTGTGAGTTACTGTACATCCTGCAACCACTTCTTCTGCGCACAATTGTTCCGGAAATTTTCTGTAGGTGTTCTGCTGGCTATTTATAACAAGGTTGGGTATTTGAAACAAACCTGCCAGCAGCTTTGGACAGACCAAGGGTAGAATGGGGTTAGTAACAAAAGGACAGACAAAATTACATCCAGAATGAAGAACCTTATTTTATCACAAGCTAACATAGATCTTTAGTGATCACTTTAAAGAATAAGAATATGCAGATATAGGGACATTTGAATCCAGTTTCCATAGTGTTTCAGTTAGAGGTGTAATCAGAAAATCTTCCTTCCTTGAATCTGCCATGAATCTAACCTTATCAAACTCATGTACAAATAAAACTTCAGCGCAAAAAACAACCATCCTCCTGTGTACACTAATGCTACTGACACTTACACGCGTTTCCACATACTTATATTAGTGCCGCACATATATCTCCATATACTGTACGCAATCTACAGTACTAGGTGCATCAAACAACATGTGATTTAAACACTTGTGAATACAATGACCACAACTTATAGTCTTTCGTATGTGATTTTATCTGTGCATGTATAACTTTGTGCCAAACAGGTGCTCCTTTTTCCTTGTGTCCGCAAATATTCTTATATGTGTTCCTCCACCAGAGACATACATATATACTCTTACTTCCTTTTATGACCCAAATTGCATAGATCAAATATCGCGGTAGGTATAATGTATTGTTAGCGCCACTCTCATCCTCACTCTGCTGCAGATGATCTCGTCTGGTCTTTATCCCACATATTCTCTGCATATGTAAACAGAAACGCTTGCCATAGTGTAGTACTCAAATGTTGTATCATTTATTTAAAAAAACTAAGTGCACTCATATTTAAAAGTGTCCTGCTGGGACACCACAGTAAAAACGCCTGTCACAATATTAACTCCAATGCATTCAGGAAATTCCAAGATGGCGGCTCGTAAACTTCTGGTTTAGCAATTTGACGTCATTGACCCACCCAAATACTGTCAGAATTGAATTGTATTTTCCTGGCCAATTAATATTGTTTTCACCCAAGATATGCAGACACTAAAAGGTAGGCATATATGTAATGACTCAGTAGATCATAACATACATGTGCATGTTCACTGAAAAATCTTTTTTCAGAAATCTTGTGGCAGTTTAATCATTAAGTCATAATTTGATGCCTGCTGGTAGTTTTGGAACCATTTGCAGATGTTTTCTTATATGCACCACATCCACAAATAGTTTTCTCTTTATTGACACAACCATGGGAAGATGTGAGTTTTTCAGTGGGCATTTCCAAAAACAACATTTTTTTTTCATATCTTTTATACTTACCTTTTGCCAACTATGCATACAGTACATATGGTTTGCTTTTTATATCAGCTGTACAAAAATAGCAGAGGTAGAAAAAAAGCCTAATCTGAATAGATAAAAACTCATTTTTAAAAGCTGAGTTTTAGTTTTGTACAACATCTGAATGTTTTGTGCCACATCATGACTCATGCTCGCAACACTGAATGCTTAATTGTAATCAGAATGGCATGCAATTGGAGAGGTGACAGAATTACAAATAGGTGAGATGTAATGTGACAGGCTATCCAACAAAGCATTACAGTACTATGAAAGTGACAATGCCAGAAAACAAATTCTCGTGTTACTCTGGCTGTTATGGTTTAATGTGTAATAAATCCATTTACCATTACACACTACATGTTTGCCATAAAAATGACAGAAATGATGCTGTGTAATTAGAGAAAACCATAATTCCATTGTACTTTTTTTATTAGTATTATTTTTTATTGCTAA
Organism: Staurois parvus; assembly: GCF_062004578.1. NCBI lineage: Eukaryota > Metazoa > Chordata > Amphibia > Anura > Ranidae > Staurois > Staurois parvus. The sequence continues at coordinate 1,183,557 of NW_028318725.1, forward strand.
GCATAATACCAAAAAATAACAGTAAAGTAATATACAACTGACAAACATGGGGAATTATTTTGTTTGTATTGCATCTTCTGCTATAAATATGCTATTATACCAGATAATTTGGCTTCACGTCCATGACTATTTGCCTGAAATCATGTGACTTTGCCTTCTTCTTTGAAGGTCTTCATACCTAGACATTAAATACACAGGACCCCTATAGCACAGAGACATAAAACTGAGCAGTATCTGCTTCTGTATGAATGATTACGATGGTAAGCATACAAATGCATATATTATATATAGGATTTTCTTTATTCTTGATCCTGTCATGCAGCAGCTTACTAAATCATTACTCTGATTTTCTAAATATCTTTTGAGAGGCCAGTCAGTAGTGGCAAGTCAATCAATTCTTCAGAGCCTAGATTTGAAATATCAGGACAAAGCACTGGAGGTTTGTGAGAAATGTCTGTGCATTATTTTCCTCCATATGTACAATATTGGGATGTTTGTCAGCCTCCATGATCATGTTTCACATATTCTGTAAGCCTCTCTTTTGCTCCCTGACCTTTGAAGTTAGTAGGGATTACATCATGAGGCATAGTCTCATGTTCTTATCTTACACCTAAAAGTTATTAAAAGCAGGGATCTGCCTGTTTGGGAAAACCAAAGCACCTCCCTCCTGCTTGTTTTGGGTCACACAGTAAACTCCCTAAACTCTTGTCGCTAAGCTTGTAATATATATATTTTAAGCTTTTAATGTAAAATTGCATTGGGTCAGTTTTCTTTTTTACTTTATTTACCTTTTTATTAGTAAACTACATGACAAAGGGTTCTAAGAGCACTATGTCACAAGCTCTGTCTGATTAAAACCTGTGATAAAGAAATCCCAAAAGAGATGATTCACTCCTCTATCACTTGCATATATACATTTAAGTTTGACTTACTAAGCTCGGGAAACAACAGGCTTAATAACTAAACCCAGATATGTAGACTAATGATTGGCTGCAAGAGGTATAAGAGAGATGAAAAGGACCATGGTATGTTCAACCAAATTTATAGCTTGAGTTCAAGTGTTAATAAAATTGTCATTTATTTCAACTTTTAGTTTAGTTTATTAGTTTATCATTAGGTTATATTCAACATATCATTAGGTTTGTGGGCTGAAAAATACCCATTGCTGTTGTGTTCCAATTCCAGCTTCTGCCATATAATATACTGCACCAAAGATTGATTGTAAAAGCACAAAAGGTAAAGTGAGCGCTATAGGTAAGCTGCTGTAACACCAAAAAGGTACCAAAAAAACCTTCCAAATCAATAATGTAAAGAGCAGGTGCAGCGCTGAGATCAGAATAACAAAATAAAGTGCAATAAATCCAAAATGTGCAAAGGCAATATTAAACCAGCAGAAATAAACACATATATCACTGTATCAAAGTAATCTATAAAGTGATTATAGTGCTTATAGAGTGACAATAGATTATGACATATATGAGTCCATAAAGTGACAAAGTGAATAATATATATATATGCCATTCAAGGTGGCTAATAGTGCTAAGTATAGTGACAATGTCAAAAAAGGAAGGTGAAGATCCAGTGTTAACATCTCAGGATATGGTGATCCACTTCCTATCTCCAATCAAATGGTGATGTGTCAGGAAATAGAAGAATTGCGCACTCACCAGATGCGCAATATCATCACGCATTTGAGAACACAAACTTCTCAATAGGTCAGCTGTATCCTCTTAAGGGCATGCACAACCTGGTCTGGACTCACCTTTGAATCATCCGAGGTCAGCAGCACCTCTGTCCTCCTCCTTACACAGCTCTGTGGGTGGTTAAGCTCACAAAGAGCCTTGTGTATTGCCAGCACTCTAGTACAAAATATGCAGTAGACTTGAAGTTTAAAGGAGAAGTTCACCTCCTGATGTGCGATCCACACTCCGAACTGCCAAATATCGATTGTAGCTCTTCATTACAGTTTTGTCACAATGTTTGGAGATGTTGATTCTGTGTAGTCAGGACAGTGAACACTAGAACCATGCTAAAAAAATTTCACAGTAGAGCACATTTCTACTGTAACTAAAAAGAATAGAAATACTTCTACTCTTTACCTTTTTCACCCTGTTAGCTGTACCACCCATAATGCTTTGCCAATTATAGTTTTTCAAATGATGCTGGTGGGGGAGGGGGGGTTGACATCACCTCTCTTCTTCAAGCCCTGATATACAGTATATTTCATGCAATTATCTCTATTTTCCAACACACAACAGGTTTTTTACCTTCATGTATTCTATGCATTCTTGTGTGCAGCAGCCCCTCCCCCAATCCTTACCTGAGCACCTCCAATCCAGTGATGTTCTTGACAGCCTCTGCTGTCTGGGGACTCTTCCTCCTCATTAGCTGAGACAGCGGTGGGAGCCCAGTGAGCCAATGAGGAGAGAGTGAGGGTGGGGGGGCGAGCCGTGGCCCTATATGTCTTATGGATGCATAGAGCAGCAGCTCGGGGACAAGCAGGCAGTGGTGTCCCCAGGGCGAGAGGCTTTCCCTGGGGGCACTGTTTGAGGGGGAGGAGCCAGGAGCACTGGTGGGGACCCAAAGAGAAAAGGATCGGGGCTGCTCTGTGCAAAATCACTGCACAGAGCAGGTAAGTATAGACATGTTTGTTATTTAAACAAAAATGAAGCTTTAGTGTCTGTCAGGAATGGACTCACCACTGGTGGTGGGACTCACCTGCCTTGTGTGCTGCAGTACCAGTGCTGGCCAGCGGGTGCTCTCAGCAGCCAGAATCTCATTCCTGCAATCATGCCATCACCTGAGGCTGATTGCAGGAGGTGTATTTAAGCAAAGGCCAGACCTGCAGTCAGTGCCTTGGTGTTTGTATTCCATGAGCCCCTGTACCTGGTATCCTGTGTTCTGATTTGTTGCTGACCCTACTTTGATCCTGACCTCTGCTGACTTCTCCTGCCCTGATCCCTGGCCTGTCTGACTTCTCTTGGATACCCTCATTGGATCTGATCTCCTGTTACTAACCGGTGAGTGACCCAACTATTCTGTGCCTGCTGCCTTGTACTGCGCTGTCCCCACCGTTACCAACCCGGCCTGTCTGACTACGCTTCTGCTCAGCCATCCATCCGTCCTGCATGGACCCATCCATCTCTTCACGTCAGGCTCTCCTCCAGAATATACCTCTGGTGGATCCCTCTACCACTGGTTGGTGTACTCAGGGGCCGGGACCTGGTCTCTGTCTGCTCCAAGTCCATCCCCACCATCAGGGGCCCTGGTGAACAAGCAGACTGGGACTTAGACTCCGCACTCTGGGGAGTCCTATTCCGTGGGTTGCTAGAGGTACCGCCAGACAGTGCATTACAGACCCATATGACCTGCCTGACCATCTCCAGCCCTGACCACGCCTGTGTTCCCACACATTTCTGGTCATACCCGGATCCCTGACAGTGTCACTTTACGTTCTGACATGACTTCTGATGTTGCAGTCTTAGTGTGAGCCTGATGTATTCCAGGGAGCAACACAACCAATATCCAGGTTGTGATCAAGTAACTATTCTATTGACAACAATAGGATGAGATCCCAGAACATAACCCTCCACTCATGAGTGGAATGATAACAAAGAAACTCAGTTTCATGATGTCTCTGGACCTTTAATGATGATGGGAGGACTTTTAACATGGATAAAGCAATACCCAAGGCAATATTTCATCACAGCAATGGCCTGCATACCCTATCAGCAGACAGCATTCCATACCACATGGCTCCATGCACGGTGCTACCATAGGGTAGCTGTGCCTAAAGACAACCTGATATTTTTTATTATACAACCACAGACCTCACTTGCTAACATCCTAATACTTTATGCAGTTATACAGCATTTTATCTACTTCGAATTCAACTTAGCAAAATCTGAGGCATTGGTGGTAAGTCTGCACAGATCAACCTTTGCTGAAAATAAACCCCACTCCTCATTTCCTGAGGACAGGATTAAAAAGTAGGTACCTAAAGTACATTACAAGAAAGTCAGTTTAAAGTCTCCCCCATAACTGAATAGAGTAAAAAAGAACTTACTTCCTTGGCACCAATTGACTTTGGCGTGGTTTGACTGTAATGCTTTAATGATGCTTGTCCCTCCAAACAACTTCTAAATATTCCAGACACTTCCTATAAAGCAATCCCCAACTTTCTTCGCTCCCTCTTTATCTCTTTATTATTATTATCTTTATTTGGGACCAAGGCACTACCCAAGTTAACACCAACATACTGACAACCCTTAAATTCATGGGGACATCTGACTCCCAGACATTGAAATACACTATATTACAAAGCTGCAGTCTTGGCTAGAGTGCTGGACTGGTGTTGCCATTGCTTTACCAAACAATGGTCAAAAATTGAAATGGGGGATGCACACTTAAATCACAGGGGACTTTCATGGCTCACAAGCCCCCTCCAAAGACTGCATCTTATGACCCCAATCCTGGGAACCTCAGACATTCCCTCTTCCCAGATAAACTTCCCCTATTTAAAATGTCTGTATGATGTTAATATTTTAGAGTAACCAAATTCATTATTCCTATGTGTTGGCTGTCTTAGGAGGAAATTCTACACCTGCACACCCGCCCATGCAAAACTGGAGTTCATTCCAGCTGCGCCACTTCCTATCCTCCATACCCAATAGAACCAAGTTTTTACAACCTCTCACTCTGTTTGAAAGCAGTTGTAAGACTGGGAAGCCAATGCATACTAGCTCCTTCCTTCACTTAACTGAAGATATATTTCACGCAATTTGGTTCCCATGGATATACTTTGCCAACTCCCTCCAGTACTGCAACAGCTCCTCACAATATTTGAGACTGAAATCAGGCTCCCTGGTCTCCCAGGCTGGGTTTAATCTTCCTGCTTCAGTAATTATTCAGGACTCTGGACCCCAACTTTGCACTTCTCCTCCACATCACTTGCTTGCTTTTGCTCCCCCTATCCCCATCTTCCTAACACCCCATCCTCCCTTCCCCCACTGTCCGCTCCTGTGCTCCCCCCCAAACCTTCACCCTAGAACCCTCTGAATATGTCAGTTCTTTTACATTCCGAGAACCCTTTATTTTGGTATTCATCCTGCATTTCCCCCACTTTACCTCCTCTATCCACAGCCCCACTGTATACAGCTCAAGAAGTTTCTCATTTGTTGAATGCTGGCATTCATTTACTCTTTGTATTATGTCATCTGTTTCGATGTATCACATTGTCTACCTACTGTTTGCTGTGTATCAGAGAAAGAAAGAAATTTGCTAGTGGAAGTCCATTGAACATAGTTTATCTGGATTCTATTAAGACATTTGATACCGTACCCCATAAACCTTTAATCTATAAAATAAGGTCTGTTGGAATTGATGAAATTATATATATACATGAATAGTAAACTGGTTACATGAATAAGTCCAGAGAGTAGTGACAAATGACTCAATCTGTAAATGGTCTAAATTTGTGAGTGGCGCTGCTCTTGGGGTGCCTCTCGGGGCTAATGCTGTTCAATACTTAACACTAATATAGAACATGGAATCAAAAGCCTAATTTCAGTGTTTGCTGATGATATCAAATTATGCCAGGAAAAAGATTTGTCACAGGATGTAGCATCATTACTGGAATACCTTGGGCTACGCACTTGGGTGCCAAAAAACACATGCAAAATATACAATAGGAGGGGCTCCCATAGGAGAATTAGTAATGTAAAAGGATCTGGGTGTGCTGGCAGATCACAGACTTGGCAACAGCAAGCAATGCCAAGCTGCAGCTAACAAAGCTAACAGAATACAGTCAAGCATTAAAAAGGGCATGTATTCTAGAGATAAATCAATAATTCTACCCCTTTATAAACACTGGTTCAGTCTCCTATTGAATATGCAGTTCAGTTTTGGTCACCAATCCTCAGGAAAGATGTTGTTGAATTAGACAGAGTTCAACGAACGGCAACAAAATTATTAAAGGAGAAGCAGGACCTTTGGTATGAGAATCGATTACTAGATTACAATTATTCATTCTAGAGAAGAGGCGCTTAGGAGGGGATATGAATGCAGTGTACTACTACAACGTATATATAAAAGGTGACTCCAGTAGCTGTGGTAAACAGTTTACTATAAGGTCCCTAAAGTGGTAAAGCAGTCACAATGAGAGGTTAGAAGGAGGTTTAACCTTAGATTGAGAACAGGGTTCTTTACTGTTATAGCAGTAAAAATATGGAACTTCCTCCCTCTTCTCCTCCCAGGAAGCGGTACTAGCTGAGATTGTCAACACCTTCAAAAAACTTTTAGATGTCATCCTCAGGAAACAGAATAAACAGTTTAAATTGTTGGAGAATAAAAAATCACACAAAAACCTGAAAACTGGGTGGCCCTGTGTCTCTTTTCAACCTTACAAACTATGTAGCTAAAAACTGAAGGAACTCACATGGTGAACAATTGCTTGTTATTTTATTACCTTTACTGTAAGGATGTTTCACATACAGTCTTTCTCTTCAATAAATAATTGCATTAAAGAAGACAAAAATGATCTGAACCGTACTTGGGCATAAACTTAACACCCATGTACAATACCCTGTACCAAGCCAATCATCCTTCCTTATTCTGCAAATGAAATGGCTTATTGCTAACCTGACAGCAACACCAGATTTCTTGGTCTGGTCATCTCAGCACTGTCAAATTGACACATCTCCCCAAATCTCTTTGTCACTTCGGAGTTCTTCTTATCAAAGATCCAAAAGTTGCTTTACTATCCTTCCAAAATTCCATTCTCTTAAAGTCTGGGACTTCTAAGGGACTCGCTTCCCCTCACCTACCCTTGTTAAATATAGTAAAATGACCTTATTGCCCCTAGGTATGGACTCACTGATTAGATTTCAATGGTGGCATTTAAAGGGTTCAAAGTTCAACAACGTATACTCTTTACTCAGGCACCTAAACCTTTCACAAGCTTCCATACAACATGTTAAGCCTCCAATACCTACAACTACATAACTTCTTGCTACAAAAGACCTCCAGTCAACAACTTTGAGGGTATGTTCCAAACTAACTCCCATACTCCAAATCTATTTCCTTAATTTTAACTACATTCACTCTTCTAAAACAAGCCATAAGACACATTACTTGTTTCGATGGCAGGAGGAACTTGGGAAATCTCTACCTGAAGAGGTTTGGGAGGAAATATAGTCAGCTATGGCAAACACCTCGTGTAACATATTGGCTATAGAAAATTCATACAAAGTGCTTTTCCAATGGTATCTCACATACTCCTTTGTACCTCAGTATTCACCATTATGTTTCTGAGCTTGTGGTCAGGAAGATGCAATGCTTCATATTTGATATCCAGTTTTTGCTGTGCTATTGATAAAAAATATACCAATTGTGAGTCATTTATAGTTTTTAAATGTGGTTCTACCAATAATGGTATTTACTCAAAATGCATGAAACACCAAACAATGAAAAAGTATTTTGATGATAAAATCCCTATTATGATGAACAGCTGTGTCCACAATAATCCTCCACGTGTATAGTGAAATATTGTCTCTCATGCCCACCACCACAAAAAACACACTGCTCCGTACCAAATAGTTAGACCCTAGATTATAGGTGGTCTTATACAGCATGGTGCTGAACATATCTTGCTTGTAACATCCTAGATGGAAAAGAGGTGTCATAGACTTCGGTATCTCTCCTGCTCTCTTCCTCCCTTATTTTGATCCGCTGTGTACTCGGTCAAAAAGGATAATACTCCAGATAGTGTGATAACGTACTAATGATTTATTGAAATAAGTAAAAAAAACACTTACAAAATTTCAAGACAAATTAGCATGTAAGTCATAAATGCCACTGGTGCCAGCCCCAGACAGGCGTGGGTGACGTCAGCACAATCACTGCTCAGACCAGATGTACGTTTTGTTTCAATAGACGTCAAGGGAATCAGGAGCAATGTGCTTCTTGAAGTGGTGGGCACGTGAGTCTCTATTTCACTACACAAGTGGATGATCATTGTGGACACAGTTGTTCATCAAAATCGGGATTTTGTCATCAAAAGACTTTCATTGTTTGGTGTTTCTTGCATTTTGACTTAATAATATTATTGGTAGGAGCACATTTAAAGTATAAGTGACTCACTATTAGTATATTTTTTGTCAATAGCGCAACAACTGGATATCACTTATTGAGTATTTGTATTGGTATTTTTTGAGTGTAGCTATTGTTTTACTGTTTGTTTTATGGTTCACAATTTGTTTGGATTTTTTGGCACTCAGTGCAGTTACAGTGCTCAGCTAAAATGAGTACACACCAACCGATTTGTCAAAAAAACCTTTCCTTTCCTTTCCGAATCAACATTTCCTAAACTACAAAATACTCCCACAAATGCGGGCTATTGATTGCAAACAAGATTTGTTAATTTGCACACACAAAAAAGTATTTATCCTAACAAATTCATTCAAGACCATGTTGTAAAAATGAATACTCCCCAATGAAAGTCTTAGGAGCAAAGCTAAATTATAGACAACGAAATCCTAATTAACAATAATTCAACTACAGGTGAGTCATTATACAGGTGTCCAGCAGACAGTTGATTATTTAAGGCCGTTACTTAACAAAGAAAACCCCTTCCCATTTCATGCTGTCAGCAATGGCACCACATGGAAGAGAAATGTCTCAAGGCCTGAGAAAGAAAATAATTTCTTTACACAAGAAAGGTGAAGGCTACAAGAAGATCAGCAAAGCTTTACTTATCAGTCAGGATGCTGTAGCAGAAGTGATACAAAAATGTATTAAAAATGAAACTGCAACCATCTCACAAAGAGCTTCAGGACTATTTATTTATGTTGCTGGATCTATGTTTTATTAAGATCTGTTTGCACACATCACCTATATGATTATTATTGTCCCTATTTAGGGAAACACTAAATGGTGAATTCCCTGAAGGATATATTTATTTAAAATCACTCTATTCAGGTTCCATTGAACCTCTTTTCTGCATGTATTGCACTAAGTGATTTATTTTATTAGATCCTGTTCACTTTCATATGTTTTATTTATTTGCTTGTATAAAGATATATTTGATTCTCTTGATTCTACTTATTAAGTTCTAGCGCTGCATCATTAAACATTTAGTATCATTCCAGTATGTTGCTTTTGGATGAGCTGCATTCTCCCTCTCTGACTCTCTACCTGCAGGGTGATTGCTAGTCACAGCCGTTGGGTGGTGTTCAAACCTCTTTTAAGCCTGGGAAGCCCTCAGTGTCGTGCTTGCCATGGAGTTTGCAACACATGCTTCAAGCTCCCTGTTTCCTTCCTTGATCCCGTGCCTTGACCTTCTGCTTCACGCTAGCCCTGCCCTTTTAGCTAGTTTGGATTTCCTTGTTATAGACCTCAGATTGGACTTTTGACTATGCTCTGATCTCAGTCTACCTTGACCTTGACTACTCTCTGAACGCTGCCTGGCCTGAACCCAGACAACCACAGGACCACTCTGCCAGTCTGCCAACCGCAAGTACCCATTTGCAGTACTTAGTGTGCGCCTGCCCTGGTGTGGTAGCCTGTTTGCCTCTTGGCTGCTATAGGTGAAAAACACAGAAGCTAGCTATAGTACCTGATCACAAATGCTAGGGGTAGGCGTGACACAAGGTTGACATTGCATGTCACCTACTGTACATATTATGTAAGTAAGTAAATGTATTCGTAATCGTTCAAATTCTGTTTGTGTTATACATACATATTATTCAGGGTTTCCTTTACTTTTTTACTGACAAGTGCCCAATTGCTGCTCAAAATGTTTACAGACACGCTGCCACAGTAACATAATGATGGAATGATCTAATTTATAACAGATGTAACAATGTAGGGATAATATTATATATTAATATGTAACTATTGCTACTTGGACAGCTTGGCATCACACTATGGAATGCTGTGTGACATTTCACTTTCTGCATCAATTTACTTCGATAAAAATAATCAAGAAAAGCCAATATTTTTTGTGGACTGCCCATGAATTTCCAGATAGTTGTAAATTCTAGTGTATACAGCAAATCATTCATTTGTATGACTATCATTGATGTGCTGTAATTAGTCATGAACATTACATTCAAGAATGCTAACTATGAACCTTAGAAAGTGATGTACATTTATCCTCAAGTCCAGTGAAAGCTAAAGCAACACCATTGAATGTTTATATAAGAACAAATTAAATATAAATGTGAAGAACTTTTTATCTACATTTAATGTTTACTATGATTTATATCTTAGGTGGTATAATACACTGCTCAAAAAATTAAAGGAACATTTTTTAATCAGAGTATAGCATCAAGTCAATTAAACTCCTGGGATATTGATCTGTTCAGTTAAGTAGCAGAGGGGGTTGTTAATCACTTTCAGCTGCTTTGGTGTTAATAAAATTAACAACAGGTGCACTAAATGGGAAACAATGAGATGACCCCCAAAACAGGAATGGTTTTACAGGTAGAGGCCACTGACATTTTTTCCCCTAGTCATCTTTTCTGTGTTTCACTAGTTTTGCATTGGCTAGGGTCGGTGTCACTACTGGTAGCATGAGGCAATACCTGGACCCACAGGCAGTCCAACTCCTCCGGGATGGCACATCAATACGTGCTATTGCCAGAAGGTTTGCTGTGTCTCCCAGCACAGTCTCAAGAGTATGGAGGAGATTCCAGGAGACAGGCAGTTACTCTAGGAGTAGCTGGACAGGGCCGTAGAATCTCTTTAAATCATCAGCAGGGCCAGTATCTGCACCTTTGTGCAAGGAAAACCAGGATGAGAATTGCCAGAGCCCTACAAAATGACCTCCAGCAGGCCACTGGTGTGAATGTCTCTGACCAAACAATCCGAGACAAACTTCCTGAGGGTGGCCTGAGGGCCTGACAATCTATAGTGGGCCCTGTGTTCATTGCCCGCCACCATAAAGCTCGATTGGCATTTGCGTTTCAACACCAGAATTGGCAGGTCTGCCACTGTAGACCTGTGCTTTTTACAGATGAGAGCAGGTAATCTTTGTAATTTTATAAAAGTTATATTATTGACCTTACTTTCATGTAATGAGCTAAACAAATGTTCTATAAAAATCAGTTTTGTCAACATTTTGGAAATTGTTCTTGTGCTCATAGAGATATAGATTAAAATCTTACTTTTCAAAAGGGGAGTACTCATTTATACTGAGCACTGTACATAAACATTGGCAGGTCTGCCACTGGCGCCCTGTGCTTTTTACAGATGAGAGCAGGTTCATCCGGAGCACATGTGACAGACGTGAAAATGTCTGGAGAAGCCGTGCAGAACATTAGGCTGCCTGTAACATAGTTCAACATGACTGTTTTGGTGGTGGGTCAGTGATGGTCTGGGGAGGCATATCCATGGAGAGACGCACAGACCTCTACAGGTTAGACAATGGCAACCTGACTGCCATTAGGTATCAGGATGAAATCCTTGGACTCATTGTCAGACCCTACGTTGGTACAGTGGGTCCTGGGTTCCTCTTGGTGCACAACAATGCCCAGTGTTGACATTCCTCTGAAGACATGCAGTCGCACAAAAGGCCTAAGGAGTCAAAACGCTGTGATTTTGAACTGCTGGAGCCATAAATTGGTCCAGCAGCTACGTATTCTATTGGTCAGTGTACCTTTTTATTACCTTTTATTGTGAAACTTGCTGCTTTAATAAATTAATTTTCTTGGCAATATTACGCTATGAGCACTTTTGTTATGACTCCTACACGGAGTCTCTAAGTATGCAGAACCTGGGAAGTTCTTCAACATCCAGAGAGGGGGAATTCCTGTAACCAGGTGGCTGACCCTGCTGATCCTTAAGGAGACCTCTGGAGCAGACATCACCCACTTATTGCGGAGCTGCCCAATTGGAGACAGATGTCCCAGACGCATACCTACTACTCTGATTTATCAATGTGCATTATCTATGTGCTTCTGGTAAGCCCATAATTATATCATTTGCTTGGAGCACCACCTAAAAAAGGATACGCTTACTGGCACTATTCACAACACCGATTGTGTATTGAATCATATTGGGACTTCACTTTTCACTGTTTATTTAGCGCTGCACTTTACTATTACTCATGAAATTTCCTTGCTACTAAATATTCCACAGTCAACTGTTAGTGGTATTATAACAAAGTGGAAGCAACTGGGAACAACAGCAACTCCACATAAAATAACAGAGCCGGGTCAATGCATGCTGCAGCGCACAGTGCGCAGAAGTCACCAACTGTCTGCAAAATCAATAGCTAAAGACCTCCAAAACTTCATGTGGCCTTCAGATTAGCACAACAACAGTGCATAGAGATTTCCATGGAATGGGTTTCCATGGGCGAGCAGCTGCATCCAAGCTTAACATCACCAAGTGCAGTGCAAAGCATTGGATGCAGTGGTGTAAAGCATGCTGCCATTGGACTCATCATGCTTCTCTGTAATCCGATGGGTGTGTTTGTGTTTGGCAGTTGCCATGAGAATGGTACTTGCCTCACTGCATTGTGCCAAGTGTAAAGTTTGGTGCGGGGGGGGGGGGCTATGGTGAGGGGTTGTTTTTCAGGGGTTGGGTTGGGCCCTCTAGTTCCAGTGCTCTCAAGGCATGAGCATAACAAGACATTTTGGACAATTTCATGCTTCCAACTTTGTGGGCACAATTCGGGGATGGCCCCTTCCTGTTTCAACATGACTGCAAACCAGTGCACAAAGCAAGGTCCAACATGGATGAGCGAGATTGGGGTGGAGAGTCCTGACCTCAACCTGATAGAACACTTTTGGGATGAATTGTGGAGACTGTGAGCCAGGCCTTCTTGTCCGACATCAATACCTGACCTCACAAATGCATTTCTGGAAGAATGGTTTAACATTCCTATAGGCACACTCCAAAACCTAGTGGACAGCCTTTCCAGAAGAGTTGAAGCTGTTATAGCTGCAAAGGGTGGGCCAACTCAATATTGAACCCTACGGACAAAGACTGGGATGCTATTAAAATTCATGTGAGTGTAAAGGCAGGCGTCCCAATACTTTTGGCAATATAATGTATATATATACACAAATAATATAATATAAATCTAAAACAAATAGTGTAAAGCCATACAAAAACAATACCATAGACAGTTGTACAAACAAAACACAAAGATCTCAGCATCAGGAGGAACTATCTAATCTAGATTGCATAGAGATAAACCTAAAAGCTAGGATGAGCATATTCAGGGAGGAAGACCTCTATATAAAGTTCAGTTGGAGTTGATAAAAGGTCCTACACCCAGAAACATTGTACCCATTGCCTGCTTTTTCTATTTCACTATACTTGTTGGGCATTTATGGTATAGCACAATAGATTCTCTGCACCTTGAGATATTTGAATATACTCTGCCTAGTTAGGCTGAAAGGAGAAATAGGGCCAAAGCTCTTTTGGCCCTACTTCTCATGTGGGTCACAGGAGTGTATTTAGCTCTGCACTCCTAAAACCCATATTCAGCCAACAGTGGGCTATAGTCCACTGTCAGCTGACGTCACTCAGCCGGTTCAGGCTCTGGAGAGATCCTGACTTTAAAGTCAGGAGTCACCCAGATGCCTGGACTAGCAGCTGGCTCAGCCCCTCAGCAAGCCACTGAGAGCCTGAGCCAGACGCTCTCACCCCCTCCACAGCCCAGCGCCACAGTGAGTGCTGGAGGGGCAGAGCAGTGAGCCAGTGACTGATAGTCATCAGCTCTCTGCTCACTGATGACTGAGAACTAAGCAATCAGCAGTCTATGACCACTCAGTTCTTGGTCTTAGAGATGGTGGAGGACAAACGCAACATCTGCCTAGGTGAGTATATATAAATATATTTTATTTATTTCCTGAACTTTTATGCTGTCTAGCTTAGTTCCTCCTGGTGTTGTGATTTGTGCTTTGTACAGCTGTGTTTAGTATCTTTTTATTTTGGCTTTATAATAACTTTTTCATAATGGAAATTAAATAATACACCTGATTTGAGCTATAACTTTCTGATGTGCTGAATCTTCTGTGGCAGAGAGTCCCAAAGGAACCCTTGGAATGTCCTGTTTGGGGTTTATAGATCTCCCAGGTTCCTTTCCTGTACCTTTAGGGATCTTTGATATGAGGTTCAGTGCAGGGTTTACCTCTCTCTCAATGGGTAATTAAATCCACCTGGGACCTGTAGCCAGAGCTCTTGGCCTGGGAAATCAGACAAGTCCTGTCTGGAGAGCTGAAAGGATGGTGGAAACTAACTAGCTGTGTATGTTGCGGCTGACAAGTGGTAGGCTTGATCAGTCTGGTAGTTAGGACCTGTATTACTATGTTGTGAGAGCCGGGACACGGCTAGATTTTTGTTTGATATTTTCTTGCCCTGTTTATTACTGGACAGCACTTTGTATATAGTCCACTAACCTCATTGGATTTGGTATCTGTGCCTGAAAGACTTCTTACCCCAGGAAGCATATATCCCGGCTGCCTATCCCCAGCCCACACTTCCATTTTATCCACTCTTTATCAGACACACCCAGAAGTGTTGGATAGCAGCAGTGCACGGAACCCACATGGAGATTTAACACGCCACCTGCCAGAAATGTGAGAATCTTTATCTTTTGCATGGCAGTTTCAGATTTAGTTCAGTGAGGCAGCAAGAGAGCGCCTTTTAAAAATTACCAAGGAGTGCAGTGAACCCAAGAAGTATCTGGAGGTAAGACGGCAAGCAATCACAAATGACGAGAATCACTATGTCACTTGCTAAGTCCATGAAGATACAGATATGTTGGAGCTTAAGGAAATGTTTGGTTTGCTTTCTCCTAACCCACACAAATTTTAAAATAATAGCTTCAGAATTCACAGAACTCACTTGACCCTTCCATAAATTTGAACTTGCACAAATATTATTGCAGTCAGAGCAGTTTGAAAATGTTAACATAGGTTAATGTTCAGTGTGTGGAAGGAGTTACAGAGTCAAATAGTTTGAATAGTTATGTACATTGGCGTATGTAGATGTGATGTGCTTTGAGTCAAATGACCTAGCAGAAAATAATTACCTATGCATGCTTATAAAGTACTGTATATAGACCACTGCATATCAAGCCAACTAGATAACTCAATACATTTTCATCTTCTTATATATCTTCCTGTTTTGTTACAAATCTTTATTTTTTTTCTTTCAGAAACTAGAATTGGTTGTTAGTGGATAATGCTGCCTTTGTTACATTCTTGTAGAATGAGGTACATTTACAGGACAGAGTCCAACTTTTATGCATACCTCAACCAGAGCAGACAGGCCTTTAACCTTTGAAGTTTTATGACACATTTAAAAAAATATTGAATGTCCAACTTACTTTTTCTCACTTAAGTTGTGATTATTTTTCCAGAAACAACACAGTAGTATGCAGTATGTTGCCATCCTTACACTATAGGCAATGTGCAGTAGTCAATAGTAGTTTACAGAATCAAAGCAGTAGATAAGTGAATTCTGATTGCTTGCTGTTACTGCTTTTTATTTTTACCCATTTCCCTCACCGCACTGAAATTGCATGACGTTCATGCGATCTGCTGCGGGTGTCAATTTTTAAATTAAAGACACCCGAAACAGCTCGCAAAATGCAGAGTGATTGCCTGAATTGGATCACATGTATGTGAACACTGATGCGATCCAATTTAAGTGCAGCAAAAAAAAGGGTCCTGCACCATTTTGGTGCAGATGCGGTGCAATTTGAGCCATACAAAATGAATGTCTCAAATCGCACCTCTTTATACAGTGCAGAACCACGAATGTAATAACATTTATATGTACAAGAGCAACATGTAATAAATGGCTATGGATTATAAGAATAAAAGTGCATAAAAACTGTTTTTATTGCCTCTAGCAGTTATGTATCTCTCTTATAATGTGCTCATGCTGATAATATGAAGGACGTGTTTCATTTCTGTGGGTAATGCACTTCATATTTTTTACACCTTTTAAAGTGGTAGTAAACTGCGGCCTTTAAAAAAAAACAAAAAAAAACTGCAAGACAATGGCGTAACGTGCTAGAATACTAGCACATTTTGAAAGACTTATGTTAGAACAAAGCCCTCCAGCTGCGTGCTGACAGGGCTTCCATCTTCATCTAGTCTTCCTTCCAGGTACACATGCTCTGGCCGTCTGACTGACCTAGCCGTGATGACGTCACTCCTGCATATGCACATGGGGGTTTCGACTGTGGCACGGAGCTCTGAAGGCACAGCACAGGTATGCTGTTCCTTCAGAGCACATGTGCCAGTGATGTCATCAGCTGCATGCAGTGTGAATATTTCCTCAACCGTGCATATTTAGGAGATATTCACTGTACCTACAGGTAAGTCTTAATATAGGCTTACCTGTAGGTACAAGTTAAAAAAGAGACTAATACTTACACTTGAAAATATGTTTCAATGCATCTTCTGCATTGATTAGGTGAAGCTCTAGAAGATGATTTGAAAATGTAATGTGGCAGCGCCCAGATATTGCAGAGTTCCTGTCACGTACCTGATGGGAGGTCGGCCTCACTTGTGTCACTAGCCCTGACCCCACTGGAGTTGGAACAGAGGGAGTCTAGGACCCAGGGGAACAAGAGTGCCAGTAGTTGTTTGCAGCTCTTGCAGATGATGACCTTGGAAGGCTGATGATCCTCTGATTTTGGCACAGAATTAGTAGGCAGAGCAGGCTTTGTAGATTGCCAGGTGTGCACCAGAGCAAGGTAGTGAGGACAAGAGACAGGAGCAGTGTCATGGAATAGCCAGGGTCATCAACAGTCGGGCAGCACGGTACAGAATCAGAAGGAAAAGCAAAGGTCAGGAGCAGAGCCGAAGTCAGGAACCCGTATCAGGAGAGCAATCAGAGTCAGGTGAGGAACAAGCCGGGTCAGCAACAAAGGAATCACACAGGAACAAGCAGGACACGGGGGAGCTGTAGACCAGTCAGCACTGAACATGAGCAGAGGCACTCCTTAAATAGGCCGTCTGGCGCCAATCTTCGCCGTGCGTGTGCACGTATGCGTGCGTGTGCGTAATCATGCATTCCTGCGCGCATGCGCACAACCGGCAATTTTCCTGCAGTAATTCCTATGCGCATTTCCGAGCGCGATTCTTCTTGCCGGAAATCCCTTACAGTTCCCCTTTAAACTCTAACACTTCTAGCAGCCTCTATTTGCAAAAGCAAAGTCACCAGATCACTCCCCCCTCCCTTATTTCCTGTGAATTAATATGTTCCAGCTTGTAGCGGGTATTCTTATCTGTAGCTGGCATTCAAGGGTATGTACTGCCCAGTTTAGAAAGTCTTTTGACTGTACAGTAAGTGAAAAAGGAAACATATACATTATGACGTAATTATTAATATGTATACTCTTATGTTATACTCTATGTTTTTGAAGCCACTTAACTTTGCATACATGAGTCTGCCTAAGTCTCATCCAGCTCTGGTTAAATAAAAGGTTTGTTTTCCTCAAGTTTGTGTCCGGAGTTTACCTGGTATCCCCAAAGTTGCCGCTACAGTAATATAACAGAAGTCATGTTAAAGGAAACTTAATTTTGGATACAGTATGGAAGGTATAGAAGCTGTGTCAACTTTTTATTGTTGCCTGTGTCCCTATTAGTGAGTTTTTACCTTCCTTTGTGTCTCTTTGATTGGTGTGATCCAGGCCAAGAAGTACGGAAAAATGACTCTATTGTAAACATATACAGCTCTTTATCCATTTTTCTACTAAATCTAAAAAACCTTACAACCTTAGTCAAGATATTAATGTTTTCTGTGCCCCATGAGGAACATTTCCCTTAATGTCTTGTTCAGGGAAGGGTGTCACACAAAATATAACCAAGAACTTGGCACTCATTAGGATAGGAAAGCTAGCTTGCAATTGCACAGAGGGCTTTGGTGCAATATAAAATAAAGTATGCAACAAAATAGGGGTTAATTAGTATTATGGATTAGTTTATGGTCATGGATAGATTAATGTTTTTGGCAGGAAGTTTAATGGCTCATTTTATAGGTTATGAATTATAGGGGAAGATAGAGAAATGGAGCTAATTTTAGGAGTTTAAAGCAGTGCTAAACCCCAAACCAAAAAGATAACCTATTGCAGCTTACCAATCATTAGATGTGGTGGCTGGATTTTGTTTATAGGCTTTTTCCCTGGTGATCTGGCCAGTAAAACGTCCCTGTATTACAGTGTCCCCACTCTGGATGAAGGACTATTTTTGGATGTACTTGCTGTGACTCTATTCCCAAGGGGATTTTACAGCAACAATTGGATTGTTCTGTCTACATTGTGCAATTTACTGCCTAGCCCAGTTGTTGTTTTATTCAAAGGTACACCTTTGAATAACACAACAACTGGGTTATGCGGTAAATTGCACAATGTAGACAGAACAATCCAATTGTTGCTGTAAAATCCCCTTGGGAATAGAGTCACAGCAAGTACATCCAAAAATAATTGGGGAATTGATAAAGAAGCACTTGCTTTTTCCATCATCCGTAGACTCTTGAGCTTCTCCAGCTACCGTCCCTGAGATTAGGGTATCGTAGAGATCACATCTGGCTCAGTGGTGACATAATTTCCGGTCCAGAGTGTTGCCGGCTTGGTGAGCGGCCGTCTTCCTGGTTGTTCTTTGACTGGCACTTCTGTGGAGCAGCATCACTGGATACCAGAGCTCCTTGTCTGGATAGTCTGGTGGTCTCCTTACTCAGAACCTACACCCATGTTCACTGGCTTGTTTTACATATAGGTATACCATCTACCTCCACATTCCACCAGGAGATGCTACCGTGGCTGTGGTGAGATCTAGCTGGTTCATTTTAGTTACTAATGAGTCTAAGTTCATTATGGCGGCTATCTGATAAAATGGGATGGTACATGTTTTGTCAAGTTTTATTAAAAGAATCATATTTTTAATTGATGGACTGAACTTTCCTTGGGCACCATTTATATGCACACATGTAGTTGATTCATTGCTAATTACTAGTGCACTATTTTTATTTATTTTTTTTTTTTTACACTTTCGGACAGCAGAATTGTCAATCTAGGGGGAAGGAGCTACTAGCCAGGCCTTAGAGTTACTCGCCACCAACAAAACACACACAAACAGAGACATCTGTACACACACACAGACATGTACATACACACACGCACAGAGACAGACACGCATACACACAGATACATGTACATACACACAGACACATGTACATACAGACACATGTACACACAGACACATGTACGTACATACACACAAACACAATGGGCCATCGGATGAAAATGGACTGCCTGTCCGTTTCCATCCGACCCGCTTCAATGGATGGAAGGGGAATTGGATCCCCATCCGTCCCTTTTTTGCGGGTCAGATTGGATTGGATGTCGGCAGGTGTAAATGGACACATGTCCGTTTACACCCACACCTCCATAGAGGAGAATGGAGGTTCCAATCTGGTCCACCTGCAAAACGGGCAGGCGGACCTGATTGTAACGTCCATGGGAAAGAGGCCTAATTAATACATCTGCAAGAGAGCTATTTTTTTTAAAAAACAACAGACTTACTGGCTGGATCACCAGATGAACATAGAAGGAAGAAAGCCTAAGAAAGAAAGCTAAAGCAGCCATCACATCTAAGAACTGGTAAGCTGTAATATATTAATACATGTTTGCTTTTGAGTTTAATATGGTTTTAAGTATTAAAGGTAGGAAAAGTTAAAGGGTTGAAAATGTTGTGTCAAACGATGGGAGAGGTGTTAAGGTTAAATTTAGAGAGGGAATATTAGGATACTTGGGTGTACAGAAAATGATTTTACCTAATACAGCACTAGGCAACAATACAGCACATAGGCAACTATGGAAATTTTTCAGGGTGACAATGTTGGAGCATAACTATTAGACACGGACAGAATGTCGTCCTATTAAAGGAAGTAACTGGACTAGGGCCTTCATGACAGGATCACCAAGTTATATTCAATACCGGGTACTTCCACCCCCTTCCTGCCCAGGTCAACTTGCAGACTTCAGAGCTTTTGCACTTTGAATGACAATTGCGTGGTCATGCAACACTGTACCAATATTAAATGTTTATCATTTTTTGCGACAGTTAGGTATTTTATCACCGCTGTGTGTGTTTTTTTTAACTAAACAACAAAAAAACCACGAGAATATTGAAAAAAAAAGTTTCTTAGTTTCTGTTGTATTGTGCAAAAAAGTAATTCTTCTTCACTGAGGTCCGCTGATGCCAGCTAATAATGGAATCTTCTTCTCTTCCAACCAGTCCATCCCCCACAGTTACTACCTTTTGTACCACTAGCCCCTCCCTCCTAGATTGTAAGCTCTGAGGGGCAGGGCCCTCCTATCCCTCTTGTGTTGAACTGTATTGTTGCTGTATTGTATCCTGTTATATTGTAAAGCGCTGAGCAAACTGTTGGTGCTATATAAATCCTGTATAATAATAATAATAATGAGGTTGCATTGATTAGGCTGCTATGATGGGCACTGATGAGGCTATACTGATGGGCACTGATGAGGCTGTACTGATGGGCACTGATGAGATGGCACTGATGGGCACTGATTAGGCAGCACTGTTGGGTACTGATAAGCTGCGCTGATGAGCAGGTACTGCTGAGGCAGCCCTTATAAGGCAGCACTGATGGGCACTGATGGGTACTGATAAGCTGCACTAATGAGCTCTGATAACCTGCACTGATGGGGCTGCACTGATAATCAGGGCACTGATGATCAGTGTCATGATTATTAGTGTAAATAATGTACTCACTGTGTCATGTAAGGTTATTCCTTACACAGAGCTAGCGTGTAAGGAAAGGAATACCGATAACTGGCAAGTCTGTTTACATGTGAACAGCTTTGATTGGACACAGCTGATCACATGGTAAAGGGCAGCTGTGGTTGGCCCGTTACCACAATCTGTGATCAGCTGTGTCCAAAGGACACACCAGTCACAGAGCGTGCCCGATGCACACCCCAGGAGGCATGCGGGAGGCACACATGGGAGGACCTCCATGGATGTCCTTCCAGAACTGGAGAGCCAAGCTGTAGCTGTCTTTCAGCTATAGCACGGTCAGGAAGAGGTTAATGAAAGATGCAGATCTAAAAATATTGAAAATAATTATATTAACATGTTAAAGGTTATATGGGATTTTAGTGATTGGGTTTACATATACTTTGTACTTTTTGAATGTTATTATGAGATATAATCAAGTAGTGTAACATATACATTTTGCTGGCATTTACAACATACGTATTATCAGCAGCCTGTTAAATTTTAAGTTTTTGGGTTGAACTTTTGAAAAAGCCATACAATAGGACATGTCACCCTGGAACTATTCTTTTACAATAAATTGCTCCTGTATAACTACTCGTAAATGATGCAAATACCTATTACAGTATGTATTACGTCATTGACATAATATTTGCTATGCTGAGTTGCCCTTGCAATTAATAAACCATTGAGAAGGGAAAAGAACAGACAAATTTGTCATCCATTGGAGGCAGTGGCTCATACACTGTCCTGGCAGTCACGGTCACAGAAGGGGTCACTGTTGGTTAGTGGCTTGAAAGGTATGCCAGACTCTTCAGCAAGAACACACAAATGCATTCTTTGTCACAGTCCAACAACCTGGCCATCTCTTTCGTTAAATCATTAATAGCGCATACTTCCAGGTAAATTTACACAGGCTGTAAATCTATAAATGGCATGGGAAAGATGTGCTACAATGATTTTCATATATAACTAGAAAAACACAAGATTAAATAGCATAGCTATAGATCTTATCAGCATCTGTGAAACTTTGTATTTCTTATACTGGGAGTTTGTGGATGTAATGAAGAAACAGCAGTTTTATTGTTTTAATTATATTTTGTGATTAGTGTAACACTAAACATGGCAATATGTTTGTATTCATGTTTAGTTAGAGGATACAACAAGCAAATCTGCAAAATCGGCAAATCTATTAGTTTTGAACCAAAAATGTATCAGAATAAATCATATATATTTATACATAAGCTGACAAATAGTACCCTGCACTCATGCAAAATAGATTTAAAAATCGTTTTCCTTCTTTTAGTCAATTAAATATGGAATGTTGTATATAAAATGAGAAAATTGTGCGCTATCTGAAAGATAAATATATAGTAACCAGGTGTTGTTTTTTATTTTATGTGCCTAACATCTAACAGAAAACAGCTATTGGTATTAAAAACAGATGTGTAGTCAAAGCTCTTTTGGTTGTAGTTCTCCTGTGGATTACAGGAGTGCAGTTCGTTCTGCACTCTTGTGACCTGTGTTCAGCTGACAGCGGGCTGAAGCCTACTGTCAGCTGATGTCACTCAGGTGCTCCAGGCTTGGAAAGATCCTGACTTTAAAATCGGGATCCACCCCAGAGTCTGGAGCGGCACCTGGCTCAGCCTCTCAGCCCAGTGCTCTGACACCACTCTCTGCCCAAAGCAGCTGTGAGAATTCAGCAGACAGCGGTCATGTGATCTCTGAGTTCTTACCCTTAGAGCCATCGGGGGACCACCTAGGTAAGTATAATTGGGGGACAAAATAGAAACCCATACTTTTAAGGACACCACTCTTTCAACTACTGTCTGCTACTGTGCTATACAAACATAAATCAACATTTTATCCTTTGTAGCACACAAATAAAACAACACTGTGTGTTAACAATGTGTTGCACAACTAAATGACAATATCAAATTGCAAAATAAAGTATTCAAAATAAAAAACATTTAAATGTGTATAATAATAGCGGCTCCAGTCACATCAGAGCACATCTCTGTACAATACATAGGGCGCCCACAGTCATGGGATGGCAGATAGCTGGGCGTGATCGTAGTGTTCTCCATCACCTGTTAGGGCATAGCAGTCCTCAGTTAACTGCTTCCCACCTGACTTATAGCAAAATTATGGCTGAGCAGGAGCTTTCCCGTTCCGGGTGGACATCATGGGGTTTATTTACTAAAGCTGGAGAGTCCAAAATCAGACTCCCTTCTGCATAGAAACCAATCAGCTTCTAACCTCAGCTTGTTCAATGAAGCTTTGGCAATGAAACCTGGAAGCTGATTGGTTTCTATGCAGAAGGGAGTCTAATTTTGGACTCTCCAGCTTTAGTAAATAAACCCCCATATGACATCCTTCCAGTCTCGTGCCTTGTGAGCATCCTAGGGGGTGTTGAGTGGTGTGAACGGTCACTCACAGTGTTCATCAGACACAGCTGATTGCAGCTTGTTGTACCAGGCTGGCCCTGGTAGTATGTGATTGCTGTGACCATTCACAGCAATCACGTTAATTTTACTCAGCGAATAGCTTTCATCCATAGCCATTCATTGTGTACTATTGTGACAAGCCATTCATTGCCAGTGGGTACTATTCTGATAACTGTGATTGGTCACAGTGATCACATGGTACACATAGCACCAATCACAGTGCATCTGTACCATGTGATAGCTGTGGTCAATCACAGCTATCGGAATAGTACCCGCTGGCAATTAATAGATGCCATTTATAAAAATGATTGTTTATAACAGTGATCATCACTGTTATAAGCAATCATAGTGTAAAAAAAACCATTCTGATCACCTCCCCAGATTATTACAGTATGGTAGCACTGTACTGCTCTGGTCACAGTAGGTAAAAAAAATTGTTAAAAAAAATAATTTCTTAATTTTCCAAAAAATTGTGACAAAAAAATTAGAACTTAAAAAACTTGCCATGCCTCTTACTAAGTACTTTGGGGTGTTTATTTTCCAAAAAGGGGTAATGTGGGGTGTATTTGTACTGTCCTGACATTATATTCAGTTGTGTGCAAACGTTTGCACACCCTGGCATAAATTGTGAAATGCTGGCATTAATATTGAAAATATGACTGATCTTGCTAAAAAAACTCTTTTATTTAGGGACAGTGATCATATGAAGCCATTTATTATCACATAATTGTTTGGCTCCTTTTTAAATCATAATAACAGAAATTACCCAAATGGCCCTGATCAAAAATTTACATACCCTGGAATGTTTTGCCTGGTACAGGCACACAAGGTGACACACAGGATAAAATTACAATTAAAGGCTAATTTCATACATCTGTGGCTTTTTAAATTACAATTAGTGTCTGTGTATAAATAGTCAGTGAGTTTATTAGCTCTCACGTGGATGCATTGACACTGAGCCATGGGGAGCAGAAAAGAACTGTCAAAAGACATGCGCAACAAGGTAATGGAACTTTATAAAGATGGAGAAGGAAAAAAAAGATATCCAAAGCCTTGCATATGCCAGTCAGTACTGTTCAATCACTTATTAACAAGTGAAAAAATGCAGGGATCTTTTGATACCAAGCAAATTTCAGGTAGACCAAGAAAGATTGCAGCCACAACTGCCAGAATGCTTGTTCAGGATACAAAAAACCCCCAGGTAACCTCAGGAGAAATACTAATAAATAAATGCTCTGGAAAAAGACGGTGTGGTTTTTTTTAAGGAGCATAATACAATGATACTTGAACGTAAATGAGGCGCAGGGTCAAGGTGCCAGAAAGAAGTCCTTACTGTGCCAATATCACAAAATAAAGCCAGGTAAGGCATGTCAAGGTGTTGTCAGCATATTGTAACTGGGCTTCTTTATGGCACCGCAACCATGAAATTCATTTTCGTTCAAGTATCGTCGTATTGTGCTCCTTAAAAACAAATCAGTCCCATTTTCAATATTATTGACAACATTTCACGATTTCTGCCAGGGTATGCAAACTTCTGAGCATAACTGTATGTGTGTATATATATATATATATATATATATATATATATATATATATATATATATATAGTGCAAAGCTACCCTCACTAAGCTCAATTCACAAAATATCTTTCAATAATCAAGTGATATAAGAATAATCATGAACACGCTGTAAATATACACTGTGTGAAAAATAATGCTAAATCATAATAAATCCAGCAAGTGTATTATTTTGTAAGACACATCTCAAATTTTAAATATAAAGTGTTAGATAAACAAATATATGTGCACAACAAAATAATAAAGTCACGATCCAAGTGAGTCCACCTGGTGTGCCTACTCCTTTAAATTACACACTGTGATGTGCACAAATATATGTGCACAGTAATAAAGTTCCAATCCAGGTGAGTCCACAAGGTGACCATACTCCAAAATGCTCACCTTCATATTATGACCTCTACAAGAAAATGAGCTCTAACACACTGGTATCCCCACAGGGATGAAATACTGCTCAGTCATCCAGACCAAGAGATGTTTTTAGATCTTCCAGAGCAAGGATTTCTCTGCATAATACTCATCATTACATATGCATCTATATGAAAGAGAAAATAAACTCTCCTATAGTGCTCTCTGAATGCTTTCATCAGTAATGATTAGGATTAAAAACACCCACAAGCAGAGTATTAAAAGCATTCCAATGTATGTGAGGCAAATGGATGGCGCCAATTGTACAGCTCACCACTACTTTTATGGATCCTGAGCAACCATAACATGATGGCAGTTCTAAAATTCCAGATTACACCCCTTTACACATATCGTCCTACAGCGGGCCTTCTTCATAATTATTATGATTTTGCATTACTTTTCATACAGTTTTGTTAGTATATTTACAGGTTTTTTACCATTATTTTTACATCACCTGATTAGTTTTCCTGTTAATTGTGTTTAGTGAGGGTAGTGATGCACTACATATTGTTACTGGTTTCTTGAAAATGGCCTGAGTCACAGTCTATGACATCATGTTTATTGACAACTTTAGATGAACCTGGGAGCAAACTTATAATAAGGCAAAAAACCACAAAGTTATGCAAACCCATAGTAGCCAATCCGATTTCACCTACAATGGAAGATAACTAAACGGGGTACATACACAACACAAAGCATATAATGTGTATATTAAGGAAAAAACAGCAATTTTACTTACTTGTAAATTCCATATCTTGGAGTACAGTATGGGATACAAGAACTTTATTCTAAGACCTTGGGTCCAAGTTCAAAAGTAATCTTAGAAAGTATTATTTTACTGAAAGAGTATTTGATGCTTGGAATAGACTGCCAGAGCAGAGGTAGTGGGTCAGTCAGGAGTAAGTGGATTCAAACATGCTTGGGACAAACATAGACTTATACCCAGACCAAATAAATAAATAATTACATAAATAAATAAATACATAAATAATATGGGCAGGCTGAATGGGCCACTTGGTCTTTTTTGTTGAGAGCTTCAATAAATATAAGTTAAAACTTACCAGACCTTCAAAGATAAATGCACAAGTAAGTAAGTAAATTATTTCAGCTGGAAATAACATTTTAATCTTACTCATACAGGACAGGACATGACACAGGAACTCTATTCTTAGACCCAGCCACTACCCTCAGGAGATTGGACACTGGTAAACCTATGCTGGGGACATTTCCCCCCAGAGTATCTATATAACCTAATCCACTCAGTGAGATTCCAGTTGGGTCAGCGAGTATAAAGATAAGAGGACAGGGTAGTAATCTGTATCCTGTACTGTATTCCAAGATATGGTATTTACAGGTACGTCAAAATTCATAGTATCTTATTTATACAGTATAGGACACAGGCACTTTTTTCTTAGACCACGGGACATCCCCAAGCAATAAATTGAAGGAAGGGTAACAAAAGTCAAATTGGCCACAACAAGCCCAAAGGAAACAGAAAGGACAGCCTTCAGAAGTGCACGCACATTTAATAGTCTTATGAGCACTATCACACTATCCATGAAGGAACTTCTAGTAGTGAGGTGGAAGAGAGACCACCAAATCTGAACAGGAAGATGTTATAACAATGTTACTTTATAAGCCAAAACAATAACAGTGGAAGTGTACATTATCCTACAACCTGTGCTCTCATATGGCTTGTGTGTTTAGCACTGCACTTGTCTTGTAGGATGTAACATAGTGTATACTAATTAGAGATGAGCGAAGAAATGAAAAATTCGATTCGACTGATTCGGCGAATTCGTGGACAATATTCGATTCGAGTCGAATAAATTCGCTGTGAATTTAACTTAAAAAAGGGTGTTTCTAGGCTTCAGAGAGACTTAATATTAGTGCAGAACACTGTACCTTTAATTTAAATGCCCTTGGAGTCTGCTGGGGAAGAGAAATAATACTGTCTGTCAGTATGACATGCAGATGAGTGCCGTCGATCTTAGAATCACTGCACACTTCACTCCTTTGGCCAGTCACGGGGCCAAAACCAGTGTTTGGAGCCACAGTGTGGCGGTGGAGGCAGCAGCAATGGGAGGCCATACAGCAACCTATGACAAAATGGAAACCAGCAGGAGCGTGAGGAGACCTGAAAGTGGCACATGGCAGAGTGGGAGCAATGGGAGGCGGTACAGGGACCCAGGTCACACTATGGGCCCAGCAGCAGCGTGACCAGGCGGTACGGGGGCCCATGGCCGATATGGGGCTTGGTGGCACCTATGGAAGGCCTGTAATCTGCCAGCAACCTATGACAAAATGGACAACCGCAGGAGTGTGAGGAGATTTCAAAGTGGCACATGGCAGAGTGGAAGCAATGGGAGGCCGTACAGGGACCCAGGTCACACTGTGGGACCAGCATCAGCGTGAACAGGCGGTACGGGGGCCCATGGCCGATTTGACCTCATTCATCCCATAGTCCTGCCGACTCACGAATAGCGTGGCCTCCTCAAAGGGCCTGAGCAAGCGCAGGTGTCACACATGAGCTGACAATGGCTGACATCTAAGTTACACAGGGAGTACCTTTATCCGCTTTTAACATCAGGAAATCTGTGATGGCCTTTAGCTGTTCGTAAAGGCGGTCTAACATATGTAGGGTTGAATTACACCTTGTTGCAACGTCACAGCATGAGGAGTCGGTACGGGGGCCCATGGCAGATTACATGTCTGGCAGCAGCAATGGGAGGCCCGTAATCTGCCAGCACCCTATGTCAAAAAATTTAACACACCAGCAGTGTGAAGAGACCTGAAAGTGGCACATGGCAGCAGAGTGTGGCGATGGAGACAGCAGCAATGGGAGGCCGTACAGGGACCCATGAGAGACTCTGGACTTGGCAGCAGCATGAGGAGGCGGTATATAGGGGCCCATGGCAGATTAGGGGCCTGGCAGCAGCTATGTGAGGCCCGTAATCTGCCTGCACCCTATGTCAAAAAATTAAACACACCAGCAGTGTGAAGAGACCTGAAAGTGGCACATGGCAGCAGAGTGTGGCGATGGAGACAGCAGCAATGGGAGGCCGTACAGGGACCCATGAGAGACTCTAGACTTGGCAGCAGCATGAGGAGGCGGTATATAGGGGCCCATGGCAGATTAGGGGCCTGGCAGCAGCTATGTGAGGCCCGTAATCTGCCTGCACCCTATGTCAAAAAATTTAACACACCAGCAGTGTGAAGAGACCTGAAAGTGGCACATGGCAGCAGAGTGTGGCGATGGAGACAGCAGCAATGGGAGGCCGTACAGGGACCCATGAGAGACTCTGGACTTGGCAGCAGCATGAGGAGGCGGTATATAGGGGCCCATGGCAGATTAGGGGCCTGGCAGCAGCTATGTGAGGCCCGTAATCTGCCTGCACCCTATGTCAAAAAATTAAACACACCAGCAGTGTGAAGAGACCTGAAAGTGGCACATGGCAGAGTGTGGCGATGGAGACAGCAGCAATGGGAGGCCGTACAGGGACCCATGAGAGACTCTGGACTTGGCAGCAGCATGAGGAGGCGGTATATAGGGGCCCATGGCAGATTAGGGGCCTGGCAGCAGCTATGTGAGGCCCGTAATCTGCCTGCACCCTATGTCAAAAAATTAAACACACCAGCAGTGTGAAGAGACCTGAAAGTGGCACATGGCAGAGTGTGGCGATGGAGACAGCAGCAATGGGAGGCCGTACAGGGACCCATGAGAGACTCTAGACTTGGCAGCAGCATGAGGAGGCGGTATATAGGGGCCCATGGCAGATTAGGGGCCTGGCAGCAGCTATGTGAGGCCCGTAATCTGCCTGCACCCTATGTCAAAAAATTTAACACACCAGCAGTGTGAAGAGACCTGAAAGTGGCACATGGCAGCAGAGTGTGGCGATGGAGACAGCAGCAATGGGAGGCCGTACAGGGACCCATGACAGACTCTGGACTTGGCAGCAGCATGAGGAGGCGGTATATAGGGGCCCATGGCAGATTAGGGGCCTGGCAGCAGCTATGTGAGGCCCGTAATCTGCCTGCACCCTATGTCAAAAAATTTAACACACCAGCAGTGTGAAGAGACCTGAAAGTGGCACATGGCAGCAGAGTGTGGCGATGGAGACAGCAGCAATGGGAGGCCGTACAGGGACCCATGAGAGACTCTGGACTTGGCAGCAGCATGAGGAGGCGGTATATAGGGGCCCATGGCAGATTAGGGGCCTGGCAGCAGCTATGTGAGGCCCGTAATCTGCCTGCACCCTATGTCAAAAAATTAAACACACCAGCAGTGTGAAGAGACCTGAAAGTGGCACATGGCAGCAGAGTGTGGCGATGGAGACAGCAGCAATGGGAGGCCGTACAGGGACCCATGAGAGACTCTAGACTTGGCAGCAGCATGAGGAGGCGGTATATAGGGGCCCATGGCAGATTAGGGGCCTGGCAGCAGCTATGTGAGGCCCGTAATCTGCCTGCACCCTATGTCAAAAAATTTAACACACCAGCAGTGTGAAGAGACCTGAAAGTGGCACATGGCAGCAGAGTGTGGCGATGGAGACAGCAGCAATGGGAGGCCGTACAGGGACCCATGACAGACTCTGGACTTGGCAGCAGCATGAGGAGGCGGTATATAGGGGCCCATGGCAGATTAGGGGCCTGGCAGCAGCTATGTGAGGCCCGTAATCTGCCTGCACCCTATGTCAAAAAATTAAACACACCAGCAGTGTGAAGAGACCTGAAAGTGGCACATGGCAGCAGAGTGTGGCGATGGAGACAGCAGCAATGGGAGGCCGTACAGGGACCCATGAGAGACTCTGGACTTGGCAGCAGCATGAGGAGGCGGTATATAGGGGCCCATGGCAGATTAGGGGCCTGGCAGCAGCTATGTGAGGCCCGTAATCTGCCTGCACCCTATGTCAAAAAATTTAACACACCAGCAGTGTGAAGAGACCTGAAAGTGGCACATGGCAGCAGAGTGTGGCGATGGAGACAGCAGCAATGGGAGGCCGTACAGGGACCCATGAGAGACTCTGGACTTGGCAGCAGCATGAGGAGGCGGTATATAGGGGCCCATGGCAGATTAGGGGCCTGGCAGCAGCTATGTGAGGCCCGTAATCTGCCTGCACCCTATGTCAAAAAATTAAACACACCAGCAGTGTGAAGAGACCTGAAAGTGGCACATGGCAGAGTGTGGCGATGGAGACAGCAGCAATGGGAGGCCGTACAGGGACCCATGACAGACTCTAGACTTGGCAGCAGCATGAGGAGGCGGTATATAGGGGCCCATGGCAGATTAGGGGCCTGGCAGCAGCTATGTGAGGCCCGTAATCTGCCTGCACCCTATGTCAAAAAATTAAACACACCAGCAGTGTGAAGAGACCTGAAAGTGGCACATGGCAGAGTGTGGCGATGGAGACAGCAGCAATGGGAGGCCGTACAGGGACCCATGAGAGACTCTAGACTTGGCAGCAGCATGAGGAGGCGGTATATAGGGGCCCATGGCAGATTAGGGGCCTGGCAGCAGCTATGTGAGGCCCGTAATCTGCCTGCACCCTATGTCAAAAAATTTAACACACCAGCAGTGTGAAGAGACCTGAAAGTGGCACATGGCAGCAGAGTGTGGCGATGGAGACAGCAGCAATGGGAGGCCGTACAGGGACCATGACAGACTCTGGACTTGGCAGCAGCATGAGGAGGCGGTATATAGGGGCCCATGGCAGATTAGGGGCCTGGCAGCAGCTATGTGAGGCCCGTAATCTGCCTGCACCCTATGTCAAAAAATTAAACACACCAGCAGTGTGAAGAGACCTGAAAGTGGCACATGGCAGCAGAGTGTGGCGATGGAGACAGCAGCAATGGGAGGCCGTACAGGGACCCATGAGAGACTCTAGACTTGGCAGCAGCATGAGGAGGCGGTATATAGGGGCCCATGGCAGATTAGGGGCCTGGCAGCAGCTATGTGAGGCCCGTAATCTGCCTGCACCCTATGTCAAAAAATTTAACACACCAGCAGTGTGAAGAGACCTGAAAGTGGCACATGGCAGCAGAGTGTGGCGATGGAGACAGCAGCAATGGGAGGCCGTACAGGGACCCATGACAGACTCTGGACTTGGCAGCAGCATGAGGAGGCGGTATATAGGGGCCCATGGCAGATTAGGGGCCTGGCAGCAGCTATGTGAGGCCCGTAATCTGCCTGCACCCTATGTCAAAAAATTTAACACACCAGCAGTGTGAAGAGACCTGAAAGTGGCACATGGCAGCAGAGTGTGGCGATGGAGACAGCAGCAATGGGAGGCCGTACAGGGACCCATGAGAGACTCTGGACCTAGCAGCAGCATGAGGAGGCGGTATATAGGGGCCTATGGCAGATTAGGGGCCTGGCAGCAGCTATAGGAGGCCCGTAATCTGCCAGCACCCTATGTCAAAAAATTAAACACACCAGCAGTGTGAGGAGACCTGAAAGTGGCACATGTTTGAGGCATGATTCATGGCGGATTTAGTCAGTTGTGTCAGGAACTGGTGGTTTGAAATCCAGACTAATCCACGCCTGATTCATTTTCACAAACGTGAGTCTCTCCACACTTTGGGTGGACAGTCGTGTCCTCCGCGGAGTTACAATACCTCCTGCCGCACTAAACACGCGCTCCGATGCCACGCTACTGGCCGGGCATGACAGCCTTTCAAGGGCAAATTCAGCTAGTTGGGGCCAAAGGTCAAGTTTCGTTGCCCAGTAGTCAAGGGGATTGTCTACCTCGGTTGGCAGGGTGCTGTCCAAGTAGGCCCAAGCCTGTTGTTTGAGCTCCTGCTCCAGGTCCACCTGATGCTGCTGCTGCTGCTGCGGCTGGTTAGTAGTTTCCTCACTGCGCTGGTGAAGAAAGCTACTCATCATCGACTGCAGACTGAGGCAGCCACTGCTGGTGGAGCTGCCACTGCTCCTACCACCCCACCCCTCCCCTGCTGCCATGCCAGCGGAACGCGAGCGCACAGGGCCCACAGTGTCTGAGGATGGACGTTGGCGCACAAAGGCAGAGACCAACTGACTACATAGGTGGTTTTTATAGTACGTAATTTTGGCCTCCCTCTCAGCAGGTGTGAAAAAGGCCACCATTTTGGACCGGTAGCGAGGGTCCAACAAGGTGGACAGCCAAAAGTCATCCCTCTGTCTGATGGTTATTATTCGGCTGTCGCTACGCAAGCAACCGAGCATGCTATGGGCCATTTGTGCCAAGGAATGCGAGGGACTCCCTGCCTCCATCTCCACAGCATACTGCCACGGTGCGTCTGGGTCCTCTGTCTCCTCCTCCTCCTCCTCTACCAGATGCTCCTGCTCCTCCACTCCTGTCCGCTGAGTGGAAAAACCACCCATTTCACTCAATAATTCCTGAGCACAAATGTCCTCCTCTACCTCCTCCTCTTCTTCCTGTCCTGCCCCCACAGGGGTCATGTGGCGTTGAGATCTGTGCGCCACGTCTACCGCACCCTGACCAGCCATTGTTAACAGCATTTGTTCCAGGACGTGCAACAGAGGAATGACGTCGTTCATCCCATAGTCCTGCCGACTCACGAATAGCGTGGCCTCCTCAAAGGGCCTGAGCAAGCGGCAGGTGTCACGCATGAGCTGCCAATGGCTGACATCTAAGTTACACAGGGGAGTACCTTTATCCGCTTGTAACATCAGGAAATCGGTGATGGCCTTTCGCTGCTCGTAAAGGCGGTCTAACATGTGTAGGGTTGAATTCCACCTTGTTGCAACGTCGCAGATCAGGCGATGCTGTGGAATTCCGTTCTGCCGCTGCAGCTCAATGAGGGTGTTCTTTGCGGTGTAGGAATGGCTGAAATGCATGCACAGTTTACGTGACATTTTAAGGATGTCTTGCAGTGGGATGGTGGATTTTAGGAACCGCTTGACAACCAGATTGAACACGTGAGCCATGCATGGCGCATGGCACAACCTTCCTTGACGCAGAGCAGACACCATGTTCTTTCCGTTGTCAGTCAACATGGTTCCGATTTTTAGTTTGCGCGGAGACAGCCATCTGTCGATTTCTCTGTTCATTACACTCAGCAGTTCCTCCCCTGTGTGACTACGTTCGCCAAGGCATACCAGGTGCAGCACAGCGTGACACCGTTGCGCCCTGCACATGTGATATGCCGGTCGGGTAATGGGACTTGGCACGGGGGTGGCGGCTGAGGACACGGCGGAAAAAGAGGTGGTAGAGGCGGACATGCTTGCTGGACCAAGGACGTGCAAACGTGGAGGCAAAAGCGTCGTGACCTGTCCAAGTTGCTGGTGCGGCTGTGCCGGCACCACGTTCACCCAGTGGGCCGTAAATGACATGTACTGTCCCTGACCGTAGTTACAGCTCCACACGTCGGCGCTGCCGTGCACTTTGGCAGAGACCGACATGCTCAAAGACTGGCCCACCATCTCTTCTACATGTGAATGCAGGGCTGGCACTGCCTTTTGGGCAAAGAAATGACGGCTTGGCACTCTCCACCGCGGCGCGGCACAAGCCATCATTTCTCGGAAAGGTGCTGAGTCCACCAGTTGGAAAGGGAGGGACTGCAGCACCAGCAACTTGGACAGGAGGACGTTCAGCTTTTGCACCGTCGGGTGCGTGCTCGCAAACTGTTGTCTCTTGGATACGGATTCCAAGAAAGACTGTTGACGGAATCCGAGAAGAGGAGTAGCAGGAGAAGGAGCATCTGAACGAGCGGAAGATGCCAATGAGCGACAACTCCCCTCAGCAGAGGTGTTGGAGCCTTGACTGGCTGATAGAGGGCGATTGACGACGTCGGGTGACGGAGCAAGTAACGGAGCGGGTGATGGAGCGGGGGCTGGGGCAGGCAGAACCGCCGTATGTTTATCACGGTTTTCCCAGGCCACCGAATGGTGACGCTGCATATGCTGACGCAACGCTGTAGTCCCAACATGGGCCCCCTGGCCACGCTTGCATTTCTGGCCACATAGTCGACATACGGCTACGTTTACTTCCTCGGGCGGCTTGAGGAAAAATTGCCACACCACCGAGTAGGAAACTTTGCCCCCGCTACTCTTCAC
Organism: Staurois parvus; assembly: GCF_062004578.1. Classification (NCBI taxonomy): domain Eukaryota; kingdom Metazoa; phylum Chordata; class Amphibia; order Anura; family Ranidae; genus Staurois; species Staurois parvus. The sequence goes on from NW_028318725.1 coordinate 1,217,812, forward strand.
TGGCTGACTGCTACTTCCTCCGTGCGCACCGGCACCACTACTGGCCGTGGTGGTAGGCTGCAGTGGAGCTGGTGCTCTACTCCGTGGACGTTTGGCTCCACTGACACTGATGCGACCCTGCTGCTGTCTCCTGGGCAACCCACCGACTGTTTTGCTCGCTGCCAAGCTGCCACCCTCTTCTCCTGATGATGCGGAAGAAATTGCCTGATGACGACGAGGCTGCCAAGTGCGATCAACCTCCTCATCATCAAGTAGGGTCTCCGCCTCACTACTAGCCCCCTCGGCTGCGTCTGGGTCAGGAGACAGACCTGTCTCTAGACCGGCTACCGAGCCACTCTCCTCGCCAGTACTTGTTCGCTTGGCTGCTGAAAAGGCCGATGTCTCCCCCCGTTCCTGACCGCCCTCTGTTAGCTCTTCCTCACTGTACAGTGGGGCTGAGCCCACAGCATGCGATACTTCGCTTGGTGAGGGAACAGCAAAGGACAGGGGCAGGTAGAGGACACGTGATTTCAGTGGGCTTGGTCCCGGGCCATGCCAACTAACGGTTGTGTCTGACGTACCCACCGACCGTTGGCTGTAGGTGTCAGAGGTGACCTGGGAAGAGGAAGACGACCGAGCCAACCAATCAATGACGGCAGGGTTGTCGGTGGAGACACGACCGCTGGATGACACCGGGAGCACTGGCCTCTGGCTGCGAATACTGCTGCCTCGACCCCTTCCTCTGCTGCCACGTCTGCTCGCTCCTAAAACATTGCCTCCTCTGCCACTCCTCTGCATGTTGTCTGACATACTATTTAATTCAACGATTAGGTGTCCCTGAGTAACAATTCTCTGGCACTCAGTAACAATTCTGTCTGTCCCTGAGTATGAATTCTGTGGCCCTGAGTAACAATTCTGTGTCTGTGCGAGTAACAATTCTGTGTCTGTGCGAGTAACAATTCTGTGTCTGTGCAAGTAACAATTTTGTGTCTGTGCGAGTAACAATTCTCTGGCACTCAGTAACAATTCTGTCTGTCCCTGAGTAACAATTCTCTGGCACTCAGTAACAATTCTGTCTGTCCCTGAGTAACAATTCTCTGGCACTCAGTAACAATTCTGTCTGTCCCTGAGTATGAATTCTGTGGCCCTGAGTAACAATTCTGTGTCTGTGCGAGTAACAATTCTGTGTCTGTGCAAGTAACAATTTTGTGTCTGTGCGAGTAACAATTCTCTGGCACTCAGTAACAATTCTGTCTGTCCCTGAGTAACAATTCTCTGGCACTCAGTAACAATTCTGTCTGTCCCTGAGTATGAATTCTGTGGCCCTGAGTAACAATTCTGTGTCTGTGCGAGTAACAATTCTGTGTCTGTGCAAGTAACAATTTTGTGTCTGTGCGAGTAACAATTCTCTGGCACTCAGTAACAATTCTGTCTGTCCCTGAGTAACAATTCTCTGGCACTCAGTAACAATTCTGTCTGTCCCTGAGTATGAATTCTGTGGCCCTGAGTAACAATTCTGTGTCTGTGCGAGTAACAATTCTGTGTCTGTGCAAGTAACAATTTTGTGTCTGTGCGAGTAACAATTCTCTGGCACTCAGTAACAATTCTGTCTGTCCCTGAGTAACAATTCTCTGGCACTCAGTAACAATTCTGTCTGTCCCTGAGTATGAATTCTGTGGCCCTGAGTAACAATTCTGTGTCTGTGCGAGTAACAATTCTGTGTCTGTGCAAGTAACAATTTTGTGTCTGTGCGAGTAACAATTCTCTGGCACTCAGTAACAATTCTGTCTGTCCCTGAGTAACAATTCTCTGGCACTCAGTAACAATTCTGTCTGTCCCTGAGTAACAATTCTCTGGCACTCAGTAACAATTCTGTCTGTCCCTGAGTAACAATTCTCTGGCACTCAGTAACAATTCTGTGTCTGTGCGAGTAACAATTCTGTGTCTGTGCAAGTAACAATTTTGTGTCTGTGCGAGTAACAATTCTCTGGCACTCAGTAACAATTCTGTCTGTCCCTGAGTAACAATTCTCTGGCACTCAGTAACAATTCTGTCTGTCCCTGAGTAACAATTCTCTGGCACTCAGTAACAATTCTGTCTGTCCCTGAGTATGAATTCTGTGGCCCTGAGTAACAATTCTGTGTCTGTGCGAGTAACAATTCTGTGTCTGTGCAAGTAACAATTTTGTGTCTGTGCGAGTAACAATTCTCTGGCACTCAGTAACAATTCTGTCTGTCCCTGAGTAACAATTCTCTGGCACTCAGTAACAATTCTGTCTGTCCCTGAGTAACAATTCTCTGGCACTCAGTAACAATTCTGTCTGTCCCTGAGTAACAATTCTCTGGCACTCAGTAACAATTCTGTCTGTCCCTGAGTAACAATTCTCTGGCACTCAGTAACAATTCTGTCTGTCCCTGAGTATGAATTCTGTGGCCCTGAGTAACAATTCTGTGTCTGTGCGAGTAACAATTCTGTGTCTGTGCAAGTAACAATTTTGTGTCTGTGCGAGTAACAATTCTCTGGCACTCAGTAACAATTCTGTCTGTCCCTGAGTAACAATTCTCTGGCACTCAGTAACAATTCTGTCTGTCCCTAAGTAACAATTCTCTGGCACTCAGTAACAATTCTGTCTGTCCCTGAGTATGAATTCTGTGGCCCTGAGTAACAATTCTGTGTCTGTGCGAGTAACAATTCTGTGTCTGTGCAAGTAACAATTTTGTGTCTGTGCGAGTAACAATTCTCTGGCACTCAGTAACAATTCTGTCTGTCCCTGAGTAACAATTCTCTGGCACTCAGTAACAATTCTGTCTGTCCCTGAGTAACAATTCTCTGGCACTCAGTAACAATTCTGTCTATCCCTGAGTATGAATTCTGTGGCCCTGAGTAACAATTCTGTGTCTGTGCGAGTAACAATTCTGTGTCTGTGCAAGTAACAATTTTGTGTCTGTGCGAGTAACAATTCTCTGGCACTCAGTAACAATTCTGTCTGTCCCTGAGTAACAATTCTCTGGCACTCAGTAACAATTCTGTCTGTCCCTGAGTAACAATTCTCTGGCACTCAGTAACAATTCTGTCTGTCCCTGAGTAACAATTCTCTGGCACTCAGTAACAATTCTGTCTGTCCCTGAGTAACAATTCTCTGGCACTCAGTAACAATTCTGTCTGTCCCTGAGTATGAATTCTGTGGCCCTGAGTAACAATTCTGTGTCTGTGCGAGTAACAATTCTGTGTCTGTGCAAGTAACAATTTTGTGTCTGTGCGAGTAACAATTCTCTGGCACTCAGTAACAATTCTGTCTGTCCCTGAGTAACAATTCTCTGGCACTCAGTAACAATTCTGTCTGTCCCTGAGTAACAATTCTCTGGCACTCAGTAACAATTCTGTCTGTCCCTGAGTATGAATTCTGTGGCCCTGAGTAACAATTCTGTGTCTGTGCGAGTAACAATTCTGTGTCTGTGCAAGTAACAATTTTGTGTCTGTGCGAGTAACAATTCTCTGGCACTCAGTAACAATTCTGTCTGTCCCTGAGTAACAATTCTCTGGCACTCAGTAACAATTCTGTCTGTCCCTGAGTAACAATTCTCTGGCACTCAGTAACAATTCTGTCTATCCCTGAGTATGAATTCTGTGGCCCTGAGTAACAATTCTGTGTCTGTGCGAGTAACAATTCTGTGTCTGTGCAAGTAACAATTTTGTGTCTGTGCGAGTAACAATTCTCTGGCACTCAGTAACAATTCTGTCTGTCCCTGAGTAACAATTCTCTGGCACTCAGTAACAATTCTGTCTGTCCCTGAGTAACAATTCTCTGGCACTCAGTAACAATTCTGTCTGTCCCTGAGTAACAATTCTCTGGCACTCAGTAACAATTCTGTCTGTCCCTGAGTAACAATTCTCTGGCACTCAGTAACAATTCTGTCTGTCCCTGAGTATGAATTCTGTGGCCCTGAGTAACAATTCTGTGTCTGTGCGAGTAACAATTCTGTGTCTGTGCAAGTAACAATTTTGTGTCTGTGCGAGTAACAATTCTCTGGCACTCAGTAACAATTCTGTCTGTCCCTGAGTAACAATTCTCTGGCACTCAGTAACAATTCTGTCTGTCCCTGAGTAACAATTCTCTGGCACTCAGTAACAATTCTGTCTGTCCCTGAGTAACAATTCTCTGGCACTCAGTAACAATTCTGTCTGTCCCTGAGTAACAATTCTCTGGCACTCAGTAACAATTCTGTCTGTCCCTGAGTAACAATTCTGTCTGTCCCTGAGAATGAATTCTGTGGCCCTGAGTAAGAATTCTCTGGCACTCAGTAACAATTCTGTCTGTCCCTGAGTAACAATTCTCTGGCACTCAGTAACAATTCTGTCTGTCCCTGAGTAAAAATTCTGTGGCCCTAATAACGTTTCTGTGGCCCTAAGTAACAATTCTCTGGCACTGAGTAACAATTCTGTCTGTCCCTGAGTATGAATTCTGTGGCCCTAACTAGCGTTTCTTTGTCCCTAAATAACGATTCTGTGGCCCTCATTAACAAGTCTGTGTCCCTGAGTAATGGTTCTCTGTCCCTAAGTAACTTCTCTCTGTCCCCAATTCTCGTTTCTGTGGCCCTAACTCTGTCCCTGTCCCTAGTACAGAGCGGTCTGCCTCTGTTCAATGACTGCAGGCAAATGAAGATTTCCAAAATGGCCGCTATATATACCTCGACCATTACACAGTGCTGGCTGGCTGGCTGCTGATTGGCTGATGCGATCACATGTCGTTGAGGAATGCATTATGGGGCAGCGCGCCTTGTCTGCGCGCCTTCCCCGACATCCCCGCTCCGTCGCCGCACATGTCAGCCGCCATTTTCGGAAAAATTTCGATTCGCGCGTCCGAATTAGGCTGTTTTTCGGATTCGGCACGAATCGAAATTTTTCCGATATTCGACTCGAATTCCACTTCGGATACTTCGATTCGCTCATCTCTAATACTAATCTTACCTTGTCTATGTTGCTGGTCCCATTCAGCGTCCAGACTTTGCCATCATGGTGTATATGGTAAGCATGTGTATCAAAAGGGGAATTTAAATTCTGGGTGCTGTTGGAATGGACCACAGCTTTGGACCTATATTATTATTACAGGCACTTGTATAGCCCCATCAATTTATGCAGTGCTTTACATATATATTTCACATTCACATCAGTCCCTAACCCTCAAGGGTCATACAATCTAAAGTCTTTAACCTACATTCATACATACACATACTAGGGCCAATTTAGACAGGATCCAACTAACCTACCAGCATGTCTTTGGAGTGTGGGAAGAAACCCATGCAGGCATAGGGAGAACATGCACACTCCAGGCAGGTGGTGCCATGGTTGTGATTCGAACCAGCAGCCTTAGTACTGCCAGGCAGAAGTGCTAACCATTTAGCCACTGTGCACCTTTTGGCTGACCCACTCGTTGTATCACACAGCAAGGTGAGCACCTTAACACAGGATCCAGTGCACAAAGCAAACATTACAGGCCTATCCTACAGCTGCAGGGTCTGGGTATTGTTCTGAAGATGTACAGGGATTGGACACAATTATGAAAATACCAAAGATCAAAATTGTTACCCAATATGGTATTGGACTGTCTTTGACATCCAAGACTGCCTGAATTCTCCTGGGAATTGACAAATATAAGTCTTGGATGGTGGAAAATGGAATCTGATACCACAGTTCATGGAAAAATTCCAGTTCTTAGAGAGATCACAGTGGGGGAAAATGAGCCCGAACCTTGTTCTCCAAAATTGACCATGGTGGCTCTATGATATTGAGGTTGGGCGACTGCGGTGCCAAGGGAAGGTGTGAGACTTTGCCTACATGTTTGTCAAACCATGATTTCTGCTTTCAACACAAATCTTGACTGACTTACTAACTACAAGACAAAATGGCAACCGTCTCTCCTTAAAGGTACAGGGACGTACGTGATGCCCAGCTATACCAAAATGACAGCAAAGACATCCAGTGCATCCCTGCGTCCAATATAGCCAACTACAAAACAAAATGGCAACCGTCCCAACCTATAACCAGCCTTTGCAGTAAGGTGCGTTTGGAAGGGCAATGCACATTGCAAAACAAACAAAAGATTTCCCAGCAACATTTACCAGCCAGCCTGCGAAACAACCAATTTGGCCCTGTCTAACAGTATGCGTTAAAAACAGAGGGTTTTGTTTGCACACATTTGTAAATACATGTGTAAGCCACAGTCCCATGTAAAGGGTCCTCTGTATACTGTGGACCTAACTAAAATTTTTAAAGCCTACATAGTAGGAGCACATGTATAAATGGATAGGTTAAGGGCAGGTGTGTCCAGAGGAGCCCATCCCTCCTACTATGGAGGCTTTGGAAATTTTAGTTAGGTCCACAGTATACAGAGGACCCTTGACGTGGGACTGTGGCTTACGCATGTATTTTCAAATGTGTGCAAACAAAACCCTCTGTTTTTAACGCATACTGTTAGACAAGGCCAAATTGGTTGTTTTACAAGCTGGCTGGTAAGTGTTGCTGGGAAATCTTTTGTTTGTTTTGCGATAAGATCAGTTTTGAACATTCCTCCTGCTAGTTTGAGGTCATCCTCATGTTCTTGATCTTAGCTTCATATTGAAAATACTGCCCTTCTGTTTCACATCCTTAATTTGTTTGTATGTAAGGTCTCCAGATGTGAACACAGTATTCGAATTGAGATCTAACTAAAAGACCTCTATATAGGGGAGTCAGCACCTCCTTGCTCCAGGTGAGCTGGTGATATACTCTGAAAATCTATTTGCTTTTCCCACTGCCTGTCCACACTGTTTTCTCAGATCGCAATTATGTGAAAATAGTATCCTGAAATTGTTCCTCTGTAGTTCTGGCCTACACTCGACCTCCAATTCTATACTCTATCAAGAGCTTTTTATCCCCTAGGTTCATTATTTAACATTTAGAAATGTAAAATAGACAGAGTGCTTTAACATATTTCCAGTTTTATTATGTAGAATGTGCACAAAACCTTCATTTGTAATTTCTCAATAACAAGAACTTCATGGAAAAAGACAAAATAACTTACGATTACAAGAAATATAACTGTGACAAATCATAAAAATTATACATATTAATAGAAAATGTTAAAAACATTGGACTTACAATACAAAATATATGCATAATAACAATACAAAAATCATTCTGATATACAGTATGATATACAGTATGATGCTTAAATCTATAAGTGATTACATATTATGTACAAGAGTTTCTATGATATCATGGAAGACATCCACATTTTCCTGTCCCAAAGTGCTTCTTATAAACTACATTACACAAAATAATCTGCTGTATGTACAGTACAGTCTTTTTAATTATTTGACTCTTTTTCCAATACACATGCATAACCCACTTTCTAACAGATGTGCTCTGTGTAATTATTCCAGCTCCTCTAGATCGAAGAAACTTATATTATTTAATTTGTGTTTCCTTTTCTAAATTTCATTGAAATAGAAAAAAAAGTGCTCAGTAAAACATCTGCTATAAGGAAATAAAATATATATATATATTTATATAAATGCTTTTTTTACAGTCCATAACTGTTTTTATAGTTTAATTTTTTTCTTTTTTTTATACAAAATGTGCATATACACATACAGTTTTCAGCTCTTTATAAGTAAACTCCATATTGCTGATTTATTAAAAGAGTAATTTTCACACCTGAAGAGATCACAAGTTGAAGGTAAAATCACCCCTTTACTAAACCAGTGTTTTAGCTTTTGAAGGCTACATCACCTTACAGTTCATGTACAGTATAGGTATGGCTAATTAATCACTCAGGCTTTGGGATTTAACCTGAACATACAAATCAATTGTCAGTACTTTGATTATAAAAGCACACTTAAATGTAATGGCATACATTGTAGTTCTGTAATATCTGAGAAATCATTATTAATTCTTCGACTCAAGATAAAGAGAAACATAATTTTTTTTTTATACATTTCTAAAATTACATTATATAACACTACATTAATACTGCATGCAGAATCATTAGATGTTTATGTGTTCATTCTGTTTATCATAGTGATGAGTACTGTCCAAAATTGAAAGTCAACAAACCAAGCTCTTTAGAAAACATTAATGATTGCCTTTGTATTCAGATTACTTAGGAAGAAATATGTAAAGGCTAAGGCTCAGCTATATTTGCCAGGGCAGTCCAATCTAAACTGTTTGAATTTTGTGTATGCAGAAGATTCGAGTAATACTGCCACTTTTATCTTGTAAAGATCTTTTGAGTTCTTAGCTTTGTTTACCTGCTGTAGGCATTAACAATAAATATGGGTGTTAAACCTGCCCTACACAGATTGAAATTCAGCCGGTTCAGCAGGGACCAGCCGGATTTTGATTCATGTATGGGCACTTTGGTTGTACAGCAGTTGATCTATTAATTGACTCCTGACAACCACCCTGTCAGGTGTTTCCTACTCGATCAGTGCCACAGGCTCTCTGCAAGTCAGTTTTTCTTTTTGTTCAACCTGGTATGGGCTGTTTTAGTCTGTCAAATACAGTATTTGTTTCATATTATATGAATGAGGCTCTCCTCCTGTAAAAGTAGCAATGATACTCCTTGGTGGGAAAATTAAAGTGTTACTAAACCCACAACAGTAAAATCAGTCTGTATATGCAGGAAAGCATGCTTGTTATACTCACTGTGGAACCTAAGGGGTTAATCCTCTGCATTGTGTAAAACGGATGTTTGATCCTGTCTTCTCTGATCCAACCCTTCTTCCACGTTCCCCGATTCATCTCCTAGTAGAACACACCCTTGGGGACACTGTGCACATGCTCAGTTTGGTGTAATGCTATAGAGTTTTTTTTTTTTTTTTGGGAGGGTGCATGTGATCAGCACTGGGCCAATCAGCATTGCCCAGACAGAAGGTCAGGGGCTATGCAATCTCACCAGGCAGTGAGAGGAGAATGAAAACTCCTCCTACAAGCTTTAACCAGTGCTCAGCTGGACACTGATAGAAGTCACAAGACTGCTCTAACTGCTGATGAGAAAAGGTATTCAGCAGTTTATATTTACTAAAATAATAGCATTTCCATGTTCTGTGTACTGTGGGAGACCAGAGATATTGAATGCACGGTCCTGGGTTTAGTAACACTTTAAGGAGCTCCAGAAGGAAATTGTTTCTCAAATCCATGAGAGCTAGCACCAAAGCCACAAACAATTTAGGATGGCACACATATAAATGACATTAGCAGCAAGACACTTAGGGACCATGCACACTAGGCACCTGAAAAAAATGCCAGAACCTCTGACAGAAAAAAGTGGCATAATGGTCTGTATTGCTCACCCATTTATGTGCGTTTGCATTTATAAGCATTTTTTTCCCCAAACATTCCCCTTCGCTCATTTTTCACTATAATCAGTTTACACTTGACATCGTAAATTGCACCTAAATGCCTTGTTGATGTACAGCAAACATTTTCAAATATGCCTGTAAACACCCAAATCTGTATGGACACTTTGACATAGAGTTCTAGAAGCTGAAAGAAAAAATGACAAACGCATGCATAAGCAGCATTTTTAAGTGTGCATGAGGCCTTAAATATAACAGAATACTAAGTTAAAGTATATATAGCATAAAGAAAGAGATTTTTTAAAAATTCTGGATAGGGTAGACAAGGGCTAAAACTCCACACAGTTTTTTTTTTTGTCTTTCTCTTCCTGTCCTTTAGACACATTGGGAAGTGAAAAGAAATCTCTCAAAAGTAAAGGAAGTCCTCTCTTACAAATGTCCCTATTGGAGGACTTTCTCTCTATTAAGTCATAATTAAAAATGTTGGTTTTTCCCTTGCTTTCATTCACTGTGACAATGGGATAACTAAAAATCTCCCCAGTGCAGACTTAGTCAGCAAAAGAAAAAAAAATAGTTTTTTCTATATACTGAAAACCAGAAGGTTTATTATCTCAAAACACTTATTAGCTCAATATTATCTTGAAAAACAATTGAGAGGGTGAATCTCCTCATTTGGAAAAGTGTTCTGAGATTATGGGCTCTATATTAAAAAAAAAAAAAGGTAAACAAAGATAGGGATTGGTGTTTTATTTTGATGCAGATACAGGAAATACTACGAGATGAAGTTTGTACACCAGGGCAAAGCTCTTAGTGTGTACTTTATATTGCCTACTTTGTGCTTATTTTATAGTAGGTATTATAGAGGAGTCCAGTGTCTACATTTTTAGTAACAGAAACTCATCAATGGTAAAACTTTGTAAACACCCGGTACAATCCCTTTACATCTTGTAAAACATAAGTATAACTGGTATTAATGTTTTAAGCAAGCATTGTTTATTCTATAAATAAATAAAAGCCCAAGATTAGGTCATTCAAAGTTACTGTTCGCAATGATGAAGATACCATATGTATCTTGGATTACAGTAATAATGAAAACTGAGTAACAGACAAAACTTTAGCAGATAGAAAAATGATAGCATTTTGATAACACTGAGTTTTACTTTTCTTCATAAACTTGCATGAATTCTCCATTCAGCCAGGCCCAGATACGGAGACAGACTGCATAAACCTGTAGCAACATGACCTCTACAAAAGTGCTAACATAAGCCTTCCCACTTGTCCTATTCTTCCCACTACTACAACCTTTCAGGAACTGTGACTGGTAAACTGAATGTAAATTACTTCTAGCACAAGGAGACCAAAGCATGCCTCAGTCTACAACTGACAGTTCTACATATTATCTGTGAAATATATACCAAGACCTACAGTAATAGTGGTCCATAGTTCCACCTCAGAAGTACTGTATTTGTGAACATATATAGAAAAAATAAAGACTTCTCAAGAAAGGGTCTAGTTTGCTATACTATTATCTCATGTTTTCTCCACTCTATTATTCTCATCTTTCTGTCAGTTTCCCATTTCATCTCCAGCTTTTTACCAAAATACGAGGAGAAAAGATGGGACTGCAGACAGCTTTGTATCCTTGTTTCTAGATAAAACATATACACACCTAACTACTCAATCAAAATGGTAAATTAGCTTTTCCTTAGCAGAAATCTAGCTTACACCTGTACATCAGCCCTTAAAAAGTGTCCGCATGATGTTGAGATTGCTTTAAAAATACCATTTTGATATTCCAATTCATCTTTGTGCATGCAATGCCAAAAATGATACAGTCACCTTTCTTTGGTGGGCTTTAGACTGATCTGGCTGCCTTAATGCAAAGTGCATTAACACCTGGTAAATGCACCACAAAGCTTTTTTTAAATTTTATACACAGGTTTGGTCATAAGTAGCTATCTAGTAATGTCAGTTAAAACATTACTTCTATAAAAAGCTTGCCTAGGCCTGTTAATTTACATTAGGGCATTAGGGTATAAGTATATTAAACTGAGCTAAGCCACAATAGCAACTATTGTGACTTATCTCCGCTGTGCAGCAGTTTACAAAGAGGAGTGGAGATGATGTTCCCCATAAGAATCTACTACCAGTGAAATCAATAGTTTAATAAGGTGCAGTGTAAGCACCTCACTGGTTCCTTGTGTAAATTATCTTACTCCTGGCTCCTCCACCTTAGAGGTGGCAATAGAAGGGAGAGAAGAGGGAACCAGCAATGTGAAGTACAGGAATTATGTCCTCTGTTTCCGCGTCATTGCTCGCAGCCCTATAAAATATAGAGCAGTCTGTGTGTATCTATCTATCTATCTATCTATCTATCTATCTATCTATCTATCTATCTATCTATCCTCTAGTAATTTGGGATCTTTAACTTCTAAGCAAATACCCTAACACTTAGGGGACCCTGGGGTCTAGTATGAGCATGTTCAAGGGGTAAGAATACTTTTTCAAGGCACTGTACATGCTTGGTTACAAGTGTCACAGAAATGACTTGATAAACAAAAACACAAATGTCCCTCTCACACAGATCTTATAATAACTTTTCATTGAGCAGTATTTGAACCCCTGATCTTGTGAGATCAGGGGCTTAAATCTTACTTTTACCACACATAGCAGCCATTCACCTTGTATTTCATTCACTTCTCCTCTCAGTCAGAGAAGATAAGAACAATTGTAACAAACAGGCTCTCCTCTGAGAGCTTTATACAGTACATAGTGAAGCGTTGCAATGTGTAAAGGCCCTCTACATCACACGTTAACAAACCTACACCTAGATGGAAAAGGGATGAGCTGCAAAAAAACAAGAGAACATAGGAGAGGGGGGAGGGAGAATGAGCACTGTAGATAATGTTTTATCCCATCCCAGTTTGTTTCATAGATAGAAAACATTCCTCCTGAAGAATGTAAGTTAGCAAAAGAATAAAACTAAGATTGTTTTCATTTAGCTTTATTGCTACAGGCTTGCTAATGTCAGCAACTAGAAATTCACAAGCTGCAGAGTATGTTTAATTGAGCTACCTCTTTTTTTGTTATTAGAAATTTTCTCAGTATTAAGTGAATTATCTACTGATATAGTGGAATGACAGTGATACTAGTACAAGTAAGGAATGCTGGGAAATTATTGTTCTGCTGTTTTTTTGGCACCTCGTAAGCAGGCAAATAGTTGGACTGTTCACATTTTCATTACTACATAAGATAAATGTATAAAAAGTAGGAAAACAAAAGAAGCAATATAGCAATGCATGTGTCCCACATGTTAAGTAGTCTGATTCTTTAACATCTCTCCAGCTAAGATATAAATATTATATACTTAAGATCTATAAATGAGAAATGTGTTTGCAGTTAACTTTAATCTTAAATTTGACTAGTATGTCAGCATTAACTCTACATATTAACTGTATACACAGATTAATTAATTTATTACAGTTTGTCTGCACCATATTCCTTGTGTATCTCTGTGAATTACCCCTGGGGATGCAGAGTGACAGTCTAGTCTTAATTAAACATAATATTGAGGACTAATTAAGGCAAATCTATATTGCATAGACTATATCTTATTTCACTGACTGCACAAATGTCAAGACAGGAAGTAAAACTTCACTCATAATTACATTTTATGGGAACATACAAAGAATAACATACCATATAATGCCAAGCACTTTTCTTCTGTTGAGTCTTGGCAACAAAAGTAACAAACCATGACACATATTTGGACCGAAAAAAATTAAGCTAGTAAAGGTGCGCCTATCAAGTGCTTGGAATATTTGTGGGACATGTCTCATAAGCAAGATGCCTAAGCTGACCACTTGATCCTGCAAAGCAGAAATGTTCATTTTGAGGACATAAGGCCTACTGTTGCAGTAGCAGCAACGCACTGTTGCCTACTACCCACTTGAGCTTGAAGGTTTTACCCCCTTCATGACCAGGCCATTTTTTGCCATTTAGAACTGAGCTATGTTAACTGGTAATTTTGCTGTCATGCAACACTGTGCCAAAATGAAATTTAGGTTCTTTTTTTCTCACACAGAGCTTTTCTTTGGTGGTATTTGACCACCAATGGTTTTTTTTTGTTCTATAAACAAATAAAGACTGAGAATTTTGAAAAAAAAAATCCACACTATTCTTTATTTTCTGCTATAAAACATATTCAATAAAAAAAATCACATTTGTTCATAAATGTAGGCCAGAATGTATTCTGCTACATGTCTTTGATAAAAAAAATTCCCAATAAGTGTACATTGACTGGTTTGTGTGAAAGTTATAGCATCTACAAACTATGGTATGTATACTGGATTTTATTTATTTATTTTTTATACTTGTAATGGCTGTGTTCAGCCACTTATAGTGGGGCTGTAATAGTTCGGTAGGCAATCTGATAGTAACTGATGCTGGCTGGGTGGCACACTAACTGACTGACACTGACATCACCAGTGATACTAATACAGTGATCAGTGATAATGCTATACACTGTCACTGTACTAATGACACTGGCTGGGAACGGGTTAACATCTAGGGGCAATCAAAGTGTTAACTGTGTGGCTAATAATATGTAATGGGTGCTGCTTTGTCTGTTTTCCCTGCTTTGCAGGGAGAAGAGACAGACAAATTGTTCCCTCTGTACAGAGCCCTGTGCTTGTCAACACAGGGCTCTAGGTTGTGATTGGACACAGCTAATCAGCAGGTCTCAGCCATGAATCATTGGTCAAAACCTGCTGAAAAAATCTCACTGTGTCAAATCACAGCCAGAGTGGGCTGGGGGAGTTCTGAACTCAGAATTCACTGAAGATGTACAGGTATGTGATTGTGCTTGTATGAGCCACCTGCCCGCAGTAAAAGGCAGGTGGGAGGTCGGCAAGTAGCTAATGTAAACTATCATGCAGGGACTCTCACTACACTTTAACAATGATCTAATTTTGTTTATTGACAGATATGCAGCAGGGCAGAGCTATAGTTACAGTTGCAAGAAAAAGTATGTGAACCCCTTGGGATTACGTGGAGTTTTGCATGAATTGGGCATAAAATGTGCTCTGAACGTCATCTAAGTCACAACAATAGAAGAACACAGTCTGGTGACATTAGATGTTGCCATGGTTTAATTGCACATAACATGTAAACATTCACAGTGCAGGGAGGAAAAAGTATGTGAACCTTTGGACTTAATAACTGGTTGACCCTCCTTTGGCAGCAATAACCTCAACCAAACGTTTCCTGTAGTTGCAGATCAGACCTGCACAACGATCTGGAGTAATTTTGGACCACTCCTCTTCACAAAACTGTTTCAGTGTAGCAATATTCTTGGGATGTCTGGTGTGAATCGCTCTCACATACTTGTTCTTGCAACTGTATGTACTGAAAGACTGACTGATTAGCTGCCAGACCATTGACAAGTCTCTCCAATACTCCAGAGTCCTAGGGACCAACCCAACCCTGGAAATCCCCTGCACAGCAGTAGGAGAACTGCGTGCACTGTTATATAAATAAAGAATGAAAAACCAATAGTGTCTGGCCAATCAAGAAAGAGCTCTTTATGGGTTTCTACTCTAGATTGACTCTGACTTAGGGAAAAATCACAGAGCTGTTAATTTTTAAAATTGCACATATGTCTTTGAATGTTTTTTGCTATTCCAACATGGTGCAGAATACACAAAGTCACTCATGGCAACCATTCACAAATTAGTTATTCATACTAATGAAGGCAGATGTCTGGACAGCAATTATAGATTGCTGCAATTAGTGCTCTATGTTACTGGACTCAAATCTATCTGTGCAGTTAGTTTCTTTCTATTCATATGGAGCTTGCAAACTGAATTCAGTTTTCCATTTAGTAAAGGTCATTGCTGGAAAAGAAAACTTATATTAGTCACACGTTGCACTTTGTTAAAAAAATAAAGAATATGGATAAACTTGTAAATATAAAACCCTGGCACTGCCCAACTATGAAGAACACACTATTTGTACTTTTTTAACATGGTGTACCAGGGCCAAAAACAAATGATTTGCTGGTGATATGCTCTGTCATTATAAGCATACATCTGGGGCAGAGTCAGTGAATTAAATAGGTTCATTACCATCATTCAAATATGTACACAAAACCTCACACATGCAAGCTTGAAAAAAAAAGTGTTGAGGTCCTGTTTTATTGCTTAATAATTAGCTCTTCCCACAATTTTGATTTTTAACTTGAACAAACCTCATCTCTCTTATAGGGGTCAAATGAAATATGATAAACGTAATTCGGTATACTCAAAATATTTTAATAAAGCGTGGAGTTATTTATCCTTAACATACTACACTATATGGATCTATTTTTCTCTCTATGAATGGATGTATTGGAGTATTAAGGAGACATAAGTACTGGAGTACTGAGGAGGCAAGAGTACTGACAGAAGTATCAGAAGGGGATCAGAAGGTACCCACAAGGTTCCATCAGATCTGTATCCGCACGAACCTTTGGATTTATTTAAAAGGCTGGCTTTCTATTTATTTGGGTAAGGGTATGCAATAAAGCCACAGTAGATGTGTTCACTAAGTATTATACAGACAAAGTGGTTCACTATCACGTGTTTTCACGAGTTACCACGTGTTTCCACGATTTGTCACAAATTTTGTGGTTTGCATGAAATATATACAGTTGTGTTCGAAATAATAGCAGTCAGACAACACTAACCTGATCAATCACTGTTTTTGGTAGAAATTATATTTCTACATGGCAAATAATTTACTAGCAGGTATAGTAGAGTAATAGAAATCCAACAGACCCAACAGTCATGACATGCATGCTGCTGATTCTGTGTAATTGAATCACTAATTGAAAGGGGCATGTTCAAAATAATAGCAGTGTGGAGTTCTATTAGTGAGGTCATTCATTCTTTGAAAAACAGGTGGCAATTATTGCCCTTATTTAAGAAAGGAAGGCAGCAACTGTTGTACATGCTGATTACAGTGCATTTCTCTCTGAAATTCTGAGGAAAATGGGACGTTCCAGCCATTGTTCAGAACAGTGTACCTTGATTAAAAAGTTGATTGGAGAGGGGAAAACATATAAAGAATGGCAGACAATGATAGGCTGCTCAGCTAAAATGATTGCAAATGCTTTAAAATGGCAACCAAAACCTAAAAGACATGGAAGAAAGCGAAAAACTACCATTCAAATGGATAGAAGAATAGCCAAAATGGCAAGGACTCAGCCAACAATCAGCTCCAGGAAGATCAAAGAAGGTCTAAAGTTACCTGTGAGTACTGTTACAATTAGAAGACGCCTATGTGAAGCCAAGCTATCTGCAAGAAGCCCCGCAAAGTCCCACTGTTGAAAAAAAGACATGTGCTGAAGAGGTTACAATTTGCCAAAGAGCAGATTGACTGGCCTAAAGAGAAATGGCGCAACATTTTGTGGACTGATGAAAGTAAGATTGTTCTTTTTGGGTGTAGTGGCCAGAGACAGTTTGTCAGATGACCCCCAAACACTGAATTCAAGCCACAGTAGTGAAGACAGTGAAGCATGGTTGCGCAAGCATCATGATATGGGGATGTTTCTCATACTACAGTGTTGGGCCTATTTATCGCATACCAGGGATCATGGATCAGTTTGAATACATCAGAATACTTGAAGAGGTCATGCTGCCTTATGCTGAAGAGGAAATGCCCTTGAAATGGGTGTTCCAACAAGACAACAACCCCAAACACACCAGTAAACGTGCAACATCTTGGTTCCAGACCAACAAGATTGACGTTATGGAGTGGCCAGCCCAATCCCCGAATCTTAATCCAATAGAAAACTTGTGGGGTGACATCAAAAATGCAGTTTCTGAGGCAAAACCAAGAAATAGAGAAGAACTATGGAATGTAGTCCAATCAGCCTGGGCTGGAATACCTGTTCACAGGTGCCAGAAGTTGGTTGACTCCATGCAACACAGATGTACAGCAGTTCTCAGAAACTGTGCTTATACAACTAAATATTAATTAAGTGATTCAAAGGAAAGCAAAATCTTCAAACATTTTTCAGTTTATATAGTGAATGTTTGAGTTTGTAAAGAAGAATACAAACACTGCTATTTTTTTGAACAGTCTAATATTCACTTTTCTTCAATTTTTTTAGAGGAACAACACAAATTTGATCTATTTTTCTTCATGTTTTGATTTGGAATAGAATGTGTAGTGTTCCCAATGCATTTGTGTGTATGGAAATAAAAGCTATTAGAAGGATTTTGAGCTTTATTCACTTTTTTCAACACACTGCTATTATTTTGAACACAACTGTATATTTGTTTGGCATAATTAGTTTTTGGGTTATGTGAATTATTGTGAAGATAATGCACTATTGAATTTTCTTTTAATTTTGAGGTACACAACACTTATTGGATTTACACGTCAAGTTTGCATTTGAAGAAAAAATTTATGGATTTTTAATTTAAATAATTTTATTATTATTATATGGACACTAAGAGTTTTTTTTTCAAATAGTCAAATGAAATATGTTTAGTATGGCTCCCAGGATTGAAGAGTATACAGCACCAACCAATGTGTCACTTAGTAATTAATTTCTGTATAACAAGCACTTTTAGGGATTACTTTCCAAAAAAGATATAAATAGAGTGTTGCACAATTTATTTGAAATCTGAAATTTCTCATTCTGAACCATTGTTATGGCTGTGAGATGTTGGTGTCTTTCACTGAATAATTTCCTGTCTGATCAGTATATCAGTTTTTCATCCAGGCATAGCAGATGTGCAATAGTCCAATCTACTCCCTTTTGTCTTTAATCTGGTGATACTGGAATATATCTTCTGGTAATGCTGGAATACCCATTTAATCTTGCATGCTACAACTCACAAATCCAAAGTCCAATGAAAAACATTGCTAAATATTAGGAAGTATCTTAGTGTCAGCAATCATATTAAGCTTGTTACGGAGAATTGTATATGACTGATAATCATCATCATCAATAAGTGAAAGAGGAAGTTATACAGCACAGGCTTCCGGAAGTACACTTACAATGACCCTGTAAGAGGTGTAAAATCTGGATACAAAGAATTATAAATATACAATGAGAAAACGTATTGACAATACAGTTGTTGTATTTATTGGATAACAATAGAACTCATTCATTGTCACTAACTGATTCCTATACTTGGTATACTATATTAAAATGTTGTGGTAGTCACAGAGAACTGTTGTTAAGACATGCATCTAGAGGTAAGTAAATGTCCTGGCATTCAAAACGGAAGATGCGCATAAATCAGTGGTGTTAAATGTTCTTGATATGAAGGGCCTCAGGTGTGGCCCCTGACATCACCACAAAGCCTCACATAATATTCAGTGAATGTAATGCTACAGAAAGCTATCAGAGACTGTACACATCCAACAGATGATGGTCAGAGGCTACAGGCATATTACAAGAGATGACCAAAAACTACAGACCTGCTACAAAAGTAGGGATGAGCTTAGTTGCTGCTCATACTCATGTTCAGACAGAACCTAGCGCAATACAAGAGATAGTCAGAGACTGGGTACATACTAGAAGAACTGTTGAAAATATTAGTCATATGAGACTCTTAAAGATTACAGCTCCTTCCAAATCAGTGTTTTTATGTGTATGCTCCTTTCAGCTTCCCTAAAAAGGAATTGTGCCAGATTTGATATTTCTTTCAGCAAGATCCATAAAACCACACAAAATGAGAAGAGAAAGAGGATGGGTAACACATAAAAGCAAGATAGTGTAAGAGAGAAAACCAGGTCATTTAGCTATTACCAGGGGCGGACTGACAACTCATGGGGCCCCTGGGCAATAGGGGATCATGGGGCCCCCGTGTCCTCACCCACACTCAAAAAAGCCTATGAAAAACCAACGAAAGCTACCAGGGGCATCTCATGGGGCCCCTTACTGACCCCGGGCCCTCGTGCAGTGCCTGAGTGCTCAAATGGTCAGTCCGCCCCTGGCTATTACAAACCAGTATAAATATTTTCCTTCACTTGCCTAAGTGCGATTTACTATATTAATATGACCAGTTAGACAGAATCAGTTTAATTGTAATGTTTTGAAAACTGCGTATATTCCTTGGAGGTTTCCACACTAAGATACATCTGTTTGACTCCCACCTCATCTAAGCTCTATCTTGTTCTACTTTGGATCAAATTTATGGTCTAAAAGCAATCTCTAGAGACTCTGGACAGGAGTGCATAGAGTGTTATCCAGATAGCCATAGATATTGATGTTGCAGCTTTTGTATTTAGATTGAGGATCTGTACATTGTTGATCATCCCATTCAGAAAGAATGCAAATACAGCCAACAGCACATCATAAAGATACCGAGTCTGGAAGTGTTTGTAGGAACAACTGTTCATGTTGCCCACAGATTGTGAATTATCCTGCACTTAAAAAGGAAAATAAATTGTTCACATGACAAAAAAATCTGACATTTCATTCATGAGACCTATTCTCAGAAGCACTGCAATAATTAATCAGCTACTTTAAATCCCTTGGTCCACCTACACTAAGAGGTGGTCCTCTCAGAATCTGGTGCAGCTGTGCATAGTAACTAATCAGCTTCTAACTTCAGTTTGTTCAATTAGGTTTTGTTAATAAAACCTAGAAGCTGATTGGTTACTATGCACAGCTGCACCAGATTCGGTGTGCTCCAGTTTTAGTTTACCTCCCCCTAAGTGTGCCTAATCATTACAAAGAAATTCAACCAAAATGTTCATAACCTGTACTATATTACATTACTGGTGTATGTACCATGTATTCTGCTTCCAGATATCAGCAAAATCCCACACATACCAAAGACAATGTAAAAAAGGAAGAGGGTTACATGGTTCAAGCATTACAATTAAAATGTGTTTGTATGCTACATAGACATACACGTCTGATTGTGTTCATATTGTAATAGGTACTGCTGTAACTTATTTATTTAAAGTCATGTTGATGTATACTATGAAACTTGTTTATATGGTATATAGCCAAAACTTTTATTTTTTGCTTTTGAATACACCAGAAATAGTTTAGAACCTCTGTCAGCTTTTTGTGTACTGTTGGGGACATTTTCCTTCACTTTCTGTCCTGGAGATACAATCAATAGTAAGAGGTAATCTTTTTAAATTGCCTCCCAGTGTTCACTAGACAAAATGTCACCACAGGAAAATTTCCCTTCATTCCTGTTTCAGGGACAGCTCTAAAAATCTGGATGTCCCAACATATTCTGACCTAGGGACAATGGTCATCAGGACAAATAGAGAAGGGAAATCCCCTTGGAGGGAGTGGGGACCTCAATAAAGAGAGAACCTTAACAGATCCCCTTCGGTATATAACCTATAGCCAAACTTTTTTTGTGTTTTTTTTTTTTTTTTTTTTGTTTTGTGTGTACACTGAAGTCTTTAATTATAACAATATATAAAGTTTTATTTTTTTTGCTTGCTGAACTACTTAATTAACAAAGGGTGCTGTAGCTTAGTTTAGTCTACATATCTCAAGTTTTAGAAAAGACATTTCTGACAGGCATTCCAAGTTCCATACTGTATCCAAAACAAACACAAAATTTAAACTATAAATACATTTTAAAGGAAACTTATAAGGGCTGTCAATGCTGTCCTCTTTCCAAGGATGCCAGTTCCTGGCTGTCTCTGACTTAGGTACTTTAGGTCCTTGACTAAGAACACACAGGCAGGTTAGAAAGTCAATGTGAAGTCAGAACTCCCGGTCTGCGAACTGGTGCTGGGGTAATGCCTCAGAAATTACTAAAGCCATGGGATCATGATAATGACCAGGAAGCTAGCATTCTCATAGGAGAAGATCAGCAATGGTAGCCTCCAAACTCTCTTAGTACACTTTTATTTAAACCCCTATTTTGAGGCTGACAGACTTGTACACAATCTGTCCCGTGAACATTTTAGTTCCTCTTAGTGCATCTACTAAATGGATTGAATGCACTCTGCACTTTAAAAACATAATTTCTAGACTCCAATATTCTTTCCCTTTGAGTGGGATAGTTCCATTCACATGAATTACTTTCTGGTGATGATTTGCCCAGTGGATTGTCACCCTTGATAAAGATGTAGTAGAACTGATCTCATCCTTCTGTGTAAACAGATGACAGCTGGCTGGGACAGCGGTCAATGATGTTAATCTGTAGGAAGCTGTTATCATCTGCATTATTTCGTTGGGAGTCACCAAAAAATCCAGCTGAGCCACTTGGAAAATCGTAAACTGAAAGACAAGTGATAAAAAATATAGCTGAATTATTTTATATATATCAAACATATACCGGTGTATATATATATATATATATATATACATAAAATGGAAATGCAGCACAGACTGAGGTAAAAAAAATAATAAAAATAACATACAGACGGCTAAACTATTTATTTTCAGACATAAAACTAATGTCGTAATCTTGTTGGACAGAGAATAACTTTTCTCAAAATAAAGATCCTTATCCCGCAATGCTAGCTTTGTGAATTAAACCTAAAGACTTTTATTTTCTTAAGCTGTATGCCAATTTTGTTTTATACATGTACTAGCAATTTGTACTTATGTTCACAGCCTTGCAGTTCATCAGTGAGAAGCTTCATTGCTGAGCAGGCTTAGGATATTTTATTATACTATGAATGATGATATGTTTTGTTATATAAAAATGATTGTGTATGTTTCTAACATATAAACTTTCAATACTGTTTTAGTGACTGTTTCATACTGAGATCAAAGGTCCTGATGAAGCAGACCTCCCCACGAACCATGTCAACCTATATCAGTGATCTCTGACGATTCTACAACTTAAAGTGGAGCTCCACCCAAAAAGGGGAAGCTCTGCTTGTTTGCACCCTCCCCCCCTCCACTGCCACATTTGGCACTTTGTGGTGGGAAGCAGGTATCTGGTTTTGACAGGTACCCACTTCCACTTCCGGCTCAGTTCACCCTGACAAAATGAGCCAGAAGTTCGTCCCCCTCCTTCCCTCAGCAGTCTTCAGTGACACAGGTCCCAGAAGACTATAGGATCAATCACAAGGTGCAGTGCAATTGCACATGCGCAACAAGAAACTGGCTCTGAAGCCACAAGGCTTCAATTCTGGTTTCCCTTACTTATAATGCCACTGCCAGGAACCTGGAGGCTAGTGAAGAACTAGCCCGGGTGACGACAGCACTGGACCCCTGGACATAAGTGTGCTTATATTAAAAGCCAGCAGCTACAGTATTTGTAGCTGCTGACTTTTAATTTTTGGGGGGAGCCTGGAACTCCTCTTTAAGCTCATTTGCTACCAGACAAACAGTTGTGTTGGTGTCAGTTTACTCATGTTATTTATTTTATACTAGTATGCCTTTTTTAAAGTCTATATAAATAAAGATCTGTTATTTTAAACTATTTTTGTATCATTAACCTTTGGAGGTATATTCAAAGTCCCATCACCTTATTACTTTTTGACAAATTGTGATTATAAGGGATGGTACTCTCCTAGGGTATAATACTGTGTACAACACTACTTCCCCATATTTTTTGATTACAGACTTTCATAAAAGCTTTTACCTTTACTGTATTTGCACAAACAATAATACATTTGGAAGCAATCAGACTGAGGCAGATAGCAGATATACAATGCAATATAAAATGTAAGATCGGTGGAACTGTAATTTCCCCATGAAGCTGTTTTTGCAAAATCCACAGCAACCAATCAGAACTGATAATTTGATAACATGGCTTTAGTAAAGTGCCATCTGTCTAAGTAATATGGGGTGCCATTTTTTCATTTCAGATTTTTTTCTCTTTGTTACACAGTTTTTCTCCTTAAGATAGTGTTCATATTTAAACTTGTACTGTACATCGAAATGCCTAGTACATGCCAAGCAAATTACAGACCTACTGTATATTTGCTGTATCAGCTGAAAACAATAAAAAAACAATAGGAGTTAAAATTTCAATCCATCATATGAGTTTCCACTATTCCATTTCCAGCCATCATTTGAGTTCTGAGAATATCTACTCCAATTATTATTTCATAAATGGTCAAACATTTTAGGACCGCTACATTTATGTATGGTTTTGCTACATTTAGTTGCATACCTTATTAAGAGATATATACAGCTGACTTAAATTGTCTGTACAATCACGTAAAGTGTGAGCTAGTGTACTTGCAAGACACAAATATAATTTAATTGAATAGGAAAACTTAGCAAATGTTTATAACAGAATTCTTTAATCAAAGCAGTCTTAGACACTAGGGGAATATATTCTAAGTTACAGGCATTCATAAGAAGTTAGTGGTTGATTAACCTTTTCATGCCTGGGGTCCTTGATGCCTAGATGTCCAGGTAAAATTTAGCAGCATCAGTTAACTTGACAAAAATGCTATGAATAATTTGCATACCAAACTAGCTTTTACATATTTAGGGATATAAAAGATTTTATTTTGTACACTGTTTAAATAAAATCCCTGTCCTGTGTTTTTACTATAAGCTTACAAATGCATAAAAAAATCTAGGTTTTAACTAATTTATATAGCTTTTAATAAAGTAATCTGATAAGTACAATATCAAACCTATGGCAATGCAGATGAGCACCACAGCCCCAAGGTGGCACTGTGCAACTGTAAACTGAAGGCTTTTATGCATTTATTTATTTATTTTTCAAAGAAGCCTTCTGCAATAACATGATCACCATGTCATAGCTGACATAGTGACTACATGATCAAGACCCATGCTGATTGGTTCCTGACTGTCAGTGCTGTCAGTGACCTAAGCTGCCAGTGACAGCTGGGATTGAGAGACACCAGCTGCACTAAGTGAAAAACACAGAGGTTACTCTTACTGACCCCTTGTTATTGCCTGGCTATCTTACTGACCCTCTGGCATTTTTTGTTAACTTTTTTGTCTGAGTATAGATCTATGTGTGTCCTATGCATGTCTGAAGCCACTTACTGTTGACTGACTCACAACCTCTGCTGGAAGTCTATTCCAAGCATTAGCTACCCTTTCAGTAAAATAATACTTTCTAGGATTAGTTTTGAGCTTTCCTCCTGTTAGTTTGAGGTCATGTCCCCATGTTCTGGATCTTGGTTTCATATTGAAAATACAGTATTACCTTCTTGAACCTTATTCACCCCCTTGATGTATTTAAAGGTTTCAGTCGTGTCTCCCCTTTCCCTTCTTTCTTTTAGACTGTACATGTTTTTTCCCTCAGACCTTTCACTATTATTGTTACCCCTCTCTGGACTCGTTCTATCTTATCAATGTTGTTTTGTAAGTGAGGCCTCTAGAACTGGACATAGTATTCTAAATGAGGTCTAACTAAAGATCTATACTAAGGAATCAGGACCTTCTTCCTCTTGCTGGTGACCCTTCTCATACCTTTCAGTAATTCAGAAAGTCCTGAAGCCAGTGGATAAACATGACAACTAGCATTTTAAGAATGAATAGTGCTAATATAATAATGATAAAGTGCTGAAAATAGCAATTGAACCTTAGTGTAAAATATATGTGATATAAAATATGTGCTAGAAATACCCCATAACATATGGAATTTAGGTGGAAAACATCCATATAAAATCCTCTTTACATGTGCTTTGATTTTAACACACATTAAAGCGCCTGCCACTTCAACATTCATTTTTTATGTGTTTTTGAGGCTTCTGTGATGGTTTTTTTGAAGCTTTAATGAAGCTTGGTAAATGCCTTGTGTGTGTTGATTTTCTATTTGTTTTAAAGAGACTCAGTAGAACCCCAGCTCAGCAGTACCCTCAGTAATACCCCCCCTCAGCAGATCAGCAGCTCATTAGTATTCCCGTTCAGCAGATACCAAGCTCATTAATACCTCCGCTCAGCAGATCCCCAGCTGATTAGTACCCTCATTCAGCAGATCCCTCGCTCAGTAGTACCCCTAGCTCTGCTCATGTCCTACTCGGTAGTACCCCCAGCTCTGCTGATCCCCTGCTTAATTGTAACCCCCAGCTCTGCTGAACCCCTGTTCAATGGTAACCCCCACCTCTGCTTATCTTCTGCTCAGCGGTAACCCCCAGCTCTGCTGATCTCCCACTCAATAGTAATCCTTAGCTCTGCTGATCCTCTGGTTTTCTGATCCTGCTCTCTCTGTGGTCCCCACTCACCTCCCGTTATATTGCTCCCATGCTTCGCACCACGTGTGACATCTGCTAGCTTCTCCTGGTCCGGTCTGCCAGCTCTGCTATCTTCCACTGTTCAGTCCTCTCTCTCTGGTTTATGCTCACCTTTTGCTATAGCATTTCCACGTGGTGCACCACATGTGCCATGTGCTAGTTGCTCCACTCCAGTCCATACCCTGCTCACACCGCACACCAGGTGTGACGTCTGCACCAGACACAACCAGAATATATACACATGAACCAAACAGAAGTGACTGCTGATGTCTTTTGGGTTTGCTTGTTGGTTTCCCAGTGTATCCTGGGATATCTACAAAAGCTCCAAAACAAAGCAAAGCTAACTGAATAAAAGCCCCGTAAAAGCTGCAGGTGCTGTTAGCGAGCCTTGTGATAGACTTCTATGGAGGCTTTGGAGATGCTTTGAAGCATCATTTTTTTAAGAAAAGCAAAGCAAATGCAACATTACGAACAGGACTGTAAGGTAACCATTTCATTTAGTAAGAGGAGTGTTGACTGGCATTCAGATTGCTTTAAAAAAGCGCATCAAATGCCACATTTTGAAGCAACTGTAAATGAGCATTAAGGCGTACAACTTTCTCAGTGCAGCGATTTAATTCAAAGTGTAAATCATGTGCAATGATAGCAATAGACTATTTAAATGCATTGATAAAATGTTCAATATATAGTTATTAGTTGAGAAAAAAATCCTTATAAAACTTCCACAGAAGTGAAACTCTCCCAAACAGCAATTCAATTCAAAGTGCAGATCGTGTGCAGCAATAGACGTAAGCAGTTCAGATAAGGTCAAAGTGTCCATTTCCAATCGGTGCTCCACAATAGAGAAGAAGGTGTTGATTTCTCTACCAGAGACCCACTTTCCCCATAGACCTAAACTCACCTAACCAAAATGACTTCTAAAACTAATAAGTAGGTCCTAGGAGGCTTTTATATTAAATTCATACCAGCAATAAGGTATATGAGCTCAATTTCTCCCAGGCTGCAACACTCCACACCACAAACTCATTGCGTGCAAGCTCCTACACATAATGCATGATGGCTTGACAGTGCTGTACCCTTGCCCAACTAGAGTTCCTGAGGAAGTTCTTCTGTGATTAAACTATATGGGCAAGGGTATAGCAATCTGGTATTGTGGGCACTCACAAACATGGAGCACACTGAAAAAGTTGTACTACTTAGGGAGTTTTATATGGATGTTTTCCCTTAATGTCCAAGCACTTTACATTTGGGGCACTATTTTTAGCACAGATTTTATCACTGTGTGATAACTGTACCTTATTAATTTATTCACATGTATGGTATATCCTTAGGGATATCTATACAGCAGCTATTTTTTAGATTACTAATTTTTTTGCATCGACTAATATAAGTAGAGATGAGCGAATTATTCAAAAATTCGATTCGGCTGATTCGCCGAATTTGCGAGAGAAATTCGATTCGATGCAAATTTATTCGCCGCGAATTTAACTTATTAAAAGGGTTTCTAGGCTTCAGAGAGCCTTTATATTAGTGCAGAACACTGTACCTTTAATTTAAATGCCCTTGGAGTCTGCTGGGGAAGAGAAATAATACTGTCAGTCAGTATGACATGCAGATGAGTGCCGTCGATCTTAGAATCACCGCACACTTCACTCATTTGGGCAGTCACGGGGCACGACGAAGAAGAAGAAGAAGAATGAAAAGAAGAATGAAAAGAAGAAGAAGAAGAATGAAAAGAAGAATGAAAAGAAGAAGAAGAAGAATGAAAAGAAGAAGAAGAATGAAAAGAAGAAGAATGAGAAGAAGAATGAAAAGAAGAATGAAAAGAAGAAGAAGAATGAAAAGAAGAATGAGAAGAATGAAAAGAAGAATGAAAAGAAGAATGAGAAGAAGAAGAATGAAAAGAAGAAGAAGAAGAAGAATGAAAAGAAGAAGAAGAAGAATGAAAAGAAGAATGAAAAGAAGAAGAAGAAGAATGAAAAGAAGAATGAAAAGAAGAAGAAGAAGAATGAAAAGAAGAATGAAAAGAAGAATGAAAAGAAGAAGAAGAAGAATGAAAAGAAGAAGAAGAATGAGAAGAAGAAGAAGAAGAATGAAAAGAAGAATGAGAAGAAGAATGAGAAGAATGAAAAGAAGAATGAAAAGAAGAAGAATGAAAAGAAGAAGAAGAAGAATGAAAAGAAGAAGAAGAAGAATGAAAAGAAGAATGAAAAGAAGAAGAAGAAGAATGAAAAGAAGAAGAAGAAGAAGAATGAACAGAAGAAGAAGAAGAATGAAAAGAAGAAGAAGAATGAAAAGAAGAAGAAGAAGAAGAATGAAAAGAAGAATGAGAAGAAGAATGAAAAGAAGAATGAAAAGAAGAATGAGAAGAATGAAAAGAAGAATGAAAAGAAGAAGAATGAAAAGAAGAAGAAGAAGAATGAAAAGAAGAAGAATGAAAAGAAGAAGAAGAAGAATGAAAAGAAGAATGAAAAGAAGAAGAATGAAAAGAAGAAGAAGAAGAATGAAAAGAAGAATGAAAAGAAGAAGAAGAAGAATGAAAAGAAGAAGAATGAAAAGAAGAAGAAGAAGAATGAAAAGAAGAAGAATGAAAAGAAGAAGAAGAAGAATGAAAAGAAGAATGAAAAGAAGAAGAAGAAGAATGAAAAGAAGAATGAAAAGAAGAAGAAGAAGAATGAAAAGAAGAAGAATGAAAAGAAGAATGAAAAGAAGAAGAATGAAAAGAAGAAGAATGAAAAGAAGAATGAAAAGAAGAAGAAGAAGAAGAATGAAAAGAAGAAGAAGAAGAATGAAAAGAAAAATGAAAAGAAGAAGAAGAAGAATGAAAAGAAGAAGAAGAATGAAAAGAAGAATGAAAAGAAGAAGAAGAAGAATGAAAAGAAGAAGAAGAATGAAAAGAAGAAGAGGAAGAATGAAAAGAAGAAGAGGAAGAATGAAAAGAAGAATGAGAAGAAGAATGAAAAGAAGAATTAAAAGAAGAATGAGAAGAATGAAAAGAAGAATGAAAAGAAGAAGAAGAATGAAAAGAAGAATGAAAAGAAGAAGAAGAAGAAGAAGAATGAAAAGAAGAAGAAGAAGAATGAAAAGAAGAAGAAGAAGAATGAAAAGAAGAAGAAGGAAAAGAAGAATGAAAAGAAGAAGAAGAATGAAAAGAAGAAGAAGAATGAAAAGAAGAAGAATTCCAGTACAGCAAAAAGTGTATCTGCAGAGAGCTCCGCTATTTCTGACAGTTCTCTGACAGTTCCTTCACATTTACAGCGGTTGAAACATTGTATCTATTTATTTCCGAATAAAAACATCTGTATCCTAAATGGAAACAAATAGATACAATGTTTCAACCGCTGTAAATGAACTGTCAGAACTGTCAGAGAACTGTCAGAAATAGCGGAGCTCTCTGCAGTGACACTTTTGCCGGCTGATCGGGAAAAATTTGATTCGTGCATCCGAAGTTTGCTAAAATTCGGATTCGATGCGAATCGAATTTTTCCTAATATTCGAAACGAATTCCACTTCGCCAAGTTCGATTCGCTCATCTCTAAATATAAGATATAAGCATTTTAAGAATTAGTTCACCAGTGGAAGCTGTTTTGAGAGACTTTACTGAGCTTGTGGCTTTACTAAGCTTGTGGATTACTGTACACCATACTTGTATTACAGTGATTCTTATTTCACAGTGTAAATATGGGTTACAGGAAAGAAAATTGCTTTATTCCCCCATCAACATGGGGGAATCAAGCTTTTCCTTACTGGCACAATTACTGCTGGTGGCTATAGCATGCAAAAAAACAACAGGTTGGCTGTACTGAAAACGATCGATGGATTGACTTCAGTACAACCAGCCTGCCCATTGATGGATTGAATCTCACACAGTTTCTGTTGAATTGGCTGAGATTCGATCCATCTATGGCCACCTTAAGGGGCAGTTCACATTATAGTATGTTAGGCTGCACTAGTCAGCCTTGCCCAACACAGTCTCAACACATAGACAAGGCAGGCAATCTGCTTTGAGTCCTACTGTATGTGTTCAGTTCACACCACTGGGCTAAAGTGGTGTGTGCTAAAATAAAAATAAGACATGCTGTACTTTTTTCAGCACAGCGTGCTGCATTGCAGTATACTGCATTGAAACCTGCTGTAGTGAATAAAGATGAAAGAAATGTCATTAAAATTCCAAAAAAGTAAACAGTGTGATGCATTAATTATGACACATCAGCACTGATCCCTGCACAGTGCATCCCAATGGCCATGGTCATAAACCTAAATGGATGAAAACACTGATAGGATTATATACAGTACATACCTGCAATACCTGACTGGGAAGTAAATGCCCTGTGAAATGCATCAAAATCTGATTTGTTCCCACCATTGTGAGGCAAACATTCTTCAAAGGGAGGCACCATACTGCATGCACTGCTATGCTGCATGTTCCGTTGCGGATCACTGAAATGTGGAGAGCAAAATGTCTGCAGCTGTCCATAAATCCCTGCAAAGACAAAGGATGTGGTATGTTTTAATCACCTGTATATTGCAAGACGGCACATGTATGTAGTTATGTCTGAAGTAGAAAAACATAAGGAGATTTCACATTTAAACCTAAAGGGTATGTATAACACAAACATTTTTTTGGGGAGATTTTCTGTCAACAAAGCAACTTCGAAATGACATATGGGTTTCTTTTTGTTTTTTTTTTTAACTTTTGGATAGAATAGAAAAGGATTTCTGACAGTTTTTTACTGCTGCTTGTGACCCCATGTAGTTTCCCATTACCAGCAAACACAAATGCTCCTGCGCTTGGGGATGGACTCGATGCAGGCTACAACCACATTAAGAATGTCCTGGAACATGCACACCTTGCTTTCCTCAACAGACCGGGGAAATCCAAATATACTGAATGGGGAAAGAACAAACAGAGGGTGCACAGGCCTAGTGCATTACCATAAAAAATGTTTAATAAGAAATAAAATAGGTGTTGTACTCACAAACGACAATAAAGTCAAGGCACATCATAAAAGAACAGCTGGGTCAACACCGCGCTGAGTAACAGTCCGCAATAGGGAGTGTAGACATCCAATAGGCTGACGCGGTTTGAGGACTTGCCTCTTCCTCAGAGCCCAAGTCCTCGAAACGCGTCAGACTATTGGATGTCTACACTCCCTATTGCGGACTGTTGCTCAGCGCGGTGTTGACCCAGCTGTTCCTTTCTGATGTGCCTTGACTTTATTGTCGTTTGTGAGTACAACACCTACTTTATTTCTTATTAAACATTTTTTATGGTAATGCGCTAGGCCTGTGCACCCTCTGTTTGTTCTTTCCTCATTCAGTTTCCCATTACCTCCTGTCTTGCTGAGAACCTACATAGTACCGTGTATTCACCAGAACAGGATCTATTGGGAAATATGACCAAAAAAGAAAATAACAACGACAATGAAGATTTAAAGGGGAAGGATTAGATGTTCTAAAAGATCTGTATAGGTGTCTGTTTTGGCTGAATGTATGTTTTAATAGCTATAATCTAATAAAGCAATATTTGAAAAGCATACACCTGTTGAACGCTCTCCTCTGGATCTATCATTCTATAAACAGTACAACAGAGATAACCAGCTGTCATCTATAGCATGGAAGAGGAATGAAGAATTTAAGTAAAAAGGAGAAACCACTTTTCATCTTAAAAATGTTGTAGATTGACCTATGAATAAAATAATTCTATGATTACATTTCTTAATTTTCTAACATTTTCAATCAATTTCTTAATATACTTAATATACTTAGTACTTCAATGGCACAAAAAAAACAATTTTTCAATATCACTACATTTTTCCCCAAAAAATATTTGTTTTTAACCATTAGCCGCCCGGCCAATGGCCGTTTGGCGGCTTCAAAAGTGTCTCTTCATTCCGGGAGCACGCCATTTGGCGTGCTCCCGCACATGCGCCGTTTGCGCTATTGCAGAGCGGCGCAGCAGTGCAATCTGTCACCAGCCGTGCACCTCGGACACGGCTGATGACAGATCCGAGTACCGGCTCCCGTTGCAGGTACCATGTGACCTGCTGTGACCAATCACAGCAGGTCACATGACAGTTGTATACAATGGATGGCTTCATTCATGATGCCATCCATTGTATACTAGTGCCTAGCTGTGAATGGTCACAGCTAATCACATGCACATGTCATGTGATTAGCTGTGACCAAATCACAGCTAAGCACAAAAAAAAAAAGAAAAAAAGCTGAATGAATCGATTTAATTCAGCTAAATGCTTGAAGCTATAAGCAAATTGTGTAAAAAAAAAAAATGGTAACATTGTACTATTTTGGTCATAGTAAAATATGAAAAAAAATCTTAAAAAAAATAAAAAAAAATGTAATAAAAAATTAAATATAATAAAAAGAAATAAAAATAAAAAAAAAATATATATTTTTTTTTTTTCATACTGTCACCAGTCAGTGTCCCTGTTCACCGCCATGCCAGTTATATGATGACGCTGTACTGCACTGGTGACAGTATGTAAAAAAAAAAATAGTGAAAATAATTTTTTTCATTTTTTCATTTTCGGAAAAATTATGACAAAAAAATACAACTTCAAAAAACTCGCCAGGCCTCTTATGAAGTACGTCGGACTGTCTACTCTGCAAAAAGGGGTCATTTGGGGATATCTGTACTAGTCTGACATTCTTGGACCTCAAGAAATTAGATTGGCCGTCAGTACTTCAGGATTGATCAATATTCAGATCTATACCATAGTTTGTGAACTCTATAACTTTCCTACAAACTAAATAATACATCCTAATTTGGGTTATTTTCACCAAAGACATGTAGCAGAATACATCTCGGCCTAAATTTATGAAGAACAATTATTTATTTGTAAACTTTTATAACAGAAACAAAGAAAAATGTGTTTTTTTTTCAAAATTTTTGGTCTTTTTTTGTTAATTTAGCAAAAAATAAAAACCCCAGCGGCGATTAAATACTACCAAAAGAAAGCTCTAGTTGTGTGAAGAAAATGATAAAAATTTAGTTTGGGTACAATGTTGTATGACTGTGCAATTGTCATTCAAAGTGTGAGAGCGCTGAAACCTGAAAACTGGCCTGGGCAGGAAGGTGTAAAATTGCACGGCATTGAAACGGTTAAAAAGTATTTTAAAAGTTGTCAATAATTCAGTCTGAATTTTTGTTTAAGGGCAGATCAGGCTTTTACTTGGTATAATGTTTAAATAATTACCAAGCACAGATTGTATTTATTTATTCATTTATTTATTTTAAATTTGAAACTGTTATTTTTTTTAGATATTTTTTTAAACACTGCACTATCTTCAACAAAAATAGTTGTTTTTATGTGCACAGCAAGGGCATATAAATAGAAACAAGCAGCTGACACTGATTGTTTCCCAGGCATCTGTCAGTGATGCACAAAATGCATTGCAATTGCTCATGCACAGTGCTTATTCCTAGACAAAACATAGTCATTGTAGAAGGGAACATTAGTCTACAGATTACAGACACCTTGACAGGGCCTATTCATACGTGTGTTCCTGCAAGGCATGGCTCTATGTGCAGTGCAGTGCTTCATTCAGAAATGCATCGCAGCGCATTGTACAGTAACCTGCAATGCATGACACACCCCAGCACCCCACAATGTACATATTGTGTTGTTGCGTGCTATCTTACTATAAAATAAGGGTACTGTATGTTTTGTAACCACTGCATTTGCAGGATATTCATAAACAACAGGATGCCTTAACACAACACATGTTAACACACTGCAACAGATTTGTGAAATTCAGTGAATTGACCCTTTATAAATGCTAGTGGTAGGTCAATGAGGCATTCAGCATACCTCAGCTTTTCTTGTCCATATCTGTGTTTGGGGCTGTGCTGAACATCATTTAATACACTGTTATTTTCAGGGAGGGATAATGCTTTTCAATGCATCTCTGTTGCCAAACTGAGAGGCATAAAGTACCACTGGATCCTACTTAATGCCCACAGTACCTATAGGAGATTTAAATGAAACCTGTGCTCATAGAAATACATAGCCTTTAGCTCTTAACTTCCCCATAGAATGCTAGTTGCCTGGCTGCCATGCTAATGCACTGGGCTTCAAGTGATCAATTTCAAGTATTCTAGCTTCATTTGCAAGATAATTATTTTATCTCTGTAGTAAAGCAGTACATCCTTATTTGGTAAGGGTTTCCTATAAAGGAAGATATGAAGCAGTCAAATCGTATGTTATCACACATACAGCAACTTACACCCCAATCGCTTTACCCTGTAAGACCAGAGTTTTTATGTTTTGAATATGTAACCTTTTACCTAATAATTGGTTATTATATTTCAACTCTAACCATAAAAAGTAAAGTTGGGCAATGTTAGAACCTCTGAATTATAATTTTCCCACACTCCGCTAATGTTCAGATAGACAGCAATTGATTGCAAATGGTCCAACAGACAGCAATTGAACTACTTTTTCACATTAGAGTTTGACCTTTTTAAAAATCATTGTCAGGTGTTTTTGTCAATGACTTTCCTTATGGCCACTGGGACAGAAAATAAAGCAAAACCTTTCCATCAAGGAAGCATAACAAACTGACAGATGTTATAACACAAGGTTTAAGAGAGTTTTAGTGTTCTTGTAGAGATTTAATTAATGTTAAAGATTAGTATGTACCACAATTGCAAGATGCACTGGGCTGCGTTTGTCTCTTCCAGAGTGCATACGAATAACAAAATGTGACGTTTAATAAAGTTTGCAAAGGGCAATGATACCTTATGTAGCAACCTATGGAAATATCAAGTGTAGATTTCATTTTATTTAAGACCAGTGAAAGGTGATCACTGACTAGAATCTGGGCAGAAGTGTTCAACACAGCAGGGAGAATCCTGGTACCAAAGAAAGGACACTCAGAAATGGCCTAGCCCTACATGTTCCGTCACTCCTCCTCTTCAGCATGTAACGGCAGGTCTAAACATAAGCAAAAAATACCATCAAACTCCATTATGCAACTAGAATTTTCCTGTCCTAGATTACCTGCTCCCTCAGTTCAAGGAAAGTAGGTGAAATTGTTAGTTACACATAGCAACAGTGATTTCTTCAGTTTCTCGTATTAAAGAACTTAATTTTCAATTAGCCAATCAAAGGTTAAATTAAGCAAATATGAGATATGATTTTCTCTGGATGTGCCAGATAACATATGCTTTGAATTAAGTCAGAGTTTTAGAATGAGCTGCGGGATAAAAGATGGTGAGCAAGCATTCATGACTCGGCTATACAGATTAAAAGACCCATTCTAGTTGGACCAAGATGTTTATCAGCATTTCCAAGCATTATTTTATCACATTCTCACTTTCCTCATTCATATGTATTACTTTAAATGCAGATAGACGAACTACAAGCATTCAATTTCACAGAAATCTAAGCTCAAGCTTTTGAATCAAGCAGAAACTGGACTAGGTATATACAACAAATAAAGTTTAACATCTCCCAAATCCTCTTAAAGTTAAAGTGTAGTATTGTATAAATTATTTTGAGACAAATGTCAAAATACAAAATCAAAAAGGCATGAGCAGAATATATGAAGTGCATGTTTTAAGGGCTATAGTGGGCCCTACTTATCAAACATTCTAAAAGAAAGTGTCCTTGTTGGATGCTACTAGAAATGAGCTGATCCAATCTGGATTCAGCTCCTTAGAAAGTCCCTGGATACCACAGCTAAATCTAACCCTTTGTGTATTCAAGTGGCTATTTCTGACCTTCCAGGTGCCCTTCCAGTGTTTCATCATAAAGATCATGTCCCAAAGAGTGGAAAAAGTGTGAATTTGATGAAGTAGCAGCTTCTGATCTACATATATCAAACATGTAGTTATGGAGGGTGGGTTGCTGGAGCATAAGGAATACAAATGGCAGTCACAGGCCCAAAACATGACCAAGTGTCCCAGATGAAGGGGCCTGCGGACCCCACTGGAAAGGCATATAATTCAAAGGTCAGAAGTATCACCACCACAAAAGAGTGGTAAAACTGCAAGGACTTTATAATTGATACAATTATTAGCGTAAAGCATATTCTTTACATTTAAATGTGACCACTTCATTTTAAAACAGATCAAAAGAATAATGTTAGGGGCAATATTAGATAGTTTAGTGATGCTCCTAAAATTGCTAAGAGTAGCAATCAGTGGTTAAACAAATGGAAGCTATGGCTTTCTATGGTATGCAAGCAACAGGTAGCAGCCATTACATGTACCTGGAACATTATGCAATAATGTGAGAATAATGTGCTGCTATACAGTATGTTAATAATGTTCAGGCACTTTATTTCTTTTAAATAGATTTTCATTATTTATTTAGGCATTGCTCTGTGCCAAAGCAATACAAATACAAAAACCATGGATACAGTTTTAAAAATGAATACAAATAATAGTGATTTATAAATAATTTATATCAATGGCACAAAAGCTAAATTGATCTGCAAATAATTACTGTTGTGAACAATCTTTCCTCCACATGAAAAATCCTTATATTGTACATAACATGATCGTGAACATATACACAATTTATGTACTGTATATATATATAGACCCACATTACAATTTATAGCTTGTATTAGTAGCTGAGAAATTTTTCTTGCTACTTACTAGATGACTTATACAGTTGGATTTTTCTCCCTCAAGAAAATATGCAGCTGTGTAATACTTGTAGTTGATAGTGTGGTTAGTCTATCTTGGACTTGTGTCATAGTTTCCTTTAAAGTATTAACACTTAAGGATTTCTACTTGATTGCAAGAGGCGCAACCTTTCAGCAGGGAAGTACTTACGACTCCATCCTGTTCACTAAGCACATTGGCTGCTAAGAGCTCCTTTTTTATTTTTTGCTAGAGCCAATTTAAAATGGGCTGACAGGTTGCAGATAAAATGCCGCTATTGTTTGGCAACAGCTCAAGCTGAAAATTTAATAGCTGTGCTAGAGACAGCTTTCTAAAGTCTTAGCGTTATTACAGGCTATGTTTGGAGTCCAGAGAGCCTGGCTGAAATATTTTCAACTATAAAGTAATACACTTAACACAGGAGCTAAAAAATATCTACAGAAATATTATTTTGCTTGAAAGTAAAAACGAACACACAGCTTCAATTGGCATCTTTTAAAACATATATCAAATAATCTGAATATATGTAAAACATTAACTGTGCTTTTTTATATTATCTTGCTTATCAGGCAAGAGAGTAAATAATCACTATTTTGTAATTAATGGCATTATCCAATTAAGACGATCAAAGGTAATATTTTACAGAGCGCAGTACATGACGCAAGTTAAGTGGGGCAGTAGCAGGCATTGCCTTTCAACTGGAGTAATTTAGCCACTTCTGGGTAGGAATAGAGTGCTCTTGACACTACCCATTTAAAAAAATATATATATATATAAAGTAATTTCATCAAAATGCCCTGGGGTCAATGCCAGCACTTGAGGAGGCAACAGTGAATTTTAGGGCTGTTTCATTGGTACATTGATGACATTTTATTTAAATTTTTTTCATTTTGGGTATGGCAAGATTTGTTTAGATGTAATTTTAAAAAAGCAAAATAAAAACATGTAAAGTTGGAAAAATTTGGAAAATGTGTTTTTTTTTAAGTTTATAAACTCGTATTTTAGAGACTGCCTGCCTCTAGGATTCTAGAATCATGTTCCTGCTGTGTGACACCTAATGAGACCACAGCTAGAGAGAGCTATTAGCTGCAGTGACCAGAGGGAAGTGAGACACGTTGGGTTGTTAGCAGTGTTATTGTTCCAGAGATAGAACTTCTATTCCTGAGTACTGCTGTTCCAGTATTATTTTACTTGAGCATTCTGTGGTCCCAGTGTTTCAGTTGTTCCAGTATTCCAGTTGCTCCAGAGTGTTTCAACTGTTCCAATTTCCCAGACGTTCCAGAGTTGCAGTGCCAACAAACTGCTGCATAGATTATTCGGTGCTACTGAAAGGAGGCTTCAGTTATCCTCCGCCACCAACCATTGTGGCCTTTTGGCCGTGTGAGTTATGTTGCAACCTTTTTGAATAAAGAGCTCTACCACAAGGAAAAGTCTCCGACACTGGCAGGACTGCATTTATACCTCACTGGTCAGTGGCTAGTCAGGGCCCCTTCTTTACAGGCTAGTTTCCCTAAGTAATAGGACCACCTGTAACTGCATTTTGCCTATGACAGTATTTGATCTTGTGAAAATCAGTCTAGCCAAACTTCCTTTACAGGATATATTCCATTTAAAATAAAGCCCATTCAACTGTTTCTGTTCTATCTGTGTTATTGGCGCAGAGCAGAGAGACCCAAACAATCCTTGGCTCCTCCAGAAGTAGCACTACACACACACATGCAACTATCTTGTATTATTTTAATTGATATGCAGTATTTATTTGAAGATGAAAAGTAACTTTACAACAGTCACAGTATATTCATTCCATATAAAATCAACCCCTTTCTTTCTAAATTACAGTAAGCATGGCACTTTTTATACTGTATATACACTATGTATGTAGACTGTATTAAAACATCAACAGGTATCGGTAAATTTTACTATTATTAAAGTGGTAGTGAACTGTGGAAGCTGTGCCTAAAAAAGTAGGCAGCAGACAAAAGACTAGTCACCAAAATTGGCACTGGTCTCCCTGCAGCTGATCTTTACCCATGGCTTACTTACCATGCCTTGCTCTGCCCTGTGTCACTGTGTGGAGATGGCCATTTTGGCAAAGCCAAGGTTATAATTCTTCATGTCAGAACCTCCAGCAAAGAGAAGAGTGGGCATCATAAAGCAGCATCAAAAAGCAAGGATAGTGGCAACAACAGTGTAATAAAACTGATTCATCAAGATGATGCTGTAGAAGTAAATAGTAGTTTCACAAACTATTCTGCTCATGCAGAATGACACACAGACAAGCTTCACAGTGCCACATTAGAATACCACTTTTTTTCCTGTTTGCCTCCTTTGGTCACCTGTAATGGTTAGATCTTTCACATTTTAAGTGTAGTAAAAAGTTTTAATGATAGTTTGCAAGTGCTATTTAAACCGGAATCGTTGTACCAGATATTGGCACTTTAGGAAGCCAGTTCAGCTTGTCAGTTCAATGCCACTGCTTTATTTATAGAGTAAGAGTAAAATGCAGGGTTAAATACTTAACAATATCTGTAAATGCGATGAATGTGGATATATTTGTCCTACAGGCATAAGCACTTATTGACTTCATTGTATAATGTGATCACCGTTACCAGCTTATATTAAATGTTTACTGTACTTTGTGTAATAGAAAATAAAACTACATTAGTTATAGGCAACATGCATGAGACTGCAATCTTCCTGCAATGACTGTCTGGGAATAGTTCACCGGCATCAGAATCAGGGGTTCTCAAGTAAGCAAATAAAATGCAGTTAAGTTACTGGGGAAACTGGTGCAGTATAGCAAAGACAGGATGAAGAATGGAAGTATTCAAGGGGTAGGCTACTCTAACTGTATGTATCTGAAGCACATAGTGCTGATATACAGACTATTTTTTCTCAGACCCCCTATTAAAATACTCTGGCTGTACTCTTTTAAGCAAACAATCACAAAGTTTGTTTGGCTGTACTTCTGTGGTTCACAGAAGCGCAGTTCATTTTGAACTCCTGTGACCCGTTTTTGGCCGACAGAAGGCTAAAGTCCGCTGTAGACTGACATCACTCAGCTGGTCCGGGCTGGGGAAAGATTGCAACCATATGGTCGGGATCCACCCAGGAGCTTGGACTAAGAGGCACCTGGCTCAGCCTCTCAGTGGCTGACAGTCACCACTCTCTGCTCAGAGCAGCATGGAGAACTGAGTGTTCAGCAGTGTCTGATCACTCAGTTCTCACCCTTAAACCCGGAGGGGGACAGATGCAGCATCAGATTGGATCGACACAGATTTAAAAAAAAAAATGTCTCTTTTAAGAACGCATACTGCATGGAACAACCTATTTCATCTTGTTCTTTCAATAAAAAGACACAAAACTGATACATAAATACTTATAAATTGGAATGTCCACATATAAAAAGGGACAAGGGTACAAAGCAAAATACTTAGTTTTTCTAACTTTATAATTTTCACTCTTATCAAATGTAATGGTAATTGTGTGCAACGCAATAATCTTTATTCCGTCGTTTTGTAATCACCATAAAATACACTGATCAGCCATAACTTTATGGCCACCCACTTAATATTGAGTAGGTCCCCGTTTGCTGCCAAAACAGCCCTTTTGGCCGCTAAGACAGCCCAGAGTCAGACCTGTGAACACGGCTCACCATGGGCACCCTGAACCAGTCTGTGGCAATGCAGCACCATACACTACAAGCTGTGATGCCACTAGACTTCTAAAGGCATACTGTGCAAAGGTATGTAGTTCTGTATGCTGCGAGGTGGAGCCTTCATGGGTCAGACTTGTTTTTCCAGGACATCTCACAGATGATCTGTCGACTTAGATCTAGAGAATTTGGAGGCCAAGTTGAAAACTCAAACTCTTTGTTGTGTTTATCATTCCTGAACCATTTTTGCAGTGTGGCAGGGTGCATTATTCTGCTGAAAAAGGTCACTGCCATCAGGGAATACTGATTCCGTGAAGGGGTATACTTGGCCAGCAACAATGTTTAGGTAGGTGACACGTGTCAAAGTAACATCCACATGAATGGCAGGACCAAGGTTGCCCAGTAGAACATGCCCAAAGTAACACAACGGGGCTGATTTACTAAAAATGGAGGGTGCAAAATTCAGTGCAGTTCTGCACAGAAACCAATCACCGTCCAGTTTTTTTTTTTGGCAAAGCCTAACTGAACAAGCTGAAGTTAGAAGCTGACTGGCTATCATGCATAGCTGCACCAGATTTTTGTAGAGTTGGATAGTTACTTGTGAGCCACTAGGGGTTAATTGCTATATGCAAACTATAATACCAATTGATTGCGTGCATAAACAAATGTATTAAATTAATTAATTGCGTGCTTAAAAAATTATTTTAATATTAGATCGCAAGGTACTTCGTACACCCTCTCTAGGTGTGTAAACATTAGCCATATAATCCAATATTGTACCGCGCTCCAATATATTCTACCTCATGTGATATATTGAATACCTGTGTGTGCCACCAATTAACAGACAATTTCATCAAACAGAAATACTTAAATCCATAATTTGTGTAAATATAAAAGAAATTACATTTCTATAAATGTGAAAAAACGAAGAATAAAGTGGGAATGATAGTTCTCCTCTATATGAATTGAGATGGTATTATTCAGACTGGATTGTATTATGGATCTGTGTCCACTGCATGAACCTCTCTCTCCTCAGCACAGCCTTCTCAGTAAATCTTTCTCCGCTGGCTGCTTGGCTTAATCCTCCATATATGGAACATGAAAAGAAGGGAAGAGAAACATAGTGTCTTATCCGGGATTTCAGTTGTTTAATGTGCTTTGATTTCCCACTCACATTGTAAAAGATAAAGTAGCGCTTTACATAAAATGTATCCAAATCGTATTATGGTCAGCCTTATAGGTGTGTCTGCCTTCAGTGTGTATACTCGCCGTTCCTCTGTGGATGCGTGATGACGTCACCGCCCCTCCCCTACGCGTTACGCTACAGGGACTTCCCAGAGGAAGCTACGAGTCCCTGTAGCGTAACGCGTAGGGGAGGGGCGGTGACGTCATCACGCATCCACAGAGGAACGGCGAGTATACACACTGAAGGACAGAGATTTATCAGACCAGGACACCTTCTTCCATTGCTATATGGTTCTGTTCTGATGCTCACAAGCCCATTGTAGGCTCTTTTGGCTGTGGACAGTTGTCACCATGAGCACCTTGAACCACACTGTGGCTATGCAGCCCCATACACAAGAGACTGTGATGCCCAACATGTTTATGTGCTGCCTAATACTGTATATCCCACAAAGTTCACTATGTCTTTGTTCATCAATATATTTAACTTAACCTGTCAGTGGTGATAAAATTATGGCTGATCGGTGGTTATTTGCCAGGCAATTTAAAGCAGAGCTCCACCCAAAATGGGGAAGTTCTGCTTTAAGGCCTGCTAGCCTGCTCCTGATAAAGAAAAAAGAGCTTTTGGGGAGTAGATGGGAGCGCGCTCCCACTTCCACCACCTAGGCAATTGGAAGTGAAAGTTCTCCTCCCCGTTCGTCCCGTGACTATTCACAGTGCACAGTGCTACTTGCACATGAGCAGTGGGCACCCAGCTGTGAAGTCACAAGCTGTCACAGCTGGGTGCCCACAGTTATGATGCCAGCACC
Organism: Staurois parvus; assembly: GCF_062004578.1. Classification (NCBI taxonomy): domain Eukaryota; kingdom Metazoa; phylum Chordata; class Amphibia; order Anura; family Ranidae; genus Staurois; species Staurois parvus. The sequence continues at coordinate 1,259,566 of NW_028318725.1, forward strand.
TGGGACAGGATGCCACTGGAAAGAACGGCTGGGGTGAGCACATTGCTGGATCGTGGAACAAGTGAGTGTCAGCAGCTGCAGTTTTTTTAGCTGCTGACTTTTATTTTTTTTTTACAGGAAGCTGGAGAACCACCTTAAAGATGGTTTGTTTCTACTTTTTTTTTAATTCTTTATTTATCAACAGGCATACAGTACAGGAGAGGTAAAAAGTAACTTATCCATAGGCATTACATTATTATTCTGTATTGACTGAGACAGAAAGTACAAAATATGACTGACAGAATTAAGTTTTGTATCATGTTAAGATATAAATCATATCATGACACATCAAATGAAGGGTTTCAGGATCTGTTACGAGGTTGGCTTAATAGTCTCCCTATGGGGATGGGAAGAGAGGAGATGTAATGGGTGGTGGTAATAACCTATTGGTACAATCTGCTGTGAAGAGCAAAAAAAAAAGGGAAAGGAACGGAAACCACTTGGGGGGATAAGGTATTGTTATCAGTATCAGTCAGACCACTGATGCAAATCAATCTGTAATGGGAAGACTTCTGCCAAGATAGACTGCAAATGATCATCTGAAGTGAAGGTGTAGTAAATACAGAATTTAGGTGCAATACAAGTAGTGAAAATAATATGCACTGTATTTCCAGGCAGAGAATGTACATTCACTCTACTAATGCAGTAGAAGATGGAAGGTATGACAATATAAGAAAGGTCATTGCTGGTACTGACTAAAGCCTTGGAAATTCCACAGAACTGATATAGTCAGAGGGGCCATAGCAAAAAAAAAGGGATACAGTAATAGTGGTTAGAGAAAACATGTCTGTGTGCTGACAACAGAGGTGTGAGTTCATACTGTACAAATGAAACTATATACGCTGTTAAACCCTTTTATTTTTTTTAAGAACACATAGGAGAAAGTGAATAAGGAAGTGACAGAATTAGAAGTTGAGAAATTAGTTATATCCATCAGCTTAAAGTGGTTGTAAAGCAGTTTTTTTTACAATAAAAATAATAAATATGTTATACTTACCTGCTCTGTGCAATGGTATAGCACAGTTAGGACTCCTACTTCTTCTTTGCAGTCCAAAAAATTCTGGAACTCTTGGCTCCTCCTCTTCTCTAAGTGCTCCATTAGCAAGCCGGCTATGAAGGGGACACTTGTGAGGGTGCATTCCTGAGCTGGGCTGTGTGCGTCCATAGACACACATTACAGCTCAGCCACGCCCCCTCACTCCCTTGTTACATAATCTGTCTAGCAGCAGCAGAAGCCTATGGGTCAAAGAGTCCTGTGAATGCCGGAACAGAGGAGCAGCACTGCTGCACATGGGACAGTGATGGATTGAAAAAAGACTCAGGTATGTCTTTAGGAATTGATGGGGGTAGGGGGAGCTAGGGGCACAGGCATTGGAAGGTTTTAAGGGTTTTTTTTTTCTTAATGCAAAGAATGAATTAGGCTAAAAAGCCTTTTTCCATAAGAGCCACTTTAGATTATTACACAAAGAACAAAGATATCATCCATTCCCACCAATGTGCACAAATAATGAAATAAGCACCTAGCCCCAATTAATACAAACAACCACAAATACATAAATCAGAGTAACCTATGGGCATCAATCATCTTTAAAAAAATTGATACAAATATGAATGTAATACAAACAATAGCCATGACAAAATATAATACATACTGTTTTTTTTTTACATATACAGGTATAATGTGTGTGTGTGTATATATATATATATATATATATATATATATAACACTTTGAAAAACACATCAGATCTCAATGGGGAAAAATATCATGATGGATATCTATACTGATATCGAATGGTGGACTGGGTAATGTGTTAGAAGCATAAGGATGCCCCCATTGTTTGATGAAAATGAAAATGATCAACCTCAAAAATCTCAAAATATTCATCAAACCACTCTCTTCGATCCTCCCAAGACCTTCTGCTCTCTAGTTCTCGTGTCACCTCCTCCCATACTCGCTTCCAGGACTTCTCCTGAGCTTCTCCCATCCTATGGAACTCCCTACCCTAATCTGTCCAGTTACCTCCTAATCTATCCACTTTTAGACAATCCCTGACATCCTTTCTCTTTAAAGAAGCCTATCCTGCTTCTACCTAGTAAACTGCCATTTATTTCCTCCATCAGCTATTACCTTTTATATTACTCAACCCTTCCTCCTAGATTGTACGCTCAACGAGCAGGGCCCTCTGTTTCCTCTTGCACCAAATTGTATTGTAACTGTAATGTCTACCTTCATTTTGTAAAGTGCTGCGCAAACTGTTGGCACTATATAATTCCTGTATAATAATAATAAATAATAATAATGTCAACCTACAGAGGACTGAATTCAAAGACCCTGAAAATCAAAGTGAAAAACTGTTGCAGTAGGCTAGTCCATTTTGCGGAAATTTCATTGCAGCAACTCAAAATGGTACTCAATAGTTTGTATGGCCCCCACGTGCTTGTATGCATGCCTGACAATGTCGAGGAATGCTCCTAATGAGATGACAGATGGTGTTCTGGAGTATTTCCTCTGAGATCTGGACCAGGACATCACTGGTCCAGATCTGGGAGGTGCAACCTGGTGGTGTCGGATGGATCAAAATATGATATCCTGGAGGTGTTCTATTGGATTTAGGTCAGGCAAGAGTGGAGGCCATTCAATGGTATCAATTTCTTCATCCTTCAGGAACTGCCTGCATACTCTTACCACGACGCATTGTCATGCACCAGGAGGAACCCAGGACCCACTGCACCAGTGTAGGGTCTGACAGTGGGTCCAAGGATTTCATCCCGATACCTGATGGCAGTCTGGGTGCAATTGCCTAGCATGTAAAGGTCTGTGCATCCCTCCATGGATATGCCTCCCCAGACCATCACTAACCCACCACCCAAACGGTCATGCTGAATGATGTTAAAGGCAGCATAACATTCTCCATGGCTTCTCCAGACCCCTTCACATCTGTCACATGTGCTCAGGGTGAACCCGCTCTCATCTGTGAAAAGCACAGGGCACCAGTGGCGGACCTGTCAATTCTGGTGTCCAATGGCAAATGCCAATCGAGCTCTAAGGTGCCGGGCAGTGAGCACAGGGCCCACTAGAGAGCGTCCGGCTCTCAGGCCACCCTAATGAAGTCTGTTTCTGATTGGTCAGAGACATTCACACCAGTGGGCTGCTGGAGGTCATCTGTTGTACTCTTGCAGTGCTCATCCTGTTCCTCCTTGCACAAAGGAGCAGATACTGGTCCTGTTGATGGGTTAAGGACCTTCTACGGCCCTGTCCAGCTTTCCTAGAGTAACTGCCTGTCTCCTGGAATCTCCTCCATGCTTTTGAAACTGTGCTGGGATACACAGCAAATCTTCTGGCAATGGCATGTATTGATGTGCCATCCTGGAGGAGTTGGACTGCCTATGCAACCTCTGTAGGGTCCAGGTATCCCTTCATGCTACCAGTAGTGACACTGACCTTAGCCAAATGCAAAACTAGTGAAAAACAGTCAGAGAAGATGAGTAGATCAGTGGCCTCCACCTGTAAAACCATTCCTGTTTAGAGATCGTCTTATTGTTGCCCATCTAGTACCACCGTTGTTAATTTCATTAATGCCAAAGAAGCTGAAACTGACTAAAAACTCCCTCTGATGCTTAACTGACCAGATCAATATCCCAGGAGTTTAATTGACTTGAAGCTATACTTTGATTAATAGGTGTTCCTTTAATTTTTTTGAGCAGTGTATATTACACAGCTGATAGAGAGCCCTTGTTGTTCGACAAATCAGGGTTCTCCAGATCATGGAGTCTAAGGCGCAGCCTGTTTCTTCACCAGGGCCCCTGATGGTGGGGATGGACTTGCAACAAGCTGGAACCAGGTTGAGGCCCCCCAGGTACACACAGCTGAGAATATGGAGACCACTAGCATGTGCAGAGTGGGACAGTGGCAGACTGAAGAAAAACCAGGAAACAAGTTGAGATCAGGGTGGGCAGCAGGCAAGCACAGGTGGTAGACGAAGCCGGGATTAGTATATGGGTAGTCAGACACAGGATACACAAAATAGTAAGCAGACGGGAGCTCAGAGAACAGTAAAGTTGATCAGACAACGCGGCCTGCACTGAGCATGTGTGTGTGTATATATATATATATATATATATATATATATATATATATATCAAACTGGGAGGTGAGCCAGGAAGTGAAGGAAGAGAAAGAAAATATAAAGCCACAGAATAGCAGGTGAGCACAGAAGCCATAGGTGAGCAAAGATGCCAAATGACACATGTGAAATGAATCAGATGACTAGGGGCAGTACTGCAGCAAGGAGATATTATACAGGCAGGAAAACTGGAGGCTAAATCATGACAACAGCATATTACTTACTGAGTATATTGAAATATTCCATCAGTCCCTGCCCCTCAAAGGGATCCTAGTATATGGACTTTGGCAGTGTTGCTCCTTGTTACAGTTTTAGAAGTATTTGATAGCACCCAGGATTCTCCCCCATTCAGGTTGTGGGACTCTAGGGTAGGTGTCTGACAAGGAGATAACTGGCTTTACAGTTTCCCCAGAGTTGGTAAATCCTGCTATGGTAAATAATTTCCTAACTGATTTAATTATTGTTAAGAGCTTGGCATCCTTGGTGCCAAACAATAATTACGTAAACCAGTCTGGAAAATGTTTCTCTATGGTTTTTCACACACTGTCTTTTTAAAATTGTAAATAAATACTCTGGATGAAGGCACACAGGGGCACATTTGGACAAAAAGCATTGTCCGTCTGGGAGGAGGTGAGTGTTAGATGTACTAGCAGATTTAGATACACTAACACATTGATGCCAAACTCCAGATCACGCTGCAGTTAAACAAGCAGTTACAACAATTTTTTTTTCTTTTGGGATAAAAGTTTTACATAAATAAAAGCTGAAACTTGTAAGCACCCCTGTCAATAATAAATGGCTTGTCTCAACACTGACTGCTACAACTGCAAGACAGTTTGTTCTGTTCTGAAGAGCAACATTCTTACTGGCTGGATCACCAGGTGAAAATAAAGGAGGCAAAAGCCTAAAACTAATGCAGCAATCACATCTAAGAACTTGCAAGCTACAATATAATAAATGTTTGTTTGCTTTTGGGTTTGTGTCTCTACTTCAATTTCCAGTATTGTTCCCACATGCATCAATTCAGTCACAATTATGGCCTCCAGTGACTCATTTTAAATATATACCAGGAGAGGTTGTCTGAAAACTTCACCTCTGGCCATGGCCTAATTATGTCAGCTCTGACATTGATCTCATCTCCTTACAGATCACATTTCTGAAAATAAAATGACTCTTTACCAAGTAGGAAAGGATAAGAAAACCATTTTCATATCTGTGGCAGCTAAACTATTTTAGAAAAAAGAGTGTTGTGTAATAACCAATAGAAATCCAAATTGAAATTACATTTCAAAGAACATTTCCACTTTTACAGCCAAATTGGGGTACCTGCTTAATATTTCTTACTATATTTGTTGGCTTCTCCACTGTATGTTATTGAGAACTGGATTCAGACAGTCCCTAGCCCAGCTATGACACAGAGTTAACTGAGAAATGCTTGCATTTGGACATATGGCTACACATTTACCATTTGTTTTACAAAAATACTGTCAAAGACATGACTTATAGAGACAGGACAAAATTTGAAATCGGGCCTATAGACATCGGAGACGAAAAAGCAGATTTTCCATGTATAGTTATTGGCCGCTCATCTGTAGAAGTACAGTGAACTTGTGTAGGATTATTTACACAATGCCACAATACTCTTAAGTCAGGTTAAGACCAGTAACACAACAAAATATTCTGTGTAAAGAGGTGATCCTAACAGATCTAGACCTGAAGAGAGGAGGCGCCATGCATAGAAAGACTTTCTAAAAAAATGCTGTTGATTTTCTGAAAGTGCAGTGATATTATTTGTGGAAGCTACATATGAATATTAAGAATATAATGATACAACCAGGGGTGGATTGACAACTCATGGGGCCCCCGGGCAATAGGGGATCATGGGGCCCCTGTGTCCTCGTCCACACTCAAACCACACCCAAAACAGCCTATAAAAGGTACCAGGGGCATCTCATGGGGCCCCCTACTGATCCCGGGCCCTCGGGCAGTGCCCGAGTGCTCGAATGGTCAGTCCGCCCCTGGATACAACATCATTGTGAGGATCATTGTTTTTACTTAATAGGGAACCAGTACAGAATTTACTATTTCATCTTTTTTGTTGTCCACAGCTTTACATAGAATTACTTAATAGCATTCTGGCTGCTTATGTGGGTTGAACCACTTCCAAGACCCAGAGTTCCTGACAACTTACGTTTTCAATTACTGTAACTATTTAAACTTCGCAAGGCTTTAAACCAAAAAATAACCTTTAATTATTTTCTGCTATACATGCTGTCAAACCATGACATTTAAAATGCAATTCACGTTCTGCCAAGGATGACATTGCCAAGTTTTCACAGTTTTCACAATTCTGTGAACTTACAGAAAGCAACTCAGCTACAAAAAAGAAAAATAATGATGAAATAGCATGCATAAATAATAATAATTATAAAGGTCATGCTTTCGTGGTGAAGTTTGTTAACAGGATCTCCTGTTTAACTTATAATGAAAAAACATTTCATGTCTATTATATTAATCCCATTCAAATTTCAAATTTCTTTTATGTAGTACATGTTTCTTGTAACATTTAAATTAGTTTGCATATTGAACAAAAAAGGATGTAGTAAACATTAAAAAATAAATTTTATATATATATATATATATATATATATACATATACATACATACACACAGTATTGATGGTTGGTAACAACATACTCTGTTGAGCCAATGCTTGTGTGATCATAGTAGGTAACAATAGTTCAAAAGAGCAAGACCAGGCATACATGCACACACTGTGGAGAAACCTGCTATTGTTGCAGTGGTTAGTAGGTTGTTTTTCTCATGTCTTGAGGAGCGCTACTCCCCACCAAAAAGTCAGATCTTATTAAACATACTACAATAAATCTACCGTACAAATTTTCAAAAGGGGAAACCCTGTGAATAACTTTGGTACTTCTACTGAGAACAATAAACATAGTTCTGAATGCAAAATAGAAAAACAAAAAGGGCGCACCGACCTAGTGCATTATCGTTTAAAATATTTATTGAAAAAAAACAAGGTAAGTAATATACTCACAATGAACATAAAAACACAGGCATATCACACCGAACAAGATAATGTATCCAAGCAGCATCTGACTCCATACGATGGAAACCTGGATGACCAACTGGCTACCATGTTTCGAGGCCACAACCTCTTCCTCAGACTGTTTTTATGTTCATTGTGAGTATAATACTTACCTTGTTTTTTTCAATAAATATTTTAAATGATAATGCACTAGGTCAGTGCGCCCTTTGTTTTTCTATTTTGCATTCAGTGAAGTTGGACCACCCTGGTCTGTTGAGGGCAGCAAGCAGTGCATGTTTCAGAACATCCTTACTGGTTCCACCGAGTTCATTCCCAGCGCAGGAGAAAAGTGTTTTGCTGTGTTGAATAAACATAGTTCTACCAGCCCATCAGTTTACAGATGGTACACTGCATAGGTGAGTCATTTTCAACAATCAGTACAACTCTTTGCTTACCATTAACCTGAAAAAGGGTTCCTTGTTCTGTAACAATTTGTTTAGGAATACCAGTACATGTAAAATAAAATGCAGCGAGAGACTGCTTCTGCATACCAGCTGGCATCATCAAGGACTACCAATATGTGCTAGTGCCCTCTAGAAGACCCTGAAGTGGCCCAAGCAAGTCCACAGCAACCTACTCAAAAGGGAACTCAATCATATACAAGGGTATTACCAGATTTCCAAAAAGTTGAAGTGAAATAGTTTGCCATTCAGAACAAGATGTCAATACTCCTCAACTGTTTTCTAAATACCAGGTCAAAAAAACATGATGAGCCAGTTTTTTCTACCCCTAAGTATCTATCAAAGGCGTGAAAATGAGCCATATCCAGTACCATCTTTGTATGAGACTAGGGAACCACTAGCTCCCGCACAACTTTCATCTTTCTTCCGGTTTTTCTTTACACTATACAGTCTTGTAATGCTGTACCAGTGTAATTTCTGATTCTTTGTCTACCCTGTTTATCATCTTTACATTTCCCGTGCATTTGACACATTGAGATCTCACAACTGTGTCCAAAAATCTTTCATGGCCATAAGTACAGTTGTGACCAAAATTATTCAACCCCCACTGAAATTGAGTGTTTTGGCCAGTTTGACATTGCTTTTGATCATTCAGTCATCTTGCTTACATTTACATTAAAGAGGCACTTGTAGGTCAGACAAATATAACATAACAGTTATAATGAAATAACCACAAATGTCTTTTCTGTGCTCACAGCATTATCAGTTTTATTCAACCCCCAAGTGACATTCAATCTTAGTACTTAGTACAGCATCCTTTTACAGTTATAACAGCTTTTAAACGTGAAGCATAGCTTGACACAAGTGTCTTGCAGCGATCTACGGGTATCTTCGCCCATTCTTCATGGGCAAAGGCCTCCAGTTCAGTCACATTCTTAGGCTTGCGCACTGCAACTGCTTTCTTTAAGTCCCACCAGAGGTTCTCAATCGGATTTAAGTCTGGTGACTGCGATGGCCACTCCAAAATGTTCCAGCCTTTCCTCTGCAACCATGCTCTAGTGGACTTGGAGGTATGCTTGGGATCATTGTCCTGTTGAAAGGTCCAACGTCTCCCAAGCCTCAGGTGTGTGACGGACTGCATCACGTTTCCATCCAATATCTCCTGGTACTGAAGAGAATTCATGGTACCTTGCACACGCTGAAGCTTCCCTGTACCTGCAGAAGCAAAACAGCCCCAAAGCATGATTGACCCTCCACCATGCTTCACAGTAGGCAAGGTGTTCTTTTCATCATAGGCCTTGTTCTTCCTCCTCCAAACATAGCGTTGATCCATGGGCCCAAACAGTTCTAATTTTGTTTCATCAGTCCACAGAACACTATCCCACAACTTTTGTGGTTTGTCCACATGGCTTTTGGCATACTGCAGTCGACTCTTCTTATTCTTTGGAGACAGCAAGGGGGTACGCCTGGGAGTTCTGGCACGGAGGCCTTCATTACGCAGTGTGCGTCTTATTGTCTGGGCTGAAACTTCTGTACCCACATCTGACAAATCTTTTCTCAGTTCCTCAGCAGTCACACGGGGACTTCTCTCCACTCTACGCTTCAGGTAGCGCACAGCAGTCGAAGTCAGCATCTTCTTTCTGCCACGACCAGGTAGCGTTTCAACAGTGCCCTTTGCCTTGAATTTGCGAATGATGCTTCCTAAGGTGTCTCTTGGTATGTTTAACATCTTTGCAATCTTCTTATAGCCATTGCCCTTCCTGTGAAGAGAAATCACCTCTTCTCTTGTCTTCCTGGACCATTCTCTTGCCTTCACCATGTTTGTAACCACACCAGTAAATGTCTAGAAGGAGCTGAGTATCACAGTCATTTTAAAGCTGCCTAATTGGTGCTTATTATGCTTGATTGCTGCTCGGTGACATCCACAGGTGTTTTCAATACCTGATGGAAAGCACCTGTATGAACCTCTGTTCTTCAGAGTGGTAGTCTTTAAGGGGTTGAATAATTGTGGCAATGAAGAAACCACATAAGAACCATTTACTACTGTATTACATAAACAATTGATGTCATTTTAGTTGCATTTGGGTAGTTACAACGTCCTTGTAGGATTTGATTCTGAATACAATTCCAAATGTACACTATAGTCCCTAAACCCCTTTACAGCATTGGGGGTTGAATAATTTTGGTCACAACTGTATATTTGTTATTTCTGGCCATGGGGCAGTTTTTTCTGATGTTCCAATCTTGACTATTAGTGTGAATTCGTCTGGTGCCTCTGATGTAGTAGTGTCATAATCCCCCTCACGTTCATGCAATATAATAACATAATTTACTTCAGACACATTTTCATGACTAGTTACCTCAGCACTTTTCACCCAGCAGCAGGCTCCCACAGCAGAGAGAACACTGACCAGCAATCAGTTCACATACCTGAGGCCTGTGATCAGCTGAGACTAACAATGTGGTCTTACTATAAGTTGTGGACCTAGGAATGGAGGTTTAAACTTCCCTAAAGCTTTACAAAACCTCTGGGATCCAAGACCCAGAACAGACCATATTAAAGCAGAAATAAACCACCAAAAATACTCACCTCCACCTTCCAGTGATGCAGTAGTTACATCCTTCACAGGTCACAGCAATTTTCTAGCTATTTCCAGGTGCTGGTTTTTGTCCTCTTGATTGGCCAATGGGGGAATGACGTCATCCCACGTGTGTGCATGGGAGTCAGTCATTCCAGCACAAGTGTGCCTGGAATGCATGCCTAGCTCAGTGTGCATTCAACAGAAGACTGTGAGGAGGCAGGTAAGTGTGTGCTATTGCAGAAAAGACATAGCATGTCTCTTCTGCAATAAAGAGCTGTCTATTCACAGTTTTTTGCAACTTTTGCATCATTTTAAGATTCTGAGAAAACAAAAAATGTATTTTCTTTACATCAGCCTTAATCCCTGGGGGCCCTCACTATGTGTATATGGCAAACTTAAGTGGCATGTACACATATAGGCCCGCCAGTGCCTCACGACATCTCATGAGAGATGTAAATTATCCATTGTAGTCTTTTACACAAATACAACAACCTTCACAACCTTTTGCAACATGGCACCATTCTCTCACAGTCTCTTGTAACATGGCAGTGGTAAAAGATGACTTGGTGTTAAATTGCTGATCGGGTGTTGGTCAGCTTGTGGGTTAAAGTTAGTTCCAAAATGAGCTATTGATTTCAGGTATGGATTAAGTGCAGGTCCACAGAAACAGTCCTTACTAGACACTACAAACCAGTGCTGTGCCATAAAGCTACCCATTATATAAAAAGACTGTAAAACCTTGATACAAATAGGAATTATATCTGCAGCAAGCACAAAAACTTGTAGGCAGGTTTCTTCTATGGTAAATGGAAAATCTGACTGGCTAAGTGAAGTAACCAGGCCTACTTTATTACTTTAAGGAAAAGTCACAAAGGTCTGACTCTTGAATGGCAAAGTTGAAAGATCTGTCAGGCTGCACATTGTTTTGCAATCGTATCACAATTTTTTGTTTAAGTCTTCAAAGCAAAACCATTCCCTTGCATCTTGCACACTCATTTATTTTATGTGAGATATTAAAAACTATGTTTCTGTGGCAAACTTTGGCAACACATGCTATTACTTTTTTGATGCTAGCTAGTAGTTTATGCTGTTTAATCTCCCCAGGCCTAGCAGAGCATTTTGGTGCTCTAGTGGTCCAAGTTCTGCTTCACAACCGGACCAAGTACCTGGACACGAGTATACACTTCTATCTCTAGCATGGTGAATGTGCGAGGCATAGACATTATTACTGTGAGCAAATTAATGAATAAGTACTACTGTCTCAGCAGAAGCTGCATGTCAGAAATCATATTTTCTTATACACTTTGCTTGCTTATATATGCCACTTTGTTCCCCAATTACTTCAGTCTCCTAACTGAAAGTAATAGGCTCTCTATATAAGACTAAAATTCTTATCCCAACAGACAGTAAGAAAGAACACTATTTACATTTCCTAATATACAGACTAACATTTTCAAACCTGTGTTATGAAATACTATAATCCCAAAATGGCACAAGTATGACTGTATGGTGTCCAATAATTGAAAATGCCTACAGATGTATCTGATTGTCAGTGATTGTCAATATAAGTCCAAATATATAGTAAATATCCATTAAAGAACAGGTACTGCAAAGAAATGTTGGCAGGCACAGGAAAAATGCACATTCTACATTTTACTGATCTGAAATTTAGGAGACACAAATGTTGACTGGACCACTACTCTTGACACTGTTATTCTTTACTGATATTACACACTACTGACTAACCTTGCCATTCCAATTCTGTTGTGTTACTGTCAGTTTTGGCACTGACAGCGGTGCCCCATGATAGACAGGCATAAATATCAATGCAAATACTGCCACAAAATATACCGTCCTCACTAATAATAATGTTAATCCATTGGCATTCCACCGAATATTCATTTTTGTTTTTCTTTAACAAATATTGTATTGCTTTTTTAAGTTACAGATGAAACAAGAACATTTTATACTGAACTGTGATACAGCATAAGATAATTAAATTACATGTCTTGAGAGATGCATTTCCTGATTAAAGAGAAAAATCGTACCCCACTCTATACATGTTTCAAGATGCTTTCTATGTGCCACAGTCTGGAGATCTGAAAGAAAGCCCTTATAATCGGTTGATTAAGTGACAGCCATCAGACTAGATGTGTGTCCATTGGATCATATGTTTCTGAGTTTGTGGAGAAGGTGACCAATAGCCAAATAAACATATCCATTGTTCCTTAAGTAATGATCTATGGTGGACCACATTAAATAATGTAATCACATTTTCTCAGAATTATGAGGCAATCCCATAGGCCATGTGTCAAACTAGAACCCTCCAATTTATATTTATGAAAACTTTTTTGGTACAAAATGGTGGCCCCAATTCTGTGAAAAAAAAAGAAAGCGTAATACTGTGTTCTCTAAGTAGTAACCAAAAATAGGTTTCCCTCTAGGTCTTGTTCACAATACTGTTTCTCACATGTAGATAGCCTTGCAGTATACGATTACATAAATTGTCTGCCTGGAAGTTGCATTGACAGTTAAGCACATTAGTTTTTTTCTAGATCTAATGGAGTAGAAGTAGAAGTCACTGACAGCTCATGGTCAACTACTGATGATCATGAGATCAGGAACCAGTAGGCAAGACTCCAGGAGATTTTAACACTGTGCAACCAATCATGGTATTGCAAGGTTGGGAGCTCTGCCTATTGGCTCTAGGCATCATGGGCCATTTAAGCTCCAGCTGGTATAGAAGGGTTAAAGTGCCTCTATGAAAATCTGTCACCATTTCGTGTCCAAATACGATTTTAAGCCTTCAGATATTTGGTATATATTTACTCAGGTATCCTCTGTTATGATTTACAAAAACTGTGGAAATTGTATTGTACGCGTGTGCACTAAAATTATTTTGATTATATTTTTAACTGAAAATGTAGATTTGAAAAAAAAAAGATGCACTGAGGTTGCACAAAAAAAAATTGTAACTACCAGCCTTTCATTCAGTGGGTTCTTTGCTTTCAGAAATATATGTTTTGAGGTTTTATGTGTGTTTTCATTTAAAATATATATTCTTTAGCATGCGTGTGAAAAACAAAACAAAAAATATTGAATATATACCCATAAGGACAAGATGATAATTGCCAAATTCAGTCAACAGTGATCAGACCATGGATGTGCTGCAACGCACAGGAACACCTTGCTTCTGCCTAAAATATTGCTATTGCCTCCTTGGTATACGGCCAGCACCCAGGATGTCTGCTTACATCCAGGGCCAGTGCTAGACTATTTTGCGCCCTAGGGAAGACCAGCTACCTGCACCACCCCCCAAAAAAATAAAATAGATAAAACTTCAATATTTTTAAGAAAAGTAGAAAATGTTAAAACAACAAAACATTAAACTGCTAAATTTATTTTAATTTGCTCTCTAGGGTGGATGCAGGGTTCTGTAGTGTAGATCAGTATGGGGTGGGGAATGCAGATTTGTACAGGGTGATCAGTATGGGTTAAGAGGTGCAGGGTTCTGTGGGGTGGTGTGGGGGTGCAGTGTTGTACATTAAATGTATGGGGTGAGATACAGGGTTCTGTAGAGTGATCAGTATGGGGTGGGGGTGCAGTCTAGTACAGAGTTGGTCAGGGTGGATGCAGGGTTCTGTAGAGTAGATAAGTATGCTAAGGGAGGGGGGGGGGTTGCAGGGTTCTGTAGAGTAGATTAGTATGAGGTGGGGGGAGGGTGTATGGTATGGGGTGCAATGTTCTGTAGAGTGATAATTATGGCGTGGGGGGTGCAATGTTCTGTAGAGTGATAATTATGGGGTGGGGGGTGCAGTGTTCTATAGAGTGGGGGTGGGGGAGAGGATTTTGTAGAGTAGATCAGTATGGGGTGCATTGTTGTACACAGTGATCAGTATGGGGTGAGGGTTGTTGTGTTCTATGGGGTGGTGGGTGGGTATATATTGAGAGGTGCGGTGTTCTGTAGAGTGATCAGTATGGGGTGAGGGTGCAGTGTTGTACAAGATGATCGTTGAGGGGTGCAGGGTTCTGTAGGGTGATCAGTGAGGGGTGCAGTGTACATGTGAGGTGCAGGAAGAGGAGAGGGCTCCTGCACAGGGTCAGGAGAGGAGTAGAGTACAGAGGACAGTGTTATAGGGGACCCCGGACAGTCTGGCACAGTTGGAGGGACCCTGGTTCAGAGCTGGGTGGGGATGGAGGCAGCAGTAGAGCCCAGTCTCTTCCTGAAGCACATCTGCTTGGCTGGGGGAGAGCCGACACTGGGAGGGAGGGACCCAGGAACCTGGGCACATGGGTGGGACCCGGGGACATAGACCCAACCAGCGCTGTACTGCACATGCAACCCCCAATTCACTTCCAATCAGCTGCTGCTGCTTCACATCAGTCACAAAGAGCCGGGAACAGCACCAATCACTGGGATCCACCATACTGTACCCACCTGTGGCTGAGATCGAGCTCAAACATTCTGCCCAGGATAATGGAGAGGATGTGCATGTAGCAGGGATGGAACTCAAATTCCGCCAGGGTACAGGACCTGTCAAATATGGCTGGGATGACACTCAAATTCAGCCACATGTGACAAAGGTTTGGAGGACAGTAGGGAAACCAGTGGCCATAGCTGTACCCTAGGTGGCAGAGTGCCATAGGCAGCTGCCTAGTTCAACCAGTGGTAGATTTGACTCTGGTTTCATCTACATACCATGATATCATGTCCACGGGTAGCCTAAGTTACTGAGTGTGGTGTAGGTCAATGTTTGCTTTGTTGCTTAAATTCTTTAATTTGAAGCATTTCTAAAAAGTTTTCTTTTGCTGATGAAAGAGATAAATCAGACAAGAAAGAGAGAGAAAAAACTGTAGACATACTGTATGTAGCCTACAGAGGAGCCTGCATTATTTTATAAGATGTGCCATGATGCTATGCATTATGCAATTGGTTACCAATATAAACAATAAACAACCAGGAAACATGAAAATAAGAAAAATAGTATTAGTTCACTAATTCAAAAATGATGTAAAATAGCGTCATTGTAATGACTTTTGAGAGGCTGAACACTGGATACTGTATCACTGAATAGTGAAGCCAGTAAATTAGTTCTTCTGGCTTTTCTGGCTAACATGTGTATGCCCTAGAGGGGAATTCCTGCGTAGAGAAGAGCGAGATGTCTGTGATTCTTAGAAATAGGTGCAGTGAACCTTCCAGAACAAGATTCACTCTTGATTATTACGTGTACTGAAATGTGTTGGCAATTATTTGGAGGGAAAAAAAAGAACTGGAATGTATTATTGGCTCTCATTATCTAATTCTCTGGTGATATCACACAGTCTCTTAATCCCTGGATCACATTAATTAAGATGTTAACTATGCCTTGACATGTTTCATTTTGGTGAAAATGAAAATAGTAATGATCAATAATCTAATTTAGAAGGGTTTCTTCATTTTGACAGTTTGATAATAGAACACGTCTTATATGAAGATATAAAAATCTGTACTGTATGGATTGTTTTATTTAAAGAGGAACGGCAACCACAATTTAGTTTAAATTTTTAAAGAGTAGAGAATTATGTAACAAATGTACATGCACATAGGAG
This sequence comes from Staurois parvus, assembly GCF_062004578.1. Taxonomy (NCBI): domain Eukaryota; kingdom Metazoa; phylum Chordata; class Amphibia; order Anura; family Ranidae; genus Staurois; species Staurois parvus. Next base: position 1,275,411 of record NW_028318725.1, read on the forward strand.
TTCATTCATTCCAGGAATGAGGTTTGCTGAAAATACACATTGAGCTGTGCATACATTACTCAGTGTACATTGTAAAGAAGATTGTGAATATGCAGGCAAGTTAGTCTTATTGCAGAATAGACACAGCATTACAGTACAGTTTAGTACAGTACAGTTTATTTTAATAGCAGCTCTGCCACGAGTTGGTAGTCTTAGGACTTTAACTGTCAAATTGGTGGCTACAGAGATGGCAGTGTACTCCAAGAGGAAGGACTCTAGGATGTTAAGGTGCATCTTAAAGTGTAAGTAAACTCTTTTTTTAATATTTTACCTACAGGTAAAATGGTGACAGGAGAGGTACCTCCAGAAGACGGACAGCCTCAGCTCTGTTCATGTGAGCTGTGTGGAGCAGTGTGTCTTTTTCATTCAATCAGCTCTCAGAGCTCTCCTCACTGAACTCTGCAGTGTGTAATTGCAGCTTTTTTCTGAGAGCTCACATAAGCTTTATAAATTTAGCACTTTGTATAGCTGCAGAGAAGATAAGACTGCAGATAGTGAATATAAACCATATAAATGCTGCGCTACATTCAAACTTATTAAGTGAATGTGGAATCCAATGACACAAATCCAATATAGTGACAATAATAATGAAATAAATAATACGTGCTTACTAATAACAAAATTATCAAATAAAACACCCAAAAAGATGAAAAAACACAAACTTAAATCTATACACATGTGCATAAAAATACACATACATATAGTTACATCACACGTGCAAATGTGAAGTGAAATGATGGTTGCTTATTAAACGCAAACAAAAAGTCCAATATAAAAATATTGAAGGTGAACAAAACTGTAAACGGTGTTTCCAATAATACTGTAAAGTGACCACAGGTGAAAACAAATCGTGCAGGTATCTGGGTGTAGATAGAGCTTATGAATCCAACCACCTTCTGGATTAGCCTCTCACCTCATCACTTCGACCCTTGCGGATCAAAGAGCAATAATGGATCCCTCTCACAGATCCTCCAGGCACCACAGCACTCCAAAAACGCTTTTCAGGATTTAATATTCCCACTCAAGCTCTTCTCCAGGTATAGGTGAAATATCAATCTCTCAGAACTCCTCGCTGTTCCTTCACATGTGTGTTTCTCTGTGCTCACCTATTGATAGGTGAGCACAGAGAAACACACATGTGAAGGAACAGCGAGGAGTTCTGAGAGATTGATATTTCACCTATACCTGGAGAAGAGCTTGAGTGGGAATATTAAATCCTGAAAAGCGTTTTTGGAGTGCTGTGGTGCCTGGAGGATCTGTGAGAGGGATCCATTATTGCTCTTTGATCCGCAAGGGTCGAAGTGATGAGGTGAGAGGCTAATCCAGAAGGTGGTTGGATTCATAAGCTCTATCTACACCCAGATACCTGCACGATTTGTTTTCACCTGTGGTCACTTTACAGTATTATTGGAAACACCGTTTACAGTTTTGTTCACCTTCAATATTTTTATATTGGACTTTTTGTTTGCGTTTAATAAGCAACCATCATTTCACTTCACATTTGCACGTGTGATGTAACTATATGTATGTGTATTTTTATGCACATGTGTATAGATTTAAGTTTGTGTTTTTTCATCTTTTTGGGTGTTTTATTTGATAATTTTGTTATTAGTAAGCACGTATTATTTATTTCATTATTATTGTCACTATATTGGATTTGTGTCATTGGATTCCACATTCACTTAATAAGTTTGAATGTAGCGCAGCATTTATATGGTTTATATTCACTTGATCACTGGTATATGATTTAATGCTAGCAGCTGTTTGGGGTTCATATATTTAATTTGTTTTAATTGTTTAAACACATTATTTGGAGCGCAGGAGGGTCTCACCACTAAGACTGCAGATAGACTGGTACAATTTATGTAGGATGACTTGTTTTCATCTGTGTATCACCCGAGGCCAACACTTGTGGGTATGTGTAAGGTTTTACAATCACTTGTAAGAGTTTCATTGGTTAAACAACACCTATATTCAGATGCTAACATAAAGCTATATTAAAGCACAACTCCAACCTAAAATGTTATATTTATTTATGTAATAAATGGCTAACCACTTCTCGCCAGGCATACGCACAGTAGCCGGAAGGGATGGGTAAGCTCCCGATGCATATTTGCGATCAAGAGCTTTCTGATCATGTGACCACTGTAACAGCCAATCACAGTGGTCACATGACCTGAATGCCAGCCTCCACCTCCTGGTTTTTAGAACTCTTAAAGGGCTGGGAGGTGGTCAGCGGTAAGAGGTTAAAGCATCTGCCAGGATTTTATTACTTTTTTATTACTACCTGAGTCTTAATCACATTTTATCAGGACAGAGAGTGATGGGAATTCTCTCCAAGAAGCACAAAGACAAAAACATACACACATTTTGAGTAGTGTGAGAATGGTTTAAAACACCAGACCCAGGTATAAACAATCTTGCTGGGGTTGTTAGAAAATAAAAACAGAAGGGCCAAAAAAACTAACTTTCTTGAAGAAAAAACTGTTCTTGGTATCCTCCAGTTCTCCATATATACAAAATTCTGTTCATTTTGGCCAGGTTCTGTTGAAAAGGGAGAAGATTGTAAGCTCGAAAGAGCAGGGCCCTCAATCCCCTCATGTTTTGCATTGTATTGTTATTGTACTGTCACATGTTCTGTCCCCCTTTGTAATGTACAGCGCTGAGCGAACTATTGGTGCTTTATAAATACTGTATAATAATAATAATAATTGTTCAGGTTGGTTGATTCTCCCCCTTAGCAGAAATCATGTGACCAAATGTGACTGCTTTAGCTAATTCTTTAGTCTTTATTGTTATCCCAGCTGACATTGCTTTAAAAAAAACACTTCAATAATTACCAGTAACAGTCTTGATGTTACTCTGCTCTCCAATAAAGCAAGCAGTTTGTACAGCAATACTTTCACCTTTACAGAGCTAATAGAATATGCAATTTTCCCAGCTATCATTTGGAGAAATATACCTTAATTAAAACAAATCTCTGAGATGATTCTTTGTAATGGGAAATGTTTTGGGTTTTTTTTGCACTTTTAATCATTTTAATCTTTTCCTTGCTAAAGCATCGATACACCAATGATGGTGATTCACAAACATGTATTTCAAGGATTTTTTTTCCTCTTTAAATTTATAGGTACACTACCTTATAGAGGGCCCAACTTATCCTTATCTAGATCTCAGGATGTATCATCAACACTCATAACAATATATTATTTGTCCATTTAACATGTGTTGTCTCTTGTAGCTGACATACATCTGTTAACAATGGACGTTTTCATCAAGATGACGTTGGGAAAACTATGTGAAAGATAGCTCCATTTATAGTATTTTAAGTTCAAGTCATGTAGCTAACATTAGTTTATGTGTGTGCATGTGTTTGTACGTGTGTGTTTATCATCAATCCCAGCATAAAATGCCTATTTGTAATCCTGTTCACATAAAAATGTATTTAATTAAAAAGAAGTCTGATGTATTAGTGCATTGACTGATATGCCACACATCTTGGGCTAACTGGTAATGCAAACTGTATCACATTGTGCTATTGTTTGTTTTTTTATGCTTGAACAGTCTTGGCGATTAAGTGCACAGGAAATAATTTTATGATCATGCAATAGTGAGAACATATGTGACAATCAATTCACAAAGGTTAAATACAAGGATTCAAATCTTTCTTTTACACACAACTTGAATTTTCAAATCTAATTGGGCTCTAAATAATTGTCAGCTTTTATATAAATCAGCATCCCTATGCTGTTATGTTAGCTTGATGAAATGGATCTATAATGTGCTTCCCTGTTGCCTTGTTTTATTTATTCAAAGAATACTGTAGTGGAACATAATTGTAACAAACAAAATGTTATGAAGAAGGAAAATATGAGAATTAAATGCTTTGTGTCCTTTTACTATAACTGATGAAGGCTATAATGTATTTAAAAGTTAGAACAACTTAAAGTGATATTAAACCCAAAAGTAAACATTTATTATATTTCAGCTTAATTTTTCTTAGATATTATGGCAGTATGCATTTTCCTAGGCATTCTATATTCTATTTTTATTTGGTATTCCAGTCAGTAAGTCTGTTGTTTTTCAAAAGAACATATTTCCAGACGTGTCAGTTTACAGAGATGAGACAAATAATGTAACACTGACAGGGGTGCTTACAATGATCAGTTTTTATTAATTTATGCAAACATTTTATCCCAAAAGGAAAAAAAATGATGTGTTGTAACTGCCAATAAAACGTGAGCTGAGGTTTGGCATTAATTTGTTAGTGTATCTAAATCTGCGAGCACATCTTACACCACCATCTCCCCAGACTGAGAATGCTGTCCCCTGTGCACCTGCATATCTAATAATTGGTAAGCTTCAATAGATTACATTTTTGGTTTTGGGTTTGATATCACTTTAATGTTTGTGTTTCTTTTAGGGTAAATTCACACCAGATGTGGTGGGGCTGCGTTGGGGGGCTATTCCAGCGCAGTTCCGTCACATTACAAGGCAAAATACCTTGTCTCCTGTGAGCCTCCACTAGGTGTAATGTTGTGGTGTGGGCTTAAAAAAATCCACCTCCTTGCATTGCGTGGAGGCCAATTGATCTTCATGAAATGTCTATGTGATGTTTCAATACATTTTTTTAAAAACAACTAAACAGTGAGATGCACTTAGACCGGTGCATCGGCACTATAGTAATTCTGGTGAACCACACCGCTCAGCAGCCATGACTGGTGTGAATGGATCCTTATACTGTTTGCCGGCTACCACAGCAGTGCTAACAGAGTAGCTTGTTACTGAGATAGGTACTTAGTGTTTAGTGCTTGTGGCATCCATGAAGCTATTATTTTTCCCATTACTGACTTACTATACTTTGTTCTGCACTGTGCGTCTGTGTGGGGGCAGCTATTTAGTAGAGACAGAGCTTTGCTTCTTCATGTCGGAGACTCCAGCAAAGAGAACAGTTAGCAGCAACAACTGTGACTCCACTGAATCTCCCAAGACAAAGTCAGAGTGCCTTAGATCTCACACAGCATATATTTACAGATATGGAGCTGTCTGCACAGGATTGCCTATGCAGTGAAAATTTTGAGGGGGGTCCCAGATAAAAGATACATTTATCAGGGTACTACTTATGCACATTTCTAATTTTTCCCGCAAATCTTTCATAGCAAATTTTCACTTTATAAGTTCAGTTCCACTTTATTACCATCATTCAAAAATGCCCTAAAACCTTCATGAATAAAAACTAAACACAAGAGCAAGTGACTACATTTTTACATGTCTCCTTTACAGCATATACTTTCTTTGATTGTATAGGCACTTTGCTTTGATAGGCAGCACAGTGGCTAAATGATTAGCTTTTCTACCTAGCAGTACTAGGGTTGTAGGTTCAAATCCCAACCACAGCACCAGTGCCTAGAGTTCGCATGTTCTCCCTGTGCCTGTGTGGGTTTCCTCCGGGTACTCTGGGTTCCTCCTACACTCCAAAGACATTCTGGCAGGTGAGTTGCCTCCCGTCTAAATTGGCCTTAGCATGTATATGTATGAATGTGAGTTAAGGACCTTAGATTGTACACCCCTTAAGGGTTAGGGACTGATGTGAATGTGCAATATATAGGTAAAGCACTGCGTAAATTGACAGCTCTATATAAGTACCTGAAATAAATAAATATACACAGTAGCTAGTAAATGTCAGCAATAGAACTGGAAAAAGTGGGATCACGTGTTCCCCAATGGATAACGTGAAGAAGCATGCCCATTAAAGACTGGAAGTTTATACATACTTACTCTATTTTTCCTCCCAGCAATATTGTAAACTGCTGGTACATCTAATACCAACAAAAATAAGGAATCCACAGGTGCAGATATCTTTATATGAATTATTCAGGGTGATCTACAATCAGGGAGTTCATTATATTTTAGAATTTAAGATTCAATTATATGATTTTAGTGAATATCTGTGATAGTTGTCCCTTAAAAAAACAGCACATAAATTAAATAAATACGGACATTTTATCATTTGTCATTAGTAAATTTGCACATTGTACAAAGTGAAATAATGGACATACTGTATCATATTCACCACTTAATAATCTAATGTTGCAGTACAGTATATGCACAAGAAATGTATATCCCAGGGAAAAGAAGTCATTGACGACAAATGGTGTAGGTCTTAAAACAAATTATGAGCCTCCATTATTAAAAGGTCCTGCCTCTAATTGTGCCTCATTCTCATAGGAACAAAAGCTTCATGTGTGGAAAAGTTTAACTCCTCTGACAACTATTGACATTTAATTCAGACAAGCTACATGTTCTGTCTTAGAAATCATTCTGATGATATTTTCCAATGGCCCATACTGCCAAAAGCTTGTGTCGTAACCAGGCGTATATT